>NC_133841.1:8020380-8387571 GCF_047830755.1 Zonotrichia albicollis | reverse complement strand
CAGAGTCCAGGAGTGGAAGAATCTTGATGAACCATTAGAGTAGAGGGAGAAAGGCCAGGGAGCCAAGAAGGAGGCACTCTGGAGAGCACCACCCGAGGGACAGCGCTTCTGTCAGCTGGAGAATTTGGCAGGAGCCGGCGGCATCGTGCCTTCTGCTGCTGATGGTCTCCCACCCTTCACCAGAGACCTGCCAAGCTCCAGCTTACTTTTTAGTTAGCTACGTTAATTGTTTGTTAGATAGATAAGTAGTTGATAATTGTCAGTTAATTGTTAATAAACAGTTGTTAATAAATTGTTCATTGTTGGCTTGTCTTGGTTTGAAAGGCAGGTGTCTGCGCGACCTCTCTGGAATGGAGAATGTGACCCCCTTCCCTCCAAATTATTGTAACTTTGAAATTAAGGGGCTTTCAGGCAAAGATGTGGGAAAAGGAGTAACAGTTCTTTGCCAGTACAACAAGGCAAACAAACACCACCACCGGCAGCAACAACAAACAGAACCAGATACCCAAGCACAGCCTTCCCTCAGCTGCAGGCACTTTCCCTTTGGTGTCGTTCCTGTCACAGCCAGGCAGGGAAGGCAGGCAAATAATGAATAAAGTGATTGCTAGAGAAATCTGAATTATTATTGAGGGCCCAGAAAGGGACACAGCACTCAAGGTGTGGCCTCACCAGCGCCCAGCACAGAAGGACAATCACTGCCATTGTTGGGAAGGATGAAAGTTTGACAAAAAAGTCTCACAGATATGGATGCTTGGCAGAAAGATTTTTGAATGTAGAATCTGAAGAAGGAATAGAAATGAAAACAAGTTTGGATAGACAAGAATTGCTGAGCCAGTCTTACTGGATAACCAAGGAGCCAAAGAGTGTGTTATTTAGAAGGGGCTTTTATGACTTAGAACAAAGGATAACCCCACCTTAAACAGACAATTTTTTTTTAGCAAGTAGAAAGATAGCACTGGCAAACAAACATGCCAATGTTGCAAGTAGAAAAAAAGGTCTCACAATTTCCCACTGCAAGAAAACTGAAAAACAACTTCTAGCTTAAACTGTGACATCCTAACTTTTACTGATTGGAGAATAGTAGCATGAATATGGCAATGATAGTAGTTATGATAGGCTACAGGTAAAAGTTAAGGTATACATTGGTTCTTCTGTATGAAGATGCTCAGCAAAGAAAAGTATAGAATGCATTGTAACCAAAACCAAAGGGTCTCCAGGCCTGCCTGCAGCTGGAGCTGACAGCTGTAGGCACAGGCTCTGTCACCCACGACCCTGGACTGCTGTAACCTCTTGGATGGAATAAACTGCATTTTGGAGACTGCCTGGAGTCCCACATCCCTCATTCAGGCTCTTACTGACCTGGTCCTGCTGGCTACACTATTGCTGATCCAGGCCTGGTGCTATTCGCCTTCCTGCCCACCTGGGCACACCTGGTCTCAGGTTCAGTTGTTGTCAATTGGCTTCCCAGCCACTCTTTCCACAGCTGGGAGCTGCAGAGGGTTTGTGTGGCCAAAGTGTACGACCTGGCAATTGGTCCTGTTTAACCTCATGCCAGTGGTCTCAGCCCACGGATCCAGCCTGTTCAGGGCCCTCTGCAGCCTTCCTGTCCTCCAGCAGATCCACCAAAAAATATTATTGCAAGCACTGATTGGCGAGGGGCGGCATGTCCACCGCCTGCGGTCCCAAAGCCCAGGGATGGGGAGAGAGGATCTTTGTTTTCCAGCCAGGCTCCCGGCCAAGAGCAGCCAAATCCAAGGGAGAAGAGAGATGTTGTGAGGCAGCCAGGAATTCAGGGCAAAGCTTCCTTTTCTCCAGAAAAAAAAAAAAAAAACAAACCCAACATTTAAACTGTAAGGGGAAAGTCTTGTTCCAGCCCCAGCCTTGGCCAGAGAGTGTATGTGCCATATCGTCCGGGAATTGAATGTAAGGAATCCAGATATGCCGTGTTATCCAAGAATCGCATGTAGGAAATCCATGAGTGACCTGTTATGTAGGAATCACACACTGGGAGCCTGACACAGCCTATTGGACAGTGATTGTATGCAAGGAATTCAGATGTGACACATCAGATGGGGCTGGATGCAAAGAATCCAGACGTGGCACATCAGATGGGGGCAGGATCCAAGGAATTCATATGTGCTGTGTTATCCCAGAGCAGCACAGGGGGTGTGCAACAGGCAAACACACAGAGGCTGCACCTTCTTTGGGAGTGCTTGACCTCTGAGCCAGCTTGGCATCATCCAAAGAAGGACATTGAGGTGCTGGAGCAAGTGCAGAGAAGAGAAAGGAAGTTGATGAAGGGTCTAGAGAAGAAGTCTGATGAGAAATGGCTGCGAGAGCTAAGGGAGCTGGGGAGGGCTCAGTCCTGAGCAAAGGAGGCCCAGGGGGAACCTTGTCCCTCTCTACAACACCCTGAGAGGAGGCTGGAGTGAGATGGGGATCGGGCTGTCCTCACACACAACCAGGGACAGGACAAAAGGACACAGCTTAAGCTGTGCCAGGGAGGTGAAGTTGGACATCAGATGGAATTTCTTCACAGAAAGGATTCTTCAACATTGAAGGCACTGCCCAGGGAGCTGGTGGAGCCACCATCTCTGAAGGTGTTCAAGGACCAGCTGGACGTGACACTCGGTGCTCTAGTCTGGTTGACAAGGTGGTGTTTGGGCTAAAGCTTGATGCAATGATCTCAGAGATCTCTTACAACCAAATTGGTTCTGGGATTCTCTGAAATGAACACCTGGTAAAGACAGGAAAGCTGTTCAAGTTAGGTATGAAAAACGATAAGGTTTTGTAAAACGGTTTCACAGGAGCTCACCTATTCCCCTGACCCCACTATATGATAGACATATATCCCTAGAATTGTTAACTCTTCTCTGGTCTTTTTATCCACAAAGCACACGGTATTCTGTGAGGAGTGACTCAGGGACTTGCAGTTGTTTATCCTGGAGAAGAGAAGGCTCAGGGGAGACAGGGCAGTGTCAGGGCACAGGTTGGACTTGATGATCTTCAAAGTCTTTTCCACCCTTGCTGTTTCTGGGATTCTCTGGAACCACCCATGCAGCAGTTGCAGGATGAGCCCTGGGCCTCCTCTTGAGAAGCTCCAGCAGCCCAGGTCCCTCAGCTTCTCCTGCCAGCCCCAAAGCCCATCCTGTCAGTCCTGCAGAGCCTCTGCAGCCCCTCCTCACTGCCCAGAACAGGGAGCCCCAGAGCCAGACACAGCAGCCCAGATGTGCCCCCCTGGCCTGGGGTGCCTCTGGCAAGGGAGCAGCACCAGGCACTGTGGGAGCCTGCAGACAATTCCTGCAGCACTTGTAGGATGATCCTGCTGCCCAAGGGATATTCCCATGGTGCCAAGGCAGGAACTGCAATGGAGAGTGGGGCCAGAGAGCGAAGGGCAAACAGGGATGGGCTGTTTGCAGGGCAGGGAACAGGGGTGGGCAATAGGAAGAAATTTCAATCAGGGAAAGAGGAAAGAAAGCAAAGGTGAAGCCAAGGAAATGCTCAGGGCAGTTTGGGGGTGGCTGCCAGGCAGCCCTGGCCCTGAGCAACAGCATCTGCAGTGGACAGGAAACTCCCAGCTGATGGGAACAAACTTTCTGGCTGACTGCAGAGGCCAGGACAAAGCTGAGTGGTTTCCCTGGTGTCTCCCAGCCCTTGGTGGCCCCAGAGGCTGATGGCATTTGTGCTCCCTCAGGTTCATGTCCCCACACCAACAGCATGGGGGTGCTCCCTCTGCTGTGTGCAATGCAAACAGGGGCTGCTGAGCCAGTGCTGCCGTGTCTGTGCCTGCAAGGATGGGGCACCTGTGTGAGCTGGGGGAGAGGCCAGGGCTGCAGAGGGGGGATGTTGTTGGCAGCTCCATGAGGATGCTCTGGAATCTGCCCTGGGCTGTGCAGTGCACTGGGGATGGATCAGCCCCTGCTCTGCTGCTCCTTCCTGTCTGCCCCATGGCCCTTGCAGAGCACCAGCCATGCTGTTTGCCCCCAGCATGCCCATGGGCAGCCTGGGGCTGCTCACGGGGCTTTCTGTGCTAAGCATTGGCCTGGGTGGGTTCTTGAGAGAGCCTGGGCAAGGAGCCTGGAGCCCCCAGGGCCTGGCCTGAGGCGTCAGCGCTGCCCCAGCAGTGCCCATGGCCTGTCCCTGCTGCAGCCCCGGCACTGCCACCCCCAGGGCTGTGCACAGCCCCGAGAGCACTCAGGCCCTGCAGCAACACTAGCGCCACCAGGGCAGCGGGGCAGGGCCACGGCAGCAGCACTGACAACAACACCAAGTGCTGCTGCTGCTGCTGGGCACAGCTGCTGGGCCAGCCCTGATCTGCCCCCAGCTCTGCACACAGACATTGCTGCTGCAGCTCCAGAGAGGGAAACCAAAGGGGCATCTTCAGTGAAAACTTTGCTGGGAGATCCTTTAGTTCCTTTACAGCCACCGAGAACGCAACCCCTCATTGACACAGTCTGTGGCCACAGGGAAGTGGGAGAAAGCAAAATGAGAAATGGCAAAAACAATGACATTTCTTTGTGGGCAATATGAAAAAACTAAAACAAAGGGAAAAAAACCACTACCAATCAAGAAGTATCAAAGATTAGTTTTATTGCAAGTGATTTGCAGAAATTGGCCGGCAGTTTAATGTTCCTGAAAGCATCCAGTCATCAGTGTCCACACTGCAGCCTTGAGCTCCTGGTTCCTCAAGCTGTAGATGAGGGGGTTCAGGGCTGGAGGCACCACCGAGTACAGAACTGAGAGGCCAGATCCAGGGATGGGGAGGACATGGAGGGGGCCTTCAGGTGAGCAATTGTGACAGTGCTGAGGAACAGGGAGAGCACAGCCAGGTGAGGGAGGCAGGTGGAAAAGGCTTTGTGCTGTCCCTGCTCAGAGGGGATCCTCAGCACGGCCCTAAAGCTCTGCACATAGGAGGAAACCATGAACACAAACCAGCTGAGTCCTAAATAGGCACAAACTGCAATGAGCCCAAGTTCCCTGTCATTTGAGTGTGAGCAGGAGAGCTTGAGGATCTGTGGGATTTCACAGAAGAACTGGCCCAGGGCATTGGCCTGGCACAGGGGCAGGGAAAATGTATTGGCTGTGTGCATGAGAGCATGGAGAAAGGCACTGGCCCAGGCAGCTGCTGCCATGTGGGCACAAGCTCTGCTGCCCAGGAAGGTCCCATAGTGCAGGGCTTGGCAGATGGACACAGAGTGGTCACAGCACATGATGGTCAGGAGGGAAAGCTCTGCTGAAATGAAAAAGACAAAAAAAAAGAGTTGGACTGCACATCCTTTGTAGGAGATGGTGCTGGTGTCCCAGAGGGAATTGTGTCTGCCAATGGCAGCAGGAGGAAGTGCTTGATGGAGCTGCTGTTGGACATTTGCTGTGGCCGGGCATTGGGTTCTGCCATGGGGAAAAAAGACAGTGAAGCGTTAGAGCAGATAACTGTACCCAAAATCAAAGCCATTTCTCCACCTCATGGCTCAGCAGGAGTTTCTCCAAGAAAGAAACAAAGCTTTTGCCTGAAGCTCCCACTGTGCCCATGACAGGAACCCCTGTGAGTGTCTGGGACATCCTGGCTCTTTGGCAGCCTGGGCACTCCTGGGATGTCACCGTGGAGTCCCCATGAGCGCCTGTGACAGATGGGTGCCTTTGCAGCCCAAGGTGCCCTGGGATGTCACCATGGAATGACTGTGACTGCCTCTGACCACAGGGCTCTTTCCCATCCCCAGAAAGCCCTGGGAGGTCTCTATGGAGCCCCTGCCTCTGTGTGGGACATTCCAGGCCCTGAACAGCCTGGAGATTCTTGGAAAGTGCCCATGGAACCCCTCTGAGGGCCTGTGGCAACTCGGTTCCTAAGCAGGCAAACAACACCAGGCCCCACTGTTGCTATGGTGTGTTAGTTTTTGTCCTGCGGTGACGTTATGATGCTTTCTGGAGCGGCCCTCCTTTGCAGATTCTTTAAAAAATTTGCCCTAAACCAGCACAAAATATTTGGCGCCCAACGTGAGGCTCGAAAGAGAGAGAGTGGTAAAACCCTGTTTTGACTGCATTTTGGTTGCTATTACTCTGTGTTCATTTAAATCAGCTAATAGCCATGCTTTTTGGATTCATAATGTCTATTGGGGTGAAGGTTTGCATGCATTTCTGGTCCCTAGGGTTTTTTGAGATTTTAATACCTCTCTGGTCCCTAGGTTTATTTTCTTATCCAGAAATAGCTTTAGTATTGCCCCTAATACGTAGTTTTTACATCAGAGGGGCAGTGACCAGAGTAGCTATCCTGCTGGGCTTTGTGGCAATAATGTGCAAGAAGTTATAAACATGCTAGGGTCTGCTCCAGGTATGAATGGTTCATGGCTATGGTTATGCATCCAGTTTGTTGCAGGAGGAGCAGGAGGGAATGAGGTTTTTCAGCCTCTGCTTTACTCCTTCTCCTATGAATAAGCTGCATCACTAGTGAAGGATGTTCAGTTTCCCCTCAATGTTAAAGAATCCATCTTCCTGGTATTCAATCTGGTAACCTTCCTCTATACAGCCTGCTGCTTCTCTAGAATGAGGGCTGAGATTTCTAGACGGGCTGATGAGACCCCTGACTCAGGAGTAAAGCCCGGTGTGGAAAATCCTAAGTGGTGTGGGAAATGGGAGGATATGGGCCAAATCCTGAAGGAATTCTCTGACCCTATAGTCTGGGATTTTCCCCATGAACAAATTCAGAATCCAGCTGAGGTGGGGAAATATCTGAAAGAGAAGTACCAGGATGAGCCTAAGGAGAGGAAGGTCATTGCAGTGAGCTGGGCCCTGGCATATGCTTATCGCACACTGCTAGATACTCTAGGGCAGCAGACAGAGGCAGGGGGGCAGGGAGATAAATCAGCAACTGTCCCGGTGACTCAGGCTGCAGCCAACACCCCAGGCTCGAAGCCAGCATCTAAACCCATGGCTGTTGCTACCAGCACTAGAAGTGGGAAATGCACGGACAAGACCAATCGACCAGTGGACGATGATGATGATGATGAAGGAGAAGGAACCTCAGTGCCTCCTGACGTAAAATCAGGAGTCAAAGCAGCAGGTGCAAGATCAGATGCCAATATTGAGTCCTTTTCCCTGAAGGACCTTCGTGGCCTACGGAAGGATTACACTCGAAGGTCTGATGAATCCATAATTAGTTGGCTGGTCCGTCTCTGGGATGTTGCAGGCGAGGCTACAATTCTGGATGGCACTGAAGCCGGGCATTTGGGATCCCTGTCACAGGACCCTGTCATAGACCAAGGAATGATGAGGGGGGCTAACTCTCACAGCCTCTGGGAACGGGTCCTAAGAAGTGTAGCAGAAAGATACCTGTGTGCAGACGATCTCTATATGCAGCAGACACAGTGGAAGACAATAGAGCAAGGGATCCAACGCCTGACAGAAATGGCAGTGGCAGAGATTATCTTCTCAGATGATGTAACAACTAGGAACCCAGACTTAGTACCATGCACGTCTGTGATGTGGCAAAAACTCGTACGACTTGGGCCACATGAATTGCTTCTGCCTTAGCCATCATGAAGAGGGATGAGAGGGGTGAGACTGTGCTTGACATGGCAAAGAAGCTCCGAGCATATGCCGATGCTGTACATGGCCCGACACATGCCAGAATCGCAGTGGTAGAAACACGTCTGCAGAAGTTAGAGGATAAGATAGAGGAGAACCACGAGAAGCTTAGAGAGGAGATTAAAGAAGACCTTCTCCAAATCTCGGCAGTACAGATCTGAGGTTCCGGTATCCAAGGCAGACTACGTATCCAGACTACATTTCCCAGATGGTGAGAGAAGGTACACCCCACGAGCTGAGCTGTGGTTCTACCTGCGTGATTGTGGGGAAAACATGAGAAGGTGGGATAGGAAACCTACTGCTGTTCTGGCACAACGGGTGCGTGAACTGAAGGAAGCCACCAGAAGGAAAGCAGCTCCAGTTGCCCATAGCCGAATGGCCAGGTATGATGATGATGACATGTCTGATCCCCTCGAAGGAACACCCAAAACATACACCCAGGGAAAGAAGGATAAC
Source organism: Zonotrichia albicollis (assembly GCF_047830755.1). Lineage (NCBI taxonomy): Eukaryota > Metazoa > Chordata > Aves > Passeriformes > Passerellidae > Zonotrichia > Zonotrichia albicollis. The sequence goes on along the minus strand of NC_133841.1, from coordinate 8,379,537 downwards.
CAGGCTTGGAGGGGCCCTGCCTCTAGCCAGGTAGAGGCCAGGGAAAATCGTGTTTTCTGGTCTGTGTGGATTCGTTGGCCTGGTACATCGGAACCACAAGAGTACAAAGCTTTGGTCGATACTGGTGCGCAATGCACATTAATCCCATTAAGACATGTAGGGACAGAGTCTGTTTCTATTGCTGGTGTAACAGGGGGATCCCAGGATTTCACTTTGGTGGAAGCTGATGTGAGCCTAACGGGAAATGAATGGAAGAAGCATCCTATTGTGACTGGCCCAGAGGCCCCATGTATTTTGGGCATAGACTACCTTCGAAGTGGGTACTTCAAAGACCCAAAAGGACTCAGACGGGCATTTGGAATAGCTGCTGTAGAGACAGAGGGCATCCAGCAATTGAACACCTTGCCTGGGTTGTCTGAGAATCCATCTGCAGTAGGATGCCTGACGGGAGAAGAGCAACGAGTGCCAATTGCCACTTCCATAGTGCATCGACGACAGTATAGGACCACTCGAGATGCTGTGATCCCCATCCATAAGATGATCCAAGAGCTGGAGAGCCAAGGGGTGGTCAGCAAGACCCACTCACCCTTCAACAGTCCCATCTGGCCTGTGCGAAAATCTGAAGGAGAATGAAGATTGACAGTGGACTATCGTGCATTGAATGAAGTGACTCCACCACTGAGTGCTGCCGTGCCAGACATATTAGAGCTCCAGTATGAGCTTGAGTCCAAGGCAGCAAGGTGGTACGCCACTATAGACATAGCCAATGCATTTTTCTCCATTCCTCTGGCAGCAGAAGGCAGGCCTCAGTTTGCCTTCACATGGAGGGGAGTGCAGTACACCTGGAACCAACTGCCCCAGGGGTGGAAGCACAGCCCCACCATCTGCCATGGACTGATCCAGGCTGCACTGGAAAAGGGTGAGGCTCCAGAACATCTGCAGTATATTGATGACATCATTGTGTGGGGGAACACAGCTGTGGAAGTGTTCGAGAAAGGGAAGGAAATCATCCAGATCCTCCTGGGAGCTGGTTTCGCCAATAAAAAGAGCAAAGTAAAGGGACCAGCTCGTGAGATTCAATTCCTGGGAGTGAAGTGGCAAGATGGATGGTGTCAGATTCCTACAGATGTCATCAACAAGATCACAGCAATGTCTCCACCCACCAATAAGAAAGAGACACAAGCTTTCTTGGGTGCAATAGGTTTTTGGAGGATGCATATTCCTGAGTACAGTCAGATCGTGAGGCCTCTCTACCTGGTCACTCGCAAGAAGAACAATTTCCAGTGGGGCCCTGAGCAGCAACAGGCCTTTGTCCAGATCAAGCAGGACATTGCTCATGCAGTAGCTCTTGGCCCAGTCAGGACAGGACCAGAGGTAAAGAACATGCTCTACTCTGCAGCCAGGAACCACGGCTTGTCCTGGAGCCTTTGGCAGAAGGTGCCTGAGGAGACTCGGGGTCGACCACTGGGATTTTGGAGTCGAAGCTACAGAGGGTCTGAAGCCAACTATACTCCAATGGAGAAAGAAATCCTGGCTGCCTATGAAGGAGTCCAGGCTGCTTCAGAGGTAATAGGCACTGAAGCACAACTCCTCCTGGCACCCCGACTACCAGTGCTGAGGTGGATGTTCAAAGGCAAGGTTCCTTCCACTCACCATGCTACCAGTGCTACATGGAGCAAGTGGATTGCTCTCATCACTCAGCGCACCCGTATAGGTAAACTGAATTGCCCTGGGATTTTGGAGGTCATTACAAATTGGCCCGAAGGTGAGAATTTTGGTGTCACAGATGAAGAGGAACAAGAACCAGTGACATGTGCTGAAGAGGCTCCTCCCTATAATCAACTGCCTCCAGAGGAAACACGCTACGCTCTTTTCACTGACGGTTCCTGTCGCATCGTAGGGATGAACCAGAAGTGGAAAGCAGCCGTATGGAGCCCCACACGACAGGTTGCACAAGCTACCGAAGGAGAAGGTGGATCAAGCCAACTTGCTGAACTCAAAGCTGTTCAACTGGCCCTAGACATTGCTGAGAGAGAGAAGTGGCCAATGCTCTAACTCTACACTGATTCATGGATGTAGCCAATGCTCTGTGGGGATGGCTGGAGAGGTGGAAAAAGGCTAACTGGCAATGTACAGGGAAACCAATTTGGGTTGCTGCTGAGTGGAAAGACATTGCTACCAGGGTAGGGAGGCTACCTGTGAAAGTCCGCCATGTAGATGCCCATGTACCCAAGAGTAGAGCCAATGAGGAGCACCAAAACAATGAGCAGGTAGACCAAGCTGCAAAGATAGGAGTGTCCAAAATAGACCTAGATTGGGAACATAAGGGAGAGTTATTCCTAGCTCGATGGGCCCATGATGCCTCAGGCCACCAGGGCAGAGATGCCACCTATAAATGGGCACAAGATCGAGGGGTGGATCTAACCATGGACAGTATTCCTCAGGTTATCCATGACTGTGAAACGTGTGCTGCCATCAAGCAGGCCAAGCGAGTGAAGCCCCTGTGGTACAGTGGGCGGTGGTCCAAGTACAAGCATGGGGAGGCCTGGCAGATTGACTACATCACACTGCCCCAGACACGCCAGGGCAAGCGCTACGTGCTGACCATGGTGGAAGCCACCACTGGATGGCTGGAAACCTACCCTGTGTCTCATGCTACGGCCCGGAACACCATCCTGGGCCTTGAAAAGCAAGTTCTGTGGAGACATGGCACCCCTGTGTCACCCTTTTTTTTAAGATTTTCTAAGCCTTCTGATGTTGACATTCCTGGAGTGAATTTTCTCACACACTTTCTGTAAATAACTCATTGTTTTACATTCCTTTATGGAGGAGGAGAGAGTTGATGGACTGTTGGTTTGACCAGTGACATTGCAGAGGCCAGATGTCGCTGAAAGACACGAGAGAGCACAAGCACACCACCACTCAAAGTGAAGGGAAAAAAGGGAAGTTTTATTCTCTGACTCCAATATTTATAGCTTTACAAAAGTGACAGTGGATTGGAAGGTGACATTGACACCTCTGCAATGTCACTGGTCAAACCAACAGTCCATCAACTCTCTCCTCCTCCATAAAGGAATGTAAAACAATGAGTTATTTACAGAAAGTGTGTGAGAAAATTCACTCCAGGAATGTCAACATCAGAAGGCTTAGAAAATCTTAAAAAAACAGGGTGACACCCCTGAGAGTATGGAGTCTGACAACAGGACTCATTTCAAGAACAGCCTTATCAACACCTGGGCTAGGGAACATGGCATTGAGTGGGTGTACCATATCCCCTATCATGCACCAGCTGCAAGAAAAGTGGAGAGGTACAATGGACTACTAAAAACCCAGTTGAAAGCTTTGGGTGGGGGATTTTTCAAGAATTGGGAGCAGCATCTGGCAAAAGCCACCTGGTTAGTTAACACCCGAGGTTCCACCAACCGAGCAGGTCCTGCCCAGTCTGAGTCCCTGAATGTAATAGAAGGAGACAAAGTCCCAGTGGTGCATATCAGAGGTTTGTTAGGGAAGACTGTGTGGATCAATTCTGCCTCGAGTACAGACAAACCCATTCGTGGGGTTGTCTTTGCTCAGGGACCAGGTTGCACGTGGTGGATAATGCAAAGAGATGGAACAACACAATGTGTACCTCAGGGAGATCTGATTGTGGGGTAAGAATGATGTGCAATATCACTGTTCATTGGATGTTACTGCCATTGTCTGTACATTAAACCATACAGACATGAGATAGAAGGAAATGTGTAAGAGTTGAAGGTCTGGGCAAGTGGAAGACGGAGAAGGAAATGTGTAAGTGTCGAAGGTCTGAGCAAGTGATAGATGGAGCTTTAAGTGACTAAAGTGAAAAGGGGGAATCCTGCAGCTCTGTAATATAGGGCCTGGATTCAGTGGTCCAGTGTGGGGATGTGATGAAGGCATGATGGGTATTGCTTGTAATTTTGGGGGAACAGATAGAAATTTTGTATGAATAATGCATGATGTGTTGTAGTATGTTGATGATATGGGGATAAGGAGTGGAATGTCCTGGGGTGACGTTATGATGCTTGTATCCCCATTCATCTGTTCTGTGCCTTTAAGACCGGCTCTGAAGAGTGGAAGTTTTGTTTGGGTTTCTCTTATCAGGGACACAGAGACAAGCAGTACATAGGGCTGTTTTTCACTTCTTGCTTTCAGCTTGCTACTTTGCTTGCTCCCTTTTCTGCTCTTGCTTCTGCTCTGCTTTGGCCTCTGCTTATTAGCTAGTTCTAGCTAAACAGTCCAAATTCCTTCCTGGACTGTTTCTCCTCTCCTGTTTCTGTGACCATCTCGAACCTGCTCCGGACTGGGACCCGGGAACACCAAGGGTTCGGCTGCAGCAGCTGCCCCAGTGCCGGAGGGACTGAGAACAGAGCAACCACCCCCGAAAGAGACTTTCTGATTTTGTCATCTTTCTCGGAGCAGTGTCATCGGGTATTGTTCATTTTGTGTGCTGGGGGGTGCTGGGCCAGTCAAATAAACAGGTTCTTTCTACCTCTCTCCAAGGAATTTTTTCCCGAACCAGTTGGGGGGAGGGGCCGTGTGGGTTTGCTTTCTGGAGGGGCCCTCCTTTGCAGATTCTTTAACAAATTTGCCCTAAACTAGCACAGTTTTGCATGGAGGCACTTACAAAAGAGATGCAAAGAGAAGCTGCTAGCAGTTTCCTCCGTGTCTGACACAGAAACCAATCAGTAATTAGCTTTGAGAAATGACAATCTGTTAAACCACTGAGAAAACTGATGTGCCTCTGTGAACATGCACATAAAAAGGGAACAGTTCTGGGAAACCCTTCTCTCTTTTCCAGCTGGCAAAGAGCTCACTGGCCATCCTGGCCCCCATCTTGGCTGGGGCGGGCTGGGCTGCCTCTGCCGCGGACTGAGCCCTTCCTGGGGAGCCCCCAGGCCCCATGGGCTGCTGGGCAGGGCCAGGGGAGGCCGTGGGGCCGAGGCCGGGCTGGGCCGAGGCTGTGGCTGCTGTCATCTTGCCACTACTGAGCCCTGCCCTGCTGCCAGGCCAGGCTGAGCCAGGATCTACCGGGCCCCAGGAGCAGCCCCAGGCCGGGCCAGCTCAGACAAGATTCTGCCTCACTTGAGATTCGTCCATGTGCTCGGGTGATGGTATGATGATTGTATCCCCAGTCGTGTGTTCTGTTTATGATGGATATTATATTCCGTGCCTTCAAGACTGGCTGAAAGTGAAGGTGGGGAGAAGAAGCACAGAGTTTGTTATCAGGATCTGGACTCACTCCTCCACAGTCTGCTGGAACACTGCTGTTTTCAGGGCACAGACAGGGCAGAGCACCATACTCCTTTTGCTTTTGAGTTAGTTTAGCTAGCTGAGGCAGTCCGAGTTTTCCCTGCATTGTTTTTTCTTTCCCTTTTCTCGGAACCATTTGAACTTGCTGCACACCAGGATCCAGGGAAACACCAAGAGCTCACACTTTGCATCCTGCTGGAGGCCTACTCTGGGCAACAGCCTTTGCCAGCACCGGAGGGACTGATAACAGAGCAACCACTCCCCGGAGAGACTTTCTGAATTTGTCATCTCTTCAGAGCAGTGAATGAGGTTTGTCATCTGCTATTGTTCATTTTGTGTGCTGGGGAGTGCTTGGCCTGTTAAATAAACAGGTTCTTTCCACTTCTCCCCCAGGAAATTTTTCCCAAATGCAGTGGGGGGAGAGGCCGCATGTGTTGGCTTTCTGCAAGAGCCCCTTTTGGAGGTTTTCTCCTAGATTTGCCCTAAAATTTGGGAGAAACCCTAAAACCCTAAAAGGACAGCCCAAACCCACCAGGCAGGTGGAGGAGAAGCCATCGGCTCCCAGCCGTGCTGCTGCTGTGTTCTGGCCTGGCCGCTGAGATCCTGGCCCTGCCCCAGAGCAGCCCATCCCGACACAGCCCCAGCGCAGCCGCTGCAGAAACCTCCATCGTAAAACAGCTGCGGCCACAAGAGCTGTGCCCCTCTGGGGCTCCATGGATGGACATCCCAGCTTAGTTCTGCTCTCAGAAGAGGTTTTGGTTCAGCAGCTGAATCCAGCACCTGCTTCCTTCCCATGAGCTCGGGACAAATGTCAAGAGAGCAAGAGGTTTAGGCTAAACACATCTTGACTTCTGCACTTTCAGCTTAAAAGACACTTGAGTCCAATTGAATTGGTTCAGGTCATTGTTTCCTCTTGCATGATGTTCTCCATGCCAGCTGTGTCCTGGCAGAGAGGAAAGAGTGCTTGTGAAGAGTTGGCAAAGAATGGCTTTTGCCTAGGAAGAGAGAAATGAAGGGCTGAGCTGGGATCAGAGATGGTTTGCAGTGTCCTGATCCTCCCCCTACCTTCCTCCGAACTGGTGAGGGGACACCAGGTCTAGCCCATCTCCAGGAGGAACCCAGGTCTAGCCTGGCTCCGGAGAGACACCAGGTCTACCCCTGCCACCGCAGACGGCAGCAAACGGGCTCCCTCGCACCGCGCTCCCGGCAATGGCAGAGCTGCCGCCGCCGCCTGCGCAGCCAAGTCCCAGGCCCGTGTCTCGGACCTGGGAGCCGCCGCGCGGAGGAGAGCGCCAAGGCGGGACCGCGCTGGGGCCCTGTCGGCCCCGGCCCGCCGAGGGAGACCTCGGAGCAGGAGGAGGAGGAGGCGGAGCGCGCCCGCAGGCCGGAGCGGCGGGCCGGCCGCTGGTGCGAGAGAGAGAGCGACAAAAGATTGTGTGGAGGGCTGATTGTCAATAGATGGCAGCGAGGGAGCTGCTGTGCTCCGTCCGAAAGCCTGCACCAGAATCAGGTGGTTTAGGAATTATTTAATCCGGGTGCTCCAGAACGATGCAGTCCGCACCAGGGCAGAGGCGGCCCCGGAGCCGGCTGGCCCTGCGGTGCCAACGTCCTACGGTGACGCAGCTCCGGAGCCGGGGTAGACCTGTTGTTTTGTTTGCTTGCTCAATTGTGCTTGTCTTCTGTCATCTGAGTCATCTGCTGCAAGCATGGGCTACAGGTGCACAGCCTGAATGGCCAAGAGGGGCATGAGAGCTCCTTGATGCCCTTGAGCATGCTGATGGGGAGCCCAGGGACATTGCCATGTGGATCTCAGCACCCAAGCAAGTGTGCCTGAGTGAGGAACTTTGCCCGCAGTGCTGCCCTGCATCCAAGTGTCCCAGGTGAGCTGTGGCACTGGGGTTCACCATTTGAGGAACGTGAAGGGAGATGACCACATCCTGATTGATGAGCATCGATCTCTGATTTACTGATCCAGCTTACACACTTTTATAGTAGTGTTAATTAAGTCCATACATATTGCAAAACCCGAGCTCATAATTGGTTACAGATTACACACCAACCCCTACTTTGTTTTCAATACCTGTGGTTTCTTGTTGAGGCTAATACTTGTTTTTCTCATCCTGCTGTTGACTTGTTATTGACCATTCTCAAGGCCTCCATGTTTTCCACCACGTTTTTCTCATCACTTTACTCAAGGACACGGTGTTTATTGTTTTTAAGGAAAAAGCCTGAGAACTTGCTGCTTACAGCTGCCTTTTACTTTTTAACCAGCTGTATGTAATCATGGCCTTTTCCTATAAGCCATGTCTGAACAAAACTCTGCAATATATTCCCCATTTTTCTTTTTTTTGCTCAAGGAGGTTAGTCTGCCAGGTTTTTCTATCATTCTACTGACCATATCTTGAATACAATTAAAAATACAAGGTAAAATAAGCAAAAGCATTAAAAGCACACCTAGTATCCCCATAAGGTTCCCCAGCCACGGTCCAAGCAATGGCTTTTACCCCAAAGGGTTAAAACCACCCCCAACTGAGCCATAATGTCCTGCCTTATCAGGCATTGCAAGGTAGGTGGTAATTGGACTACTGAAAAAGAAAGCTGTTAGCTGTTTTTCATTCATGTGAACCCGGAGAGGAGGCAAATGGCTAGGGCTAATAATGCTGGAATCTGCTCCAGTATCGAGCGAGCCTGAAAATGATCCTTTCTGTCCTTGAAATTCCACTTCCACCCTTTCCTTGGGTCTCTCAGAAAGGTTCAAAGTCAGTAAGGTAAGTCCTCCGGTGGATTCAAAACCATTTTCCCCCCTCTCTTGTCCTTTTATAATCTGTAATCCCTTACTCATTTGGCTCAAGTGGCACCATCTGAGCAATTCTCAGTCCTTTGTTAATTTGGAGTAGTGGGAAAGGGGTATACACCACAACCATATAGTCCACATCAATGACGCCAGGCAAAACAAATAATCCCAACGCAGATGATCTTCTGAACAGCAGAGCACCCATCTTGACCCTATATAACAATAGGTCCATGAATCCCTGTCGGGATTTTCTGTGGGTGCGTGGTCATCAGCATAACTCCTACAGCGGCTGCCAGCTCCAAGCCAAGGCTCCCAGTTGTGGCGGGTTGGAGACAGGAGAGGGTGCTGATGCTGCGGCGACGACTTGTGTCGGTGCGCGGTCACTGCGGTTCGTGCTTCCCGGTCCCTGCCTGCAAGCGCCAGTATTGTGGGTGTCCGAGCGGCATTTTTGGCACCAACTAGCCGTTGGATGCAGTGTTGCTGACGCTTGAAGTGGTGCAAGAGCAGCTTATGCCTGATTTTGAGAGGACTTTGCCTGTTCTTGTAAGCCTAGCCCTAATTGTTTGATTGCATCTACTACAAAGGCTTGTGCTCCTGTTGGCATTAAAGCCATCCTCTCTAATGCCTCCTTTATAGTCCAATTGGCACCCAGAGTATTAAGCACACTCCTAGTAGTAGAATTACAATTTTAAAGAGCACACTCCTTGAGTAATGCCCCCCTAAGATATTCTGGCACCCCAGCCCTTTCAATTGCGGCAGCAGCCTTATCAATAAATGACCCGAATGACTCTTCTGGCCCTTGCTTAATTCCCATGTACACGGGTATCCCTCCTGGCTCTTTTACCCTCTCTATAGCAAGCCTGACCAACCTCATAGCTTCCTGGCACTTCTCTTGCCCCAACAAAGCTTGTGCCTCGGTACAAAGAAAAGGTCCCAGGCCCATAAGCTCATTAACAGTTATACCATGGAGAGAGTCTCTCTGCTGCCTCTCTACCGCCACACATTCGTTTACAAGCTCTTGCCAATGAGCATTGAATAACAATTGCTGATGTGGAGTAAAGATCAATTTAACTATTCCACGACAATCATTCACTAAAAGAAGACTGGTGTCAAAAATATAGTCTAACATCTGTTTAGCTGGCTCACTTTTCACTCCAAATTGACTAACAGTAGACCTCAGCTGAAACAGCAATTTCCAATCAAGGGCTGTAATAGTAGCCTGCATGCCCCCCCAGCCCCGCGGATTGAATACAACAGGACAAGCCAGCTGGGTAGCAGCGCTGATAAGCTCTTCATCCCCCTTTTCCATAGCTTCTCTTGCAAGCGCAGCCCACGCCAACCTCCTCTCCCTTGCAATAGCCCCCGCTATGTCGTTTTCTGCCCCAGGGATTGGCTCATTACTTTGCAGGAGCCTATCGGGTGGTCTTGGCCACGGCTCCCATTGTTCAGGGGGTGTGGAAGCCTCAGAAGCGCTCTGTATAGCCTGGCTTGCTGAAGCAGAGGAGGGCGGCGAAGCAGGTAAGAAAACCGTCCTCATTGCAGGAGCTAATGGTGTTCTCCTCTCCTGATCGTAATCTTTATTACTCCCATAAGCAGCTGTAGCCTGCTCGGCAGCCTTTCTTTCAGCCTGAAACTTTAACATCTCATTGTGAACCACCCTCCATAATTTACCTAACTTCTTGGCAGTTTTATCGTCCTCTAAAGTAGCCTTCCATAATAAATCACCGAATTTACGCCACTCCGTTAACTCGTGAACCGTATGGGGGTTAATAAAAACTCCCCTAGCATAGCCATAAGTCAAAAGTGCTGGTAAATCCTTTTGCAAATCTATCCCCTCAACCTGCCTTTTTTGTAAAAAGGCAGTAAATAAATCATATGCTGCTTGCCTTTCCATACCTAAATCGTAAGCGCTTTTGCAGCCTCTTCAAGGTCCGGCAGCAGTATCGGTCGGGCTCGCCTTCACAATCACCAAAGGCACAGCGCGTCTCAGCTTCTTTTTTCTCCCCCTTTTTTTTTCTCTGCGCTTTTCTGCCGTCCCGGCTGCTTCAGGACCTGACCCGTGTCTTCACTCCTCCGTGATGCTTCGCAGTATCATGATCGGGGTTCACCATTTGAGGAAAGTGAAGGGAGACGACCACATCCTGATTGATGAGCATTGATCTCTGATTTATTGATCCAGCTTACACACTTTTATAGTAGTGTTAATTAAGTCCATACATATTGCAAAACCTGAGCTCATCATTGGTTACAGATTACACACCAACCCCTACTTTGTTGTCAATACCTGTGGTTTCTTGTTGAGGCTAATACTTGTTTTTCTCATCCTGCTGTTGACTTGTTATTGACCATTCTCAAGGCCTCCATGTTTTCCACCACGTTTTTCTCATCACTTTACTCAAGGACACGGTGTTTATTGTTTTTAAGGAAAAAGCCTGAGAACTTGCTGCTTACAGCTGCCTTTTACTTTTTAACCAGCTGTATGTAATCATGGCCTTTTCCTATAAGCCATGTCTGAACAAAACTCTGCAACACACATCCAGGAAACACTGCCGGGGCCCCCAGAGCCGCAGTGAGGTGGGGGAACCTGGCCTGCCCCATGGCATGTGCCCGGGCAGTTGAGATGCTGGGGATCAGGGTGCACTTCAGCCCAGCCTTTGGCAGCAGGGACACAGTTGCCAGTGCCGGGAGAGCCTCCTGCTCCTCTCCTGGCCCAGCATGATGGGAAGGAGGGGACAGTGGTGCTGCCAGAACTAATGCACAGCCCCAGTTAAGCAGGGCATTCATTTCTTGATCTTGGCAATGGATAGAGTGTGGAGCAGGGGGTGCCCACAGGGGATGGGTCTGTGCAGGACCTGGGGCAGCTGCAGACTGTCTCCCTGTCATTTTCTCCTGCCAGGCAGCGCATCCAGCTCCTAAGCAGGAACATGCATGCATGCTGAGTGATTCCCTCCCTGCACAGCCAGTGCCCATCAGCATTGGGCCAAGGCTACCCAGCTGCCAACACCATGACACGCAGAGGTTCAACAGACAGAATTTGCCTTGCCTCTAAAGGCCTATTCTGCTGCAAACCTCCACTCTCCACAATGTCCCTTTTGCCACAACAGCTTCTGTTTCTTCACTTCCCAATCCTCCATGCTTCCACAAGTCTCACCAAGTTGTCATGCTAGAGTCGGTCGTCATCTCTCTCTTCCTGCTGGCTGCAAGGACCTCTTTTTTGCTGAGGGAAAGGTGAGTGATTTGTGGAGATGGAGTCTGAAGTTTCATTCTGCTGCAGGGCTGTTACGGTCTGACTGCTGCTGCTTTAAGATGGCCAGGTGCTTAGGCCATTTGCCAGGCAGCTGAGTCAGTCTTTTCTTTTCTCACCTGAGGCATGCAAAGCTGAGAAGATGAGAAAGACTTTCTCCAAGGGGTGACTGCCCTCCAAGAGGAAAGCGGGGAGGAGGAGATCAAGTGCATCCCTGTGCCAGGCACACCTTGGCTTCCATGCTGTGGGCACAAGAAGCAAGGCTCTGAGCTGGCTTGAACGCAGCCAGCACAGCTCCTGCACACTCTGGCTGCGCACAGCTGCTGACAGCTCCTGGGAAAGGGCATTTACATTTACATCTTCTTTCTGCTGGGCTTGGAGAATCCCTGTGCCAGTGAGGTGAGCGGGTTCAGCCCATCATCTTGACAGAAGAAGTCAGAGCACAGAAGGGCAGTATTGTTTCTTCTCTATAAAATTCTTTGTCTGGCCTGCCAAGGTCCATTCAACAGGTTGGACAGAGGCACTCTGGCTGCCCTCAGGGTGGTGGTATCTTTTTATACTAAGAACTACATGTACAATATTTACAATTACTTTCCAAGACCTATCACCTATGTTAGACAGTGAGCTTCTACTCTAAACCAATCCAAAAGTGCCACCATAACAGCAGAAGTTGGCGGCCAAGAAGAAGAAGGAGGAGGAAGACTGGACACACCCAGATTCCTCCACCTTGCTTCTCCAATCCCCATTCTAAAAACCCCAAAAATTTATTTTTCACCCCATTGACAAACTATTATTTTACTTAGAATTTCGTAGCTTTCAGATCCTCATAGGAGGTTGGTTTTTTTTTTTTTTGCATGGGTCATAACCAAAGTCACAGTGTCTTGGGCTCTGTGCCAAGGTCTCTGAGCCCCCCGGGCAGGGCCTGGAGCCCTCCAGGGCAGTCAGAGGAATTTCCTGGGTTCTGACACTTACCAGGAACTCTGTGTGGGGATTTGCATCCCTTGTCAATAACCCGAAGAAAAATAATTTAAATGATGCCTTCACTTACACCAGGGATCTTGCCTCAAGTCCCTGAAGGGGTAAAGTTGAGATTCCCCCTGAAAATTCCTCAGTGCTGGCTGGAGATCCGTAGATTCGGTGAAGCTCTAGGCTCATCTTCTGGCTGGCTCTCCAGTTCACTGCCACAAAATCTCTTTTTGTGACTTGGCCTGGGACTGACTGCCACCACAGACCTGATGCAAGACAGAATCATCCACAGCAATGACCCCACAGGGATGGTCAGAGTCTGGACACAGAGCCCAAAACCCTTTCCCCAACTGTCTCCAGGCAGCAGCAAGTTCCCAGCCACGAGGCTGAAGTGATGACAATGAAAGACAGAGTGAGTACTGTCACAGGCACCTTTGCAGAAAAATTCTTTCCTTAGTATAGTTTTAATATAAATATATTATACGAATATAACATAAATATATGAACACAATACTAAAACAACAATAATATAATAAATATAAATATTAAATAATATAAGAATATAAAAATGATATAATACATACATTATATTAATATAATATAAGCATATTATGTTTGTATAATACAAGTATATTATATTAAAACTATACTAAAAGAATGGAAGAAAGGATTTCATCAGAAGGCTAGCTAAGAATAAAAAAGGAATGTAAGGATAACAAAAGCTTCTGTCTCGGACAGAGAGTCTGAGCCAGCTGACTGTGATTGGCCAGTAATTAGAAACAACCACATATATCATAAAATAATAAATCAAGCCTTCTGAAACAGGGAGTCAGATCCTCATCTCTTCCCTCATCCGCAGACCCCTGTGAACACTGTCACAGAGTTCCACCTCCTTCCTTCAGGTGATGCACAGAGCCCTCTGTCTCTGGGAGCCAGTCTAGAACCTTTCCCAGTCCCACATACAATCTCAGCAATTCCTGTCCAGGTGATATTTACAGAACCGCTGCCCATTGCACGAGGGCAGTGTTTTGGAAAATTAAAAGCCAAGGACCAAGACCACAAGTTAATAAAAGAAGTCCTTAGTACAGTTCAAGATAAGCGTCTTTAGCTTTCAGTTGTACACAAGCACAGTTATGGATGAAAGCAACAGCAGCTCTGATCATATAGGAAAGGGGTGAAAGTAATTTTCCAGCTGAAATTCAGCAAGTTGTCTAAGATATTGCAGTTGATTTTGAAAAGAAGTTTCAACCCCAGTAGACTATAGTAAATTTCACCTATGATCCTGATTCTAATGTAGCCATTGTCTTTGTGCTTACCATACATAATGCCACTGTTTACGTTATCCACTCCATCATTGCATTAAGATTAAATAATGAAAAAACAGCACTCTACCCTTCAGAACATAGAGTGTGTGGAACCCTGGAATATTTCCACTCTGCCCCAGCAGATCTTTCCCAAAGCTGTTGCTCTGTTTCCTCCATGCACGCACAGCCCAGCTCGTGCTGGCAGAGGAAAGGTGACAACAGCCCAGAGCTGCAGGGAACCAACGCCATGTGCTGGCAGGGTCTGTCCCCACATGCTCTGGCCCCGGGCTGCAGCTCAGCCCCTGTGGCCTTGGGCATTTTCCTCCTACCTGCTTTCACTTCTCCTTGATTTCCACTCTAAAGCAGAGGGCAGCAGCTGAGGATGTGGGGACATGGATAGGCTGGAGGGGAAAATCTCTCCTTGCTGATTCTGAAACCAGGAACTGCATCAAAGATGTGGGGTGAGATTTGGGGGAAACAGGGCTGGGATTTCATGCCTCACTCAGTCCTGACACCAAGGGATCTGCGGGGCAGGCTTTATCCCTCCCAGAATGGAAGCAAGGGCTCACTTTGTGCTTTTTGCCCCCACCAGGCTCCAGCATCACCCACACTGCACAAAACAGGGTGAGTTGAGGCACAGTCTTGGTGCCAAAGCAGAGAGCAGGGCCCTGGGGACAGGATGTGCCTGTCAGGGTCTGTGTTGGTGGCTTGGGCTGGGGAGTCCCACAGGGCCCCCAAAACCCCCATCGAAGCCTTTGCAGATATAAATATTTATTAGATATTTTTTCATCAAACCATTTTGTAATTTATTTTCTCAGGATCTTCTGCAAATTTATTAGCTATAAAAATGTTACATACTGAAATTTGAAATTTAAAATTTTGGGTGTCTTCAAGTGGGAAAGAAAATCAAACAAAAACTGAAAAGGTCCAGCTACCTGCAGAATTCCTTGAGCCCAGGTCTTTCTTCTCTCTCTCATCCTTGAAGGCAGTCAAAGAACAGCATTTTCTTGGTCCATTCTAAGAGGAAAGGCCCTGTGTCATTAGTGGAACAAGACCTAACCTCAGGGGAGGAAAATTCATCTTTCTGAAGGTCAACCTGTCTCTACAGGCAAGCTGACCAAAAAATCCTTTGCCTTTTGTCAGAATGGGTAGAACTTCCTTGGGAGCAGGTTTTATGTCCCAGTCACGTGGAATACCTTTGATGCTGAGGTGGTAACTGGATATGGTCAAGTTCCTCTTCTCTCCCTTGTTGTAGAAGGGAGTGAAAGAGCAGCAACTTCTTGGTCCTTTTTAAGAGGAAAGCTCTGTGTCATTAGAGGGACAAGACCTCAGCTCAAGGCAGAAAAAAATGATTGTCCCAGTGACACCAGGAAGGACAGTGGAGGCAAATATCACAGGTTCTGTGAGGATGATAAACCTCTTTAGTTCATTCAATGATTTCCCTAATGAAACAAAATGTTGTTGTATTTCTTAATTTCCAATTTGTTCCTTGGATCCATGGAAAGCTGCAACAGAATGTGGTTTCCCAAACACCAACTCATACAGGCTCACTTTCAGACTAGTTTGAGGTTGTGTTTTAATTTGTAACAATGCTAATAGTAACACCTGTGGCCATTTCCTGACAGTTTCCTGACATATTTTACCAAATTGGCTCTTTAAATTTGATTCATTCACTCAACCTTTTTGTTAGACTGAGGTCTCAACAGAGATACAAATTGGGATATAAATCCCAATTAATACCCGACTGTTTACTAATTGATGTAATACTTCAGATATAAAGCTTAGTCCCCTTTAAGATGGCATCCCTAAAGGCACCCCAAACCTGGGCATGATTTCTTTGAGAAGTGTTTTGGTTACTTCCCAAGCCTTGCTGGTGTGGCAGGGGAAAGCTGCCAGATCAGAATCCAGCAGATATCAGAAAATATATCCACTAATACCAGGAGATGCCTGTTTCCTTGCTGGCGTGGTAGCTCAAAAATCAATTTACCAGTAACCTCTGGGAGTGTTTTCTCTTTTAGTGATATCTGAAGGTGGCCTTTTTAAGTTCAAAGCATTATTTTCAAGACATATCAGGACTTTTTCTGTAAAGACTTGACAATTTTTGTCATAAGAGCACTGGGTGTTTGAGTCCACAGACTACTTGCCATATCACCAAAATCCCAGTGGGTTTGCTGGTGTTTCAGCTTGAGAATTTGCAACACCAGTTGTGGCGGGACTCTGACTGGATTGTTGGGAGTTACCAGCCATTCTGCTCTTTATTCTGGGCTTTAAGATAAACAGCTAATTTTAAATCTGCTTGACTCTATCCAGGGCTATGTTCTGGGAGAGAAATGGCTTTCTCAGGTATCAACACCAGGTTGTGCAACCTCTTGTGCAGCTTTATCTGCACATCTGTTCCCTGCATGAATTTGGGAATCCCCTGTTGGTGTTGTTCTTTGTAGAGTAGTGCAGCCACTTCTCTGGGCAGCTGAATAGCATCTAGGAGGAACAATATTTCTTTTTTAATATTTAATTGGAAATCCAACTTCACACCCGTAATCCCAGTGCTATTAATCAATTTTGGAAATTTTCTCCACAGCCCCAGGTCAAATGCAGTGTTCTCTTGCGAGCCTTTCAGCACAGAAAGTTTAAAATTCTCAGCATCCAGGATTCCAGCAGCCAGGTGTTGTCATGCCACCCCTCCTGGTAACAGCTTTCCCTCCTCCCAAATGCCAATGCCAGGGGTACAGGTACACAGCCTCCCTCCACCTGTCCTGGCTACCAAAACCCTCTCTGGGCAACCATTTGGGAGGGAAGGGGACTGTGGAGAGAAGAGAAGACATCTAAACAACAAATCACAGTAACACAGCTATACATCAATAAAACTTCTCTTAACATTCACATAATATCCATCCTTTAATTGCAAGAGCCAGCCATGGCATTACCCATCCATAACAGCAATTCATTCAATTTCCCTTCTCTTCTACAAAACAATGTCAGCTATAAAAGTGTCTTATAAACTAAGGTACTGTCCTCTGGCCACTTAGCCTGGGAGTTTAGCTTGCATGCTGACCACCACTGATTACAAGAATGGATTAGGTTTAGTTAGTGGGTCTTCTCCTATCTGTTTCCAGTTTTTCAACAAACATTTCAATGGAGAATTTGAAATATCATCTTCCACTTTGGTTTTAGAAGAAACTGACCCCATATTCAATAATTACAAATATACAAGTTACCTTTGTAAGTTGTAATGGTGTTTCCAGCTTTGTAATGGAGGGGGAGAAGGGAAGAGGAAGGGGACTGCCAAACCTGCAGTCACTAAAACTGACAAAAGAGGGTGCTTATAGTCCACAAATGCCATCTCAGCCAGGCACACAAAAATAAAGCAACTCCAAACCACCAGCAAACACTCAGCCATGCTCCAACACTCTCAACACTCTCTCTGCAAATGAATTTTTATATGAAGGGCATCCCCATGTGGATATGCTGGCAAACTCACATTAAGGTACCACTCTCACATGAGCACACTCTCAGAGTTCAAGAAGAATGCAGGGAATGGGAGGAATGCAAAGGAATTAACCAATCTTCACCACAAAGGTGGCTCCAGAGGAAGCTGTGGCCAGGTTTCAGTTGTAAATGGAGAATGTGGTTTGTTTGTTTTTCTTCTTTCCTCCATCCAAGTCAAGATGGAGGCAGCCTATGCTACAAGACAGCAGAACAAGGATTTTTCTTTAAATATGATCTTAGCCTGGTGCAACAATTCCGGATACTGTTAGCGTTCAGGAACACATAATCACAGAATGATTATATGCAGGTGCTTTTATTAAAGACCTCTGGGTGTCAGGAGACACAAACCCAAATCTGACTCTGACATGCTTTGGGACAAAACATGGTTTATATTCAATCATTATATAACTTACATATCAGTTATTAAACTTACATTGTTCTATTGTGTACATTGATATCATCCAGGCATGGATTCCTCGTGGATCCCTCAAACCTCTAACATAGATTCTCATGGTTCTTTAAACAATAATTATATCGAATCACACCTAACAATTATATAATTTATCATACACTGACTACACAGGAGCAGTTTGACATCATCCAGCAAATACAAGGTCTAACATTTCCCAGGGCCTACCTTTAACATTTTACCAGGGCCTACCAAGCCTAACTCCCTTTCGAGCTCCCCGAATTTTGTGATTTTAAAATCTTTTACTACCAATACCTCCCGGGGACAACCTCTAGTATTTCCTAGGGAACTTGTACCCCTGATAATTCTTGGCGACTTGAACTCAAGACAGGGGAAACTCTGACTCCCCAAGGTCAGGAACTCAAACTTCTGCCTGATAACCTAACCCAGGGACTCAAACCCCCCCTTAGCTCTCAGAGTCTTCTCTGCTGGTCAGAGTGACCCCAAGATAGGTTAGAAAGTCTCTTTTCCCAGCCTGGTGGTCAAAGAAGGAGTCAGAGCTCTTCAGTTCTTATTCTCAAGGTTGTTTATTGTTTCTTATTTATAAAATTCTTTCTCCTGGCCTGCCGAGGTCTGCTCAGCAAGACAGAGGCACACTGACACCCTCAGTGTGGTGTTGTCTTTTATACTAAAAGCTACATGTACAATATTTACCATAACTTTCCAATACCTATAACCTATGTTAGACAGTGAGTTTCTACTCTAAACCAATCTAAAAATGCCAACATCATCCAGAAGATGGAGGCCAGAAAGAAGAAGAAAAAAGGACGAAGCACGCCCAAATTCCTCCACCTTGGGACCATGAGCCCCATCCTAAAAACCTCAGAAATCTATTTTTCACCCTGTGATGAATTTACTATCATTCTACTTAAACTTTCTTGACTTGTAATTCTTCCTATAAAGGTTGGTAATTTTTTCCATAGGTCAAGATCAAAGACATGGAGGTCTTGGGCTCTGTGCCAAGGTCTCTGAGCACCCCCCCAGGCAGTAACTCTGTGTGGGGATTTGCATCCCTTGTCAATAACACGAAGATAAATAATTTAAATGATGCCTTCACTTACACCAGGGATCTTGCCTTGAGTCCCTGAAGGTCTAAAGTTGAGGTTCTCCGTGAAAATTCCTCAGTGCTGGCTGGAGATCTGTGGATTCATTGAAGCTCTAGGCTGATCTTCTGGCTGGCTCTCCAATTTACTGCCACAAAATCTCCAAAATGTTGGAACACAACTCCTTAACACTGATTTGGTTTAAAAAGGCATAATTTATTCAGGCCTGAGGTCACACAAAGGATACTCCTAACCATTCATGCACACATGATTTTGCAAATAAGCAATTTACACATTACAACTTACCCATTTACCAGTAAGCCCAGATTCAGTCCTTGTTTTGTCTATTCCTGCATTCTTGAGCCAGATGTCTTCTTCTTCTCTTCCAACTGTTCTTGCTGGGAAAGCAGTTTTTGTGTGCCTTGTTTCCCTGTTCACAGGCACAGTGAAAACTAAATTAATTCCTTTGCTGTCACATAGCATGAAAGCCTCTCTCCAGCTTCGTTCCCTGAGCACTCGTGCTCCTGCAGAACCACCCTGATAATGGACCTCCGTGTGCTGGACATGGTGGCTTCACCTTGGCGTGGCCAACACTCACCTGGACAGGCTCCTGGCAGGTGTCCAGGGTGACGTGGCAGCACGCAGTGCTCCCGTTGGTGGTGAAGGACGTCCTCATCTGGGACATGTGACTGTAGGTGTCCTCCAAGCTGCCCAGGTGAACTTTGAGCAGGGACCAGGCCCAGCTCCATGGCAAAGGGGTTGTAGTCCAGGGGGCTGGAGAAGAAGATGGCCATGGTGAAGGTGGTGGCCTCATAGACCAGGACTCCACAACAGTCGCGAAACAGGGGGCTGGAGAGGTGGCAGGTGTCAGAGGAGCCTGGGGGCACAGGGGGGCTGGGGGGGACAAAGCTGTGCCCGCTGTAGAACTAGGTCCTGGGGAGGAGAAATGGGGCTATGTTATCAGGGAAGCATGGTGAGACCACCAGTGCCACAGACATTTTTTAATGAAAAACCCTTTCTTTAGGATTTTTCCTCTTGAGAAGCTGAGAGGCCTCAGGAACAAAATGTAAACAACGATTATCTGCTGCTGTGGGATTGTGGAAGTCCATCCGGAAATCCTTCAGTTTTTGCCTCACAATTGTCATGAGAAAAGGACCATCGAAGGGTTAAAAAACTGTTGAGCCAGTTGGGAAAGAAAGTCTCATGCGTATTTAGTGCATTTACAGATGGTGTCTGCAGAACATGCCATGCTGTACTCGAAGGGGCATGCTGCCCTGTTCTGAACAATGGAACTGGACTTTCTTCCAAACTTCAGGCCTGGCTGGACTGAGCTCTGGGGTGGCTTCCCCCCCGCTCCAAGAGAAGACCCCTCTTGCCTGTCTTCAACCACCATGACAGACCAACTGGAATGCAAACCCCCTCATCAAAGAACCAAGAACCCCTCTGGCACCCTATTGGCACCCCCATGGACACCTCCTTCCAGAGACTGGGACTGTACCCCCTCCCAACTCAGGGAAGGGGGAGAACCTGCCAGAGTAGACGTACCTGGGAGCATTCGGCCATGAAAACAATGGACTTTTCCCCTCCATGGAAACCTAATTTCGGCCACCCTTCCCCCAACCAAGAACAGTATATCTGGGATTCGGTTCGACTGCCTCTCCGAGAGTCTCCCCAAGACGTGTACCAGCGAGCATCGGCGGCGGGACCCCGAAGGCATCACGTCTTGGTAGCTATACCCCATTCCCTGACCTTCTTTCCTTCCTTTTTTCTTATTCTATCCTTCTCTTCCCCGGATCCTCTAACCAATGCATATTTAGCTGTAGTTATTATCAATAAATTCCATCTTGTTGATTTGCTACTGCAAACCCCTGTGCCTTTGTTGGTTATTTTTGCACCCAAAAATCATTTGTCACCCGTTCATGTCGGGCGGACCTTCACAGGGATGCAACAGGTGGATCTGTGATTGGTCTCATGTGGTTGTTACTAATTAATGGCCAATCACCGTCAGCTGGCTCGGACTCTCTTTCCAAGACAGAAGCTTTTGTTATCATTCCTTTTTTTTTCTATTCTTAGCTAGACTTCTGGTGAAATCTTTTCTTCTATTCTTTTAGTATAGCTTTAATATAACATATATCATAAAATAATAAATCAAGCCTTCTGAAACATGGAGTCAGATCCTCGTCTCTTCCCTCATCCTGAGACCCCTGTAAACACGGTCACACACCAGGAGATCATTGTGGAGCAAGTGGCGGGTGGTGGAACCAGCAGGAGATAGTCTCACCAGCACTGGGAGGTGCTGGGGGCACTGGGAAGTGATGGGGGCATTACTGGGAGGTGATGGGGGCATTACTGGGAGGTGATTGGGAACTACTGGAAGGTGCTGGGAGCAGTGGGAGGTAATGGGAGCACTGGCGGACAAGTAAGAGATGGACCAAGCTCTACGAGATGCTCCCATCGTGGGATGATGACCCCACACTCTGGTGGTGTTTGCAGGGGTCTCAGGATGAGGGAAGAGATGAGAATCTTGACTTTATATTTCAGAAGGCTGATTTATTATTTTATTATATATATTATATTAAAAGAAAATGATATATTAAGAGTTACTAAAAGAATAAAAGAAAATATTTCATCAGAAAGCTAGCGAAGCCCCATGGCGCTCCAAGTCTTTGGTGTCATCATCGGTCGCCGGGCAAAGGGAGGCCTGGGGGTGAAGTGCCCCAGGCTGGCCCGGAATGGGGTCCGGGGGTCCCCGGGCTTATGGAAACTGGGGATCCAGGGGCTGGGAGAGGAGGATACCCGGGAAAGGGGGTGCAGGGTGTGTCGGGGACGAATAAGGGGGTGCAGGGGGTCTTGCAGTTGGGGAACGAGATGCGGGGGATCCCAGTGCCCAGGAATGGGCATTCAAGGGGGTCCCCGGGAGGCTCACCAAAGCCCCTCCCGGGGGGCAGCAGGAGCTGACTCAGGAGCAGAGAAAAGGGGGTGACCCCTGCTTGGGGGGCACATGGGGGACTCACACACGGTCCCGGGGGGACACGATCCCGGGGACCCCCCTCACCTTATCCCGCAGGGGAGGCAGAGCCCCAGCCCGGGCAGACGAAGCCCCCGAGCCCCGGCAGCATCCCGGGGGCGCGTGCGGGGCCGGGAGGGGCAGGATCCGGGAAATGGCGGCGGCTGCCGGGGGCCGCGGGTGCCTGGGAACCGAGAACGCGACGGCGGCGTCTGTGACAGCGGCGCGGCCTCAGTTGCCTGAGAACGCGGCCCTGGCTGGGTGTGCGCAGCCTGGGCTCCTACAGGTGGCTTCCCTGGGTGATTCGCAAAGGGAATTGTTCGCGGAGCATTGGTCTCCTGAAAGAATTCCTACACCCGCAGAGTATTGGCCTCTGCAAAAGGTTCCTGAATTTCCTTTGAAGGTAAAGATTAACTCAAGTTGAACGTTTTGGTTTTGTCTCATCTGCACTCTGAGAGAGAATGGCAAAGGGAAATACAGGATGGGATAATGCCCGTCCTCTGGTGCAGCAGTTCAGTGGTATGCACTGTCACAGACATGTTTTATGAAAAATCCTGTGCTTGGGATTTTTTCTCCTGAGAAGCTGGAGGCCTCAGGAACAAAATGTAAACAATGATTATCTGCTGCTGTGGAATGCAACAGGTGGATCTGTGATTGGTCTCATGTGGTTGTTTCTAGTTAATGGCCAGTCACCGTCAGCTGGCTCAGACGCTCTGTCCAAGACAGAAGCTTTTGTTATTATTCCATTTCTTTTCCATTCTTAGCTAGCCTTCTGATGAAATCCTTTCTTCTCTTCTTTTAGTATGGTTTTACTATAATATATATCATAAAATAATAAATCAAGAGTCAGATCCTTCCTTATCTCTTCCCTCATCCTAAGACCCCTGTGAACACCACCACAATGCCCAGCTGAGTGGATGAACAGTATATGCTCTACTGATTGTGCTTTTTTTTGCACTGGAGAAATGCAACATTTTCTAAATGTACTGGTCTATACATTTTTTTTGTCTATAGTGATTGCTTAAACTGCTTAAAGGTGAATGAATTCTGTTCAATTTCAGTGGGTTGTTATCATCTGGTTAATAATATGATTAGGGAGATGCCTCTGAACTGAGGTGCAAACGAGACCATATGCCAAAGTCAATAGACTGGATTTTATGTGACAGTAAATATGAGGAAGAGAGAGAGAGAAAGGAATAGAAAAAGAAGCAGGGGGAGAAAGAGAGCAACAGAGACAGATTAAGTAAAAAATATCATCATTACATGGATCCCATTGGCATACCATAAAATCCTCTTCTGGTCTTCTCTGTCTTGTCTTAAGTTCCCTTAGGCAGCTTAACTCACAGTGCCAAGTACCAGTCAGGGAATTTTCTGGGAAGGGTGGGCTTGGGTGGTCGCAGCTTTATTGTTCAGTTTTATTACAATGGGCAGAAAGTCCTTTATAGCAAAATTTAAGCCATTAGCCATAACATTCCAGTCTCTCCCAAGTCCTGTGAGGAGCAGCTGAGAGAGCAGGGGTGCTTTAGCCTAAAGAAGAGGATGCGCACTTTAGGTATTTTTAAGTAATATTTAAGCTGCAGCATTGTCTGGTCTAACAATTATTAGTGTTCAGATTTTTAGCTCCAGGTTTCAGTATGATCCATCTTAGAATTGCACAAGGTAGCCATATAGTTCAAATAAAGTCCAGCTAGAGGCCTACTAACTACTTATACCAAACAAGCACTCAGCTACTTTCAAATCATAGAAAATTTTTAGCACTAGTATATCTCTTGACAGTGGCATGCATTGGGTTGTGAATTTTAAGACTTCCATTGTTGCTTCTTTCAGTTTTGTTGAGGCATTGTCACTCATCTGGGAGATCCTGCCTTCAAAATGCCTTCTGCATTCCCAAAGAGGACCTCGACACCCCGACTTTTGTCCAGGGAAAGACTGACATCTTTCACTGTAAGTACCCACTGGGCTGTGTTAAGGCTGGAAATTGCCCTGGTGTCCCTGCTGTCCCTGCCCCAGCTTTAGTGCAAGCAAGAAAATTCTCTAAGTAGGTAATAAGCAGAAATATTATAGTAAGGCTATGAAATGCAAGTAATAAACGACATGGTTATGAAAGCTTCTTTTTAGGTGAACAGAGAGGGGGAATTGTGGGAATCTATAAAATCAGAGGGTTTTTGGAAAGCTGCAAAAGGCAGGCCCCAGAGACAGCAGAACTGTGATTAGAGCTAAGCAGCAGCCATGGGATAGGTCAGCAGAAAAAGTTTTTAAACTGTAGAAAAGCAAGGACAAATAGAACTATGGTCTGTGAATTAAGACTTATCTAGAATAACTCCCTAAGATACAGCAAAGTTCATCTAGCAAGTTTGAAGCTTAATAGTGAAGCTCTGTGCATTGTGTTAAAGGCTTAAAACCAGGTATTGTATTCAAAGTAAGCAAGCATTGTTTTAACCAAAGGTACATGTGCTTCTAGTGGTTGGATAGAACTACTGTCAATGCGCTTTTGCTCTGTGGGATTGGTCAAGAAGCTTATAAAGGAAGTGGCAACATTAATTTTTTTGTCTGCTGCCTGAGATGTGAGCTGGTGGCATCTTCCCATTGTCATAACCATGTAATGAGACTGATGCTGGAAAATAAAACAGCTTGAGGCACATTCCACAGCAGCTTTGTCCTGTTTGTGATTTGTACAGAGCCCCCTGCCACTGTCAAGATCAAGCTGCCCTTGGGCACCTGGGCATGTGGGGGGGAAGCTCAAACTCTGCCCAAAGCCTTGTGAGACAGGGCTGGTCCCAGCTGGAAGAGCTTCCAAAGCAGCTGTTCTCTCTCAGCTCCTGTGTGGGCACAGATCCAGCCCTGCTGACATAGTGTACAGCAGAGCAAATTATCTGCTGCAGCACGTCCAGATATCTCAGCACCTTTGTGTTGCAGACATCTTTTATGAAAATTCCTTTCCTTAGGATTTTTCCTCCTGAGAAGCTGAGAGACCTCAGGAACAAAATGTAAACATTGGTTATCTGCTGCTGTGGAATGCAACAGGTGCATCTGTGATTGGACTATGTTGGATGTTTGTAATTAATGGCCAATCACAGTCAGCTGGCTTGGACTTTCTGTCCAAGCCACAAGCCTTTGTAATCATTCTTTCCTATTCTATTCTTAGCTAGCCTTCTGATGAAATCCTTTCTTCTATTCTTTTAGTATAGTTTTAATGTAATATATATAATAAAATAATAAATGAAGCCTTCTGAAACATGGAGTCAGATCCTCGTCTCTTCCCTCATCCTAAGACCCCTGGGAATATAGTCACACCTTTGTTCTGCAGGATGGTGGAAATCTTCCTGTGCTGGGAATTCTCCCCTGATTTTGGTTGGCCATGTGTTGATGGTGTCCATCCCAAAGGAGCTGGCTTCTCTTGAAAGCTCTGGATTGGTAGGAATGTTGAGTGCTGTGCAGTTCTTGCCTGCTCACTGGAGTCAGGGCCACAAAAGTCCCTTGGTGTCTGGAGCTCACTTGACTGAAGATGCCCCATTGCTGAGGCCCTGTCAAGGAGATCCCTCTCTTTTCTTCTCTGGGGGGCTCTGTGAGCCCAGACAGAGAAAACAAATGCTAATTAACAGAGAGAACTAAAACTTGGACACATTCCTGTGCTCCTCACTCTTAGTACAATGTTCCTTTCTTGTGTCTCTTGGACTCAGCCAGCAGTGATATCTCCTTGCTGTGAGTTCTCAGTGCTGTACAGGGATGGAGTCAGGGCAGTTCTGAGAGCTCCTCCCACTCTCTGAAAAGGTCACTGCCTCAATCCAATGAAACTAAAGAGGAAACAAATGCCCAAAGAGCAGAAATCCCCAAACATGTCCCATCAAATCATGGAGAAGCCAATGGGACAGAGCCATGTGGTTGGAGTATGTGCATTGCACTCTGTATTATTAATTTATTTGTGTTAAGTATTTCAGCAAGTAATGTCCAGGGCTTCCAGGACTGTCCTGGACAATTTGATCACAAGTTGTTCACCAGCGGCACTTGTTCAAGAAATGCCTTTCTGAACAAGCACAACTCTGAGGTTTTTGCTGTTTTATTTTTGCCTTTCAGCCGCTTCCCTCTAAGTTCCAGTGGGAGAAGTTTCTCAACATGAAGATGAAGGCCATCACTGGGACGAGTTTTCTGCCCAGAATTGGCCCATGTGTAGACCTGGGGGTGACTCGTCCAAAGGTGCCTTTTCCTGCTCTTTTCCTTTCTGTTTGATGTGAAGTTTGAAGAGGGTGTGTGCTTGTGACAGGCAAAATACCTCAGTGTCGAGGTCCTGCTGTCATTGCAAAGTGCTGGGACTGGTGGACTGGGTGTCCTGATCTGTACTAAGCCAACCCAGATAAGCTCTGCTGAAGCTGCCTAAGTGTAGCTGCCATTGCTAAAACAATGGGGGGCAGGCTGGGGACACAAAGGCACAACATTGCCCTTTGCCATTCTCCTGCTGAAGGAGGCACCTCTTGCTTTAGTGTGGTCACCATCAAGTGCTTGGGGTCACAGGATTCCTTCCAGAGTGGCAGCGTTGGCCTTTGAAGGCCAAGGACCTGCAGGAATTACTTCAGATTTAACAAAACAAATTGCCTTAATGCTTTGGGCTGGAACAACATCTGGGACCCTGATGGGGTGTTAGATTTTGCAGGCTGCCAGATGTGCAGGGGACTGGCCCTGGGCAGAGGGGAATGGATGTGCTTTATCTGGATCAGTGCCTACTCAGAGGTGTGTTCAAAGCTGCTGTTCTGACAGGACTGGCTCAGTAGAAAAGCACAGACCAAATGGGTGGGTGACTGAGTTGGGCTGTTGTTATGAATGAGGTCTCTATATGTCTAATTTAATAAACCAACATTAGAATTTAGCAGCAATTTTAATTGAGCAGCAATCAAATATATATATATATATATATATATATATATATATATATATATATATATATATAATAATAATAATGCAATCAAATATAACCAAGCTGATAAAAAATAATTTGGCAGTGATTTGGATAGATGAAGCATAAGCAAAACCAAAAGAATCCAAACACAACTTCTATACTGTATGCTAATACATATTCATCAATAATTTTCTGTAAATCTCCTCCTATTTTCGATTCTTGAAATCAATGTCACTACACTGCACATCGCATGCTCTGCTTGTTTCTAAGAGGTCTTTTGGCTTTTGGTGGTCGCTTCCCATGAAGGCTTCTCCTCATCATCACTGTGCTTTGAACAACCCCACAAGCTGCAGATGCACCCCAAGTCTTGTGTTATAGAAGCCAACATTATAATCTAAAAATAAGCCTTATTATTTCATAGATACCTGGAATCATCCCAATTTTGTCCATTTCAAGGCAGATTCTTGAATTATCCCGAGGCCTGTTGCGTTTTGGGATGCTACTTATCTCAAACTACATCCTACATCCTGTTTTTTCATGAACATCTGAAAACATCTGTTTTGTGACACTGATTACATATCCTTTTCCTCTATTACTTTTTAACAAATGTTTTCTGAAATATCTAAAATATAGTTGCAATTGTTAGCACGAATCACATTTATTTCTCACACTGTTGAGCAGGAAATTGGCAGCAAGAGCCATGTAACACACTGGTTAAGGATTGCCCAGACAAAGCAGTTTTCTCCAAGCAATGCCTCTGCTCCAGAAACATCTGCTGTTGTTGTGTCATTCCAGACGTGCCTCTGCCATGGTATCAATAATACAGCAATAATTACAAGATAGCAATAATTACAAGAAAGCACCCATTTAAAGCACATGGAAAACAGAGATACCAACTCTACTTTTACCCAAGTGTCTGAGAAAATAACTGAAGCTTTTCCTCATTCAGCATTCATTCACCTCATTTGTCTTTTTCCTAACTTCTGTGTTACTTTATTTCTGCCTTCACCTCTGTTAGAAACGCACTAATATTTGAATACAATTAAAGGGGACAAAATCATCAAAGCAAAAGGAAACTTTTGTAACGATTCAGCTGAGCCAGTCATGTCTCCCTCCCTCTGGAGATGAACAAACACAGCCTCTGAGAAAATGGCAATCTTTCTATCCCCTTTATACCCAGCCAGGGCTGCCCCTGTCCCCTTTCCCCTTGGATGGGTACTTGGGAACTTCCATTCTCTCAGCTCTCCAGCTTTTCTATCCCCTCTCCTCTCCCCCTGCTTCCTTTTGGTCAGGTCTTCAACCCTGTCCCTCTCCCAGCTCACAGAAACACCCAACAAAGCAACCTGAACAATTCCAAACAATCCAAACAACAACACACAGAGCCAACAACTTTCATTTTTTAACTCAATAACCTTTTGGCTTCTGCAAAATATCACCTCATCTCTCACACCTCCTCTGGTACTGTTCTCTTCTTACTGATGCCTAAGTTCTAGATCAGAACAGATATTTGCAGTTGTGTGGGCCTTGGTTTCCCTGTCTCAGAGTGAAGGACATCCCAAAATCGTTTCCCATGGAGTTTGATGTAAATTTGTGGGTTTTTCTCACTCCACAAGTGCTCAGGCACTGCCCCAGAGCTCTGTGACCACATGGGCACAGGGCTGTGCTTAATGAAAGTGCAGCCTGGCATTCTGGAGAAGAAAACCTGGAGAAATCCATGCCAAAAGAGCAGCTTGGCTTGAGCCTGCTCTGTGTGGCCCAGCAGCTGTGGATCAGCTGAGAGCAGAGGCGGGTGAGCCACTGTTTGCCCAGATTTGCTCACCCAGAGCCTGTACTTGGGGATCAGTGTAAGGGATCCTTCATGAACCTTCCTCCCAGCAGCTGAACCTCTCCCTGCTCTCTCTGTCCTCTCCAGCTGCCGTCAGATCCCCCGAAGCCGAACTTGTTGCAAATTTCCCCACCAGAGGTGGAATTTCAGAACTTCAACCCTCGTGGTGTCTCTGAAATGGCTCTGTCTCTCACCAATGTGGGCAAGGTGAGTGCTGGGACGTGGAGCTTTCTTGGTTTCTCTGGGTCTGGATTGAAGGCACTTGAGATGGTAGTTCCTGTTTGGACTCAGGTGTTTATTATTTCTTATCAGTAAAGCAGTCTCACAACCATGAGTTCAGCAGCTTTTCATTAGCAAAGCACAAAATGGCTAACAATCTCTTGATTCAAGGTCTTTTAAGTCTAAACTATCCAATTAAGAACTGACACCTAGATTATTTTCCCTTTTAACCCAAGAACTGATCCCACAGAGCCTGCAATGCAGACTTTTCTGACCAATTACAAAACATCACTGAAAGCCATGAAGAAGAAGAAAGAAGCAGCATGAAGAAGAAACTCAGGACGATACCCTGTGCCTTCCGTCTTCCTTTCATCCATGGCATCCTAAAAATCCCAAAACCTAAATTTCTCACCGTGTGATACACCTACACTACTCTCTATAATCTGTTTCACACTTTTGTGGATTCGGGTCTATCTTGAAGTCTGGGAAACTTTCTCCATGAATGAGGGTCAAAGTCAGTGCTCCCCTCGGGGTCAGGACACCCCAGAGCAGACAGAGAAATATTCCCAGTGCCCTGGGTTTCTACAGAGCTTTAACACTGTGCTGGAAGAGGAGAGAGGTGTAATTCCCAGAGTGTACAGCAAAGCAAGTTATCTGCTACAGCACGTCCAAAAGAAAATGTCTCAGCACCTTTGTTCTGCAGGATGGTGGAAATCTTCCTGCAGATTCCTGGAAATTCCCCGTGCTGGGGATTCTCCCCTGATTTTGGTTTAGCATGTGTTGATGGTATCAATCCCAAAGGAGTTGGCTTCTCTTGAAAGCTCTGAAATGGTGGGAATGTTGAGGGCTGTGCAGTTCTTATCTGCTCTTGTGCTTTGCCTTGAGTCTGTACCTCATCCTGTGTCTCCTTGGTTAATCTTGGCTCCTCTGCCTCTCTCAGCCTGTTTGGCTCACTTTGTGCAGCTCACAGCCAAAGCTCAGGGACTGAGCCTTCTGCACTTTATGCTGGAATCACTTTTCATTCATGGCATGGGCACTGCAGGAGGTGTGTTCTGAAACAGCCCTGCAATCAGACTGATGGAGCAGAAGCAGTGAGAGGCCTTTAGGTGCCACTCCAGGCTCCTTCTCAGCTTCATCCAGCTCTGCTCAGCTTTTCCAAAGGCAACACGGTGCTCTGCTTTCCCTTTGCAGAAGAACAGCACATCCAAAGCCATAGGCTCCTGGAGGTTTCCACCTTCACTTGAACAAATTTGGATTATTTTGCAGTTTCCCAAGAGAGCTGAGAGGGAGAATGTTGAAAGATGTCAGCAGTTGTTTTCCACTGTAAAGAGGAAAACAGAGACCATTGGAATTTCAGTCAGGGAAACATTTTCTCAAATGAAGCTTGTGCCAAGAGTGGGCTGGTGGGAAGAGACAGGAGGGAGTCCAAATCATCTGGTTTAGACTTTTGGAGAGCATTTTGGTTCTTGGGGGTGGATATCTATGTGCTAGGAAATGCCTGTGTGCTGTGTCTGTGTATCCCAGAGGGCAGAACCTGGCCTGCTGGCTGCAGGCAGGAATGCCCAGCAGCCCAGCTTGCCTGCACAGGCAGCAAGAAGCCCTGGAGAGCCAAGACTGGCTTTTCATACTGAAACCACACTGTCAGTCAGTGCTGGTCCTGTTTCTCCAGGCAGAAAAAACCTTTAAAGCCCATGGTGATAGGCACAGCCTGTCTGTGTTTCTGTCACTTTTGGCAAGCTGGTTGCTCTCGTGGTTTTATGATTCTCCCATACTGCTTTACTGCCCATTTAAATTCTCTTTGCCATCTCCTTGTTTTAGGGGTTGTCTTGCTTTCTTCCTTCGTTTGCTTTTCAGGTTTGCTTTTATTCCCAGCAAAGCCACAGTGTTTGGTCTCCTGTCTTGCTGCTCTGCCTGCCTGACTCTGTTCCCAGAATGTCCCTACCCAAACCTGATCTGCCAGAAGGGAATTTCTCCCTTCTCCCACGACAATGTGCTTGTTTGCTTTCAGGTAGCACATTCCCCCTCTGGAACACGACTGCATGGCTGTGTGCAGGCAGAAGCCAGCAGGTTTCCTGGCCTTGTGGAATTTGCAGTTTACCACCAGCCAGGGGCTATGTACAAATCACAAACGGGACGGGGCTGCTGTGGAACGTGCCTTGAGCTGTTTTATTTTTCAGCATCAGTCTCATTGCATGGTTATGACAATGGGAAGATGCCACCAGCTCACATCTCAGGCAGCAGACCAAGAACTTCATGTTACAACTTCCTTTATAGGTTTTTTGACCAGTCACACAAAGCAAAAACACATTGGCAGCAGTTCTATCCAACCACTAGAAGTACATGTACCTTTGGTTAAAACAATGCTTGCTTATTTTGAATACAATACCTGCTTGTAAACCTTAAACACAATGCACAGGGCTCTATTATTAAGCTTCAAACTTCCTAATATCTTGCTAGATAAACTTTTCTGTAGCTTAGGGAGTTATTCTCGACAAGCGTTAATCCATAGACCATTGTTCTATTTTTCTTTGCTTTTCTACAGTTTAAGTAACTTTTCTGCTGACCTATCTCATGGCTGCTGCTTAGCTCTAATCACAGTTCTACAGTCTCTGAGGCCTGCCTTTTGCAGCTTTCCCAAAACCCTCTTATTTTGTGGATTCCCACAGAGATGACTTGGTTGAGGTGCTCTGTCTCCTTTCTGCTGGTGCTGACCTGCTCAGCCCTTCCTTGCAACCGGGCGCTGCCCAACTGCCCCTGGCCAAAATGCTGGAGCCAGACAGAAGGGGTTTGAGTTCACCCATGTGAAGGATGTGCCTGAACCTGCACAGCGGAAAGTGCTTTGGAAAAGGGGTCAAGGAGGGATGTCAGCAGGGCATGGACAGGTCTCCTCTCATCCTTCTTTCCACCAGTGGCAAAATCATTGTTTCATTGTTGGGAAGAATGAAAGTTTGACAAGAAAGTCTCACAGATATGTAGACTTAGCAGGAAGATTTTTAAATGTGGAGTCTGATGAAGGAATAGAGATGGAAGCAAGTTTTGATATAGAAGAAAAGAATTGCTGAGCCAGTCTTACTGGATAACCAAGAAGGCAAAGGGTGTGTGAGTTAGAAGGGCTTTTTATGACTTAGAACAAAGGATAAACCCACCTCAAACAAGAAGATGTTTTTACCAAGCAAGAAGATAGCACTGGCAAACAAGGCTACTGATGTGGCAAGCAGAAAAAAGGTGTCAGAATTTTCCACTGCAAGAAAACTGAATAACAACTTGTAGCTTCAACTGTAATGCACAAACTTCTAGTGATTGGAGAATAGTAACAAGAATATGGTAATGATAGTAGTTATGATAGGCTATAGGTACAAGTTAAGGTATAGATTGGTTCTCCTGTGTGAAGATGCTCAGCAAAGAAAAATATAGAATGCATTGTAGCCACAATTAAAGGGTGTCCAGGCCTGCCTGCAGCTGAAGCTGACAGCTGTAGGCACAGGCTCTGTCACCCATGACCCTGGACTCCTATAACGTCTTGGATGGAATAAACTGCATTTTGGAGAGCTGCCTGGAGTCCTGCATCCCTCTTTGAGGCTCTTACATTTCATGTCTTTGCTGCAGGTTCCTCAGGTGGTGAAGGTCTCCATGGAGAGCTCCCCTTACTTTCAGCTCTCGTGCTCCAGCGATGTTTTCCGTCTGGTGCCGCCGGGCGCCTCTGCGCCTGTGCACATCCGCTTCACTCCCAGAGAGAACAAGGTGGGACTGGAGGAGCCAAAACACAGAATGATCTTGTCTCGGTTTGGAAAGACAGGAGTCTGCTAAGACAGGAGCCTCTTCTGAAATAGAGAATGTAAATCCTCTCCACCCCTCCGAATTGGTATAAATTTTAAATTAAGAGGCTCTCAGGCAAAAATATGGAAGCAGGAAGTAACAGTTCTTTAATAGGGAAAAGAATGCAGCTCACTAGAACAACACTGACAGAGTCAGAACACAACCTGACAACCTGTGGGGTGTCTCAAAATGTCTGGATTATATCTGGGTAGCAATGCTTGCCTCCTCCCTCTGGGCAGAGCATCTCACAATGGGATGTCTGTTCTTATCAGTCATGCAGTGACATTCAATAGTCTGTTATCAGCAGATGTCCCCTCCTGAGGGAGGTGTGCATGTGGTTACTCAAAGAGAGAGATAAAGCAAACTGCCCACTTGACAAAGATAATCTGCCATACAAATGGTAATTGAGAACATCTTGCATTGCAATCTTCAACATGTCTCCACAGCCACTGTTCTCCCTGCACTCTGGCTCCAGCCCATTCCATGTTGTGAGCTGGGCTCCAGTCCATGGGCAGGCAGCCTGCAGCCAGTCACACCTTGGCACTGCTGGAGGGCACTGCAGCCAGGCCTGACAGGCTCTGCTTCCCTCCCTGCACATCCCTGAGCATTGCCAAGGGATGATGCACAGGGAACAGTGAAAATGACAGAGGGCTGTTGATAGATCTTTGGCCATCTCTAGGTGTGACAGTGTTCACAGGGGTTCTTGGATGAGCGAAGAGACAAGGATCTGACTCCATGTTTCAGAAGGCTTCATTTATTATTTTATTATATATATTGTATTAAAACTATACCAAATGAATAGAAGAAAAGGTTTCATCAGAAGGCTAGCTAAGAATAGAATAGGAAAGAATGATTACAAAGGCTTGTGGCTTGGACAGAAAGTCCAAGCCAGCTGACTGTGATTGGCCATTAATTACAAACATCCAACATAGTCCAATCACAGATGCACCTGTTGCATTCCACAGCAGCAGATAACCAATGTTTACATTTTGTTCCTGAGGTCTCTCAGCTTCTCAGGAGGAAAAATCCTAAGGAAAGGATTTTTCATAAAAGATGTCTCTGACAGCCCCATGTTCCTTAGAAGGGACTTAGGAATTCTTTAACATCATTAAAATTTAGAGTAAAAATTGTGGTAGCCTAGGGCAGTTCTCTGGATGACCCAAGTGACACAAGAGCTGAATGCCACTGAGATAGGTTTTGCAAAGTGCACTGGTGCCTTTAAAATGTGACATATTAGTAGAACTTAGTGTTGATTTAAGGGTGCAGTAGGTAATTTTTTGCCCTTGAAGGGTTATAGAAATGGTTTTTCTTCTACCACGGGGATGGCACTAAATGTCCTGTGCTGAGCCAGTTTCTTTTCCTGCAGGATTATTCCCATGAACTCGTCTGTGTCACTGAAAATGAGAGGATAGTTGTGCCAATTCGGGCCATTGGTGCCCGAGCTATCCTGGACCTCCCTGCCCAGCTGAACTTCTCCAAATGTCCGGTCAAGG
Source organism: Zonotrichia albicollis (assembly GCF_047830755.1). Classification (NCBI taxonomy): domain Eukaryota; kingdom Metazoa; phylum Chordata; class Aves; order Passeriformes; family Passerellidae; genus Zonotrichia; species Zonotrichia albicollis. The sequence goes on along the minus strand of NC_133841.1, from coordinate 8,345,712 downwards.
TCAGCACCCAGCAGACTCTGCTGGTGCGCAATGTCGGTAACCAGGCAGCTCGTTACCAGCTGAGCACCCAGAGGTGAGGATCTGTCCTTGTGCAAAACACCTTTGGTGATAACAGGGCTGGGGAAGAGCAACAGAAGGAACTAGGCTTCTCCATCAGCCAGCAGTGATGTTCTCACCAGGGGGAATGGGAACTTTCTTATTATTGTGTGTGATGGTTCATCACCAATCTCTCCAGAAGACACTTTTGAGTGACAGAGTGATCACCAGCAAAGCAGCAAGGCCCAACAAAAGGAACTTTTGTTTCCTCAGTGGGGCTGTAGAAGAGCACACAGCCCAGCAGCTGCTGGGCTGGAGCACTGAGCTGTCCCTGAGCATCAAAGCACAGAGTCTTGTGTTTGTCAGGCAAGAGCTGCTCACCTGGTGACCAATCCCGATTGCTCCTGTTAAATCCAAAGTGCACCAAGACATCTGCATAATTATTTCCAACACATTGCACAGAGTTTGTCTGGTGGGCAAGCAGACAGTTACCAGCCTGCATGACAGCCCAGAGTCCCTGACTGCATTGCTGGTAAACACACAGAAACCTCCGGTTCTGCTTCCTTGATGTGCCCCTGCTCATGGTGCTTCATTTAGCTGGGATTGGACCCTTCAGACTGTAAATGGCATCCTCCTTTTGGGTTTCCCTGTCACTGTATTGCTCTAATCTGCATTTGCACTCTCTCAGAATTTTGATTGCTCCTTTCCCTAGAGCTTTCATTGAAATGTTGATGAAATGTGCCCTTTTTAGGCTAAACTGGGATGTTTTCAAGGTAAAATAAACCAAAAGAACCACACTGCAAATTCAACAGTAATTATTCCTTGGTCTCCAAGGAAAAGTTCCTTCTCCCTGTCTGATTCCTAGGCTGTAATCTCCCAAGACAGGGAGTGCTCTAACATTTGCATCTCTTGAGATGAGCTTTATAAACAGCAGGAAAAGAAATTCCTGAGGCAGTCAGTGTCAAGTTGTGCATGCAGAATGGCCCTGAAGCCTCTCTGTGCTTTTCACAAACCATTCTCTGATGGGATTGCTGGCAGTGAGACCCTTGAGTCTCATTGCAGAGGGCTGGATGCACAGTCTGGGGGAGGTGAGGTCATTTTACCCCACAGCATCTTTTGAGGGCTGGATCTCCTCAGCAGTGGCTCAATTGCCCTTTCTGACCCTGCTCTGTCTTCTGCTGACTGTGATTCGTTTGCTCCCTGCTTGCTCCGGTGTTGTAAACACCAATAACTTGTGTTAAAATTTTAAAAGTTTAACAGTAATAAAATAGTTATAACAAGAGTAATAAAAATTAGAGCGATAACAATTTGGACAATCTGAGTTAGTACAATAAAAAAGCAAAGAATTATGGACATCCAGGTGTTCTGCTCCAGCAGAGAACATGTTTTGCCAACAAAGGATTAATCCATAAAAGCAATTGCCTGTTGCATATTCATATATCTGATATGTGATGCAAACATTCCTTTCGAATTAGGGATTTTTCTGTTTATTGTCAGCTTCCCCCCCTCATCTTGTAAATCAGTCATCTCAGTCCCCACAAAGTCTAGTTCTTCCTGATAAGGAGGCAATAATTCTTCTCTTGAGGTTTTGGGTGTCATGCTGCTGTTATCTCTGTGTCAATAATTTCTTGATTATCTTATCCATTTCTTGAGCTAGTTAGAACAAGTATCTTACATCACATAGTTTATATTTTAATATTATGTTGCAGCCTAAAACGACATTTAGCACACTACTTAAAAAGGATGAATACAGTACTACAAAATATTTTCTCAACATAACACATATAGTATGTGTTATGTTTATTTAAAAATACAAATTTATAAATTTATAAATATAAAAATATTTTCAAATATAAATTATAAATGTATATAAATTTTAGTATAAAATTCAAATAATTTTAATTATAAATTAATATAAAATTTATTTAAATATATAAAATTTTAGATTTTTATATAAATTTTTATAAATTATATAAATATATAAAAATAAAAATATTTAAAATAGAATATATTTAATAATAAATATAAAAATAAATGTATAAATAATGATATTTAATTTTATTTATAATTTTATATATTTGTATAAAGATAAATTTTAATTTTTATTAAAATTATAAATATTAATTTTAATATTTGCAAAGAGCCAATCATATAATATGCATTTTTCACACAAGTGAGCTGAGGTGAGCTGCACTGCAGAAGGAATCTCATGCCCAGGTGTCCCCCAGCCCTGATCCCTCTCTTTGTACTGCAGTCCTTTCTCAGTGGTGCATTTTGAGTGTGTTGTTGCTGTTAGCTCTATGTGAATAATTTCTTGATTTTTTTATCCATTTCTTGAGCTAGTTAGAAAAAGTATCTTCCATCACATAGTTTCTAATTTAATATTATGTTCTAGCCTAAAATTACATTTATCACACTACTTAAAAGGATTAATAGAGTACTACAAAATAACTTCCCAACATAACCCACATAGTAGGTGTCCTGTTTATTTATAAAGATAAATTTATAAATTTATAAATATAAAATATTTATAAAGATAAATTTTTATATAAATTAAAGATGTATATAAATTTTAGTATAAAAGGTAATTTTTTCATAAAATTAATTTATATAAAATTAATTAAAGAAAATTAAATTATATTTAATAATATTTATATTTTTATACAATTTTATAAAGGTAAATGTTTATTTTTTATAAATATAAGAATATACAAATATATAAAATTATAAATATAGATATAAATATAAATATAAATATAAATATCAGTATGAATGTAAGTATAAATATAAACATAAATGTAAATATACATATAAATCTCATGCCTAGGTGTCCCCCCTGCCCTGATCCCTCTCTTTTTGTTGCAGCCCTTTCTCCGTGGTGCCAGCCATAGGAATTCTGGGTGCTGGTGACACCGTGCAGGTGACAGTGGAATTTCACCCGCTGACCAAGGGTGACCATTGCAGCCTCCTGAGCTGCAGCACAGGTGAGTGCTGGGCCCTGCACTGTGTCTTGGTTTGGAAAGACAGGAGTCTGCTAAGGAAGGCAGGAGCCTCCCCTGAAATGGAAAATGTAAACCCTCTCCACCCCTCCAAATTGCTGTAAATTTTAAATTAAGAGGCTCTCAAGCAAAAAATATGGGAGCAGGAAATAACAGTTCTTTTATAGGGAAAAGAAAAAAAAAAGGACAAGATCAACAATGCAGTAAAGTAAACAACACTGACAGAGTCATACCCTGTGGGGTGTTGGTAGCAATCCAATTGGAAATGTGGCTGCAGTCCTCCTGCAGTGTCAGGTGTGGTTCTGTTGGAGCAAGTCAGATCTGTAGAGAAGGATGTATTCTTCCTCCGAAGATCCAGTGGAGGAAGAAGCTGCTGCTATTCCTCTGGGAAATCCAGTGCAGAAAGCGGTGCCGGTGTCTCAAAAGCCTCTGGATTATATCTGGGTAGCAATGCTTGCCTCCTCCCTCTGGGCGGAGCATCTCACAATGGGATGCTTCTGTTCTTCTCAGTCATGCAGTTGACATTCAATAGTCTGTTATCAGCAGATGTCCCCTCACGAAGGAGGAGTGATTGTGGTCACTGAAAGAGAGAGATAAGGCAAACTGCCCACTTGACAAAGATATTCTGCCATACAGATGCTAATGGAAAACATCTTGCATTGCAATCTTTAACACACAGCTAAAAGCTGTGAGACTTCCTTCTATGCCCTGTGGTTTGCTCTGTTCCTTGTGCTTCCATCAGCAACTGAGCTGAGCAAAGACTCCCCTTTGCTTTGTTCCAGGTGAAGAAAATATCTACACAAACCTGCATGGAGAAGCTGTAGATGTCAATGCTGGCTTGAGCACAAATTCTGTGGAGTTTGACAAGACTTTCATCACCATGTCAAGCCACAGAACCCTGTTCATTGAAAACAGGAGCAACATCAAAGCCCACTTCCAGTGGAAGGCTTTTCCTACTGAGGAAGAGGAGAATGAAGAGAAGAGGAGGTTGGTTTGAAAGATGCATTTCAGTGAGATCCATGGCCCAAGACTAAAACTGGCGCGTGGCCTCAGAGGGGTGTTGGTGCTTCTGAATGGTTTAGGCCAAGTAAACCATGCCTGGCACTGGGGTGTGTGTCCCTGGGCTTCAGGAGCTCAGCACTCAGCATTCCAGTTCCATTTATACTCCAGCCAGGGATGGCATTTTGGGAAGGAAAGGTTGGTTGCGATGACTGGATTTTCTCAAGTTCTAATTGGGCTTTTGCCTCTCTAATCTTCTTGCTACATGACCTGGCAACATCCTTGAACAATTCACTCTTTCCATAGGTGATACACACCCTCTTTTTTCCCTTGGTTCCTTCAAAAGCTCCTTGTCCATCCAGGCTGGTTGTCAGCTTTATCTTTCCACACACAGGGACAGTCTGTTCCTGTGCCTTCCAGACTTCTTTCTTGAAGTGTGTCCATCTTTCCTGGACCCCTTTGTTTTTAAGGCTGTTGCCCAGGGTACTCTCCAAATCAGTCTCTTGAACAGGCTGCCCTCCACAAGTCCACAGTGGAAGTTTTGTTGATGCCCCTCCTCGTTTCACCCAATATTGAGAACTCTATTATTTCACAGTCACTGTACCCCAGACAATGGTGAACAGATTAAGTTCATTTAGTCATGAGGGAATTTCCTGGTGATATCCAGTACCTGGAGCCCAGGGAGGCAGCAGACTGTCCTGTGGAATGGATCCAGTTGACACTCAGGGCCCTCAGTTCCCCTTAAAAGGGAGTCACCTACTACCACTCCCCTTCTTTTCTTCTCAAGACCTTAGGCTGTGATCTGTCTAACAGACTAAGTGCAACTGGGAGCCTGTGCAGACAGAATTTGTTCTTTAGTGTCATCTGCCTGACGCTCTGGAGCCAGGGCCTCACACCTGTTCTGTCAGGGCACATGGGCAGGTGATGGGGGTCAGGATTAAGAGCCTGAATGAGGGATGTGGGACTCCAGGCAGCTCTGCAAAATGCAGTTTATTCCATCCAAGAGGTTATAGGAGTCCAGGGTCATGGGTGACAGAGCCTGTGCCTACAGCTGTCAGCTCCAGCTGCAGGCAGGCCTGGACACCCTTTAATTGTGGTTACAATGCATTACATACTTTTCTTTGCTGACCATCTTCACACAGAAGAACCAATCTATACCTTAACTATTATCTATAGCCTATCATAACTACTATCATTACCATATTCATGTTACTATTCTCCAATCACTAAAAGTTAGGGTGTCACAGTTGAAGCTAGAAGTTGTTACTCAGTTTTCTTGCAGTGGAAAATTCTGAGACCGTTATTCTACTTGCAACTTTGCTGACTTGTTTGCCAGTGCTATCTTTCTGCTTGATAAAAAGATCTTCGTGTTTGAGGTGGGTTTATCCTTTGTTCTAAGTCATAAAACCCCCTTCTAACTCACAGACCCTTTGCCTCCTTGGTCATCCAGTAAGACTGGCTCAGCAATTCTTTTCTTCTATATCAAAACTTGCTTCCATCTCTATTCCTTCATCAGACTCCACATTTAAAAATCTTCCTGCTAAGCCTACATATCTGTGAGACTTTCTTGTCAAACTTTCATCCTTCCCAACAAGGATGGCATTTTATTACCTCTCCAGCAGAGACCCATTTCCATTCTCCACTGTCTCCTAGGTCTCCTCCTTCTGCCTGATCCTAGGAAGGGCAGGGCTCCTCTGGCTCCTGCTGAGCTTCTCTCAGGGTTGGTTTTATTTCTGTTTCACTCTCCCTGATGCTCCTGCGCCTTTCCACTGCTTCCTTAAGCTCTGCCACTGGACAGAGCAGAGCATTCAGTTGCTCACAGCACACGCAGGTGTCTTTGGCACCATCCTCTGATCTTAGCACCAGGCTCAGAGCCTCCCTGCAGCCAGGGGCTGGACAGCTGCGTCCTTCCTAGGGGTTCTCTTTGAGTTATACACTCCTCCTGGCAGCAGCAATGGCTTTGCATAATTTGTGAACTGTTGGAGAATTTTGCTCAAACATGGCTTGAGGAAAAAAGGCCATGAAAATATACAGCTGATGGAGAAGTAAAAGGCAGTTGTAAGCAGCAGTTCCCAAGCCTGTTTCTGTAAATAATAAGGTTCTCAGGCACATTTTTATAAACAGCAGGGTTCTCAGGCAGTTTTCTCATAACAGGTAAACATTCTATCTTTGGCTGTTTTGGGAAAGTAAAAGTAACAAACATGGAGGTTTTGAGAACCATTCATAGCAGGGTGAGAACACAAATCTTGGTTTCAATAACAAACCACAGGTATTGAAAACAAAAGGAGGGGTTGGTGTTTAATCTGTAACCAATGATGAGCTCGGGTTTTGCAATATATATGAACTTAATTAACCGTTATGAAAATGTGCATGGTTGATCACTAAATCGGAGTTCGATGCTGATCAAAGGATGGGTCGTCTCCCTTCGCTTTCAGTAGTGAACCATAGCTGGGAAAGGGGAAAGAGGAAGGGAGGGAAGGGGAGGAAGGAAGGAAGGAAGGAAGGAAGGAAGGAAGGAAGGAAGGAAGGAAGGAAGGAAGGAAGGAAGGAAGGAAGGAAGGAAGGAAGGAAGGAAGGAAGGAAGGAAGGAAGGAAGGAAGGAAGGAAGGAAGGAAGGAAAAGAAATAAAGAAAGAAACAGCAAGCACCTCAAAACCAGCAAAAAGACACAACCCACTACACAAGGAGGGTGGGTGGCTGCAGCCTTTCAGCTAAGCCTGCTTGTGCCAACTGCCACACAAAACCTGACAAACACCGTGCAAAAACTGCTGTGCCAAAAAGCCATGCCAAAACTGCTATGCCAGAACTGCTGTGCCAAAAAAGCCATGCCAAAACTGCTGTGCCAGAACTGCTGTTCCAAAACTGCTGTGCCAAAATTGCTGGGCCAAAATTGCTGTGCCAAAACTGCTGTGCCAAAACAGCCTTGCCAAAATGCCGTGTCTAAACTGCTGTGCCAAAACTGCTGTTCCAAAACTGCTGGGCCAGAACTGCTGGATCAGAACTGCTGGGCCAGAACTGCTGGGCCAAAACTGTCGTGGCCAGCCCCTGTTTGCTGCGGGCCAGGTCGCTTGCACTCCCCAGAGCCATTTTAAATTGCCTGCAAAGGACCAGGAGAGCGACCCTTGCCCACCTGAATGGCTGGTAAGAGGGTCCTTTAGTGCCCTGGGCTTCTTGGTTTTCCACTGTTCTCCATCTCCTTACACAGTGTCTGACTCCCATGCAAGCTCTGTGTGTTAAAAGAAAACTCCATGACCTTCTCTGGCTACTTCCCTGGGCTGTTTATTCCCATTTTTTCCCACTTTCCTGCCTTAGCCTGGACTCCAGGTGATCCATTTTCCCCTCAGAAGCAACTAGGCTTCCCAAAGTAAATTTCAGCCTGGTTTTCATTTTGTAGGTTTTTTCCCAATTTCATCAGTTTTCATGCCAGTTTGTGTCCTAGACTGTCACCAGGACATTTTGTTCTTCCTTATTTCCAGTCTTAGGCATGACTGCAGCTCCGAGGCCACTGCCCTGTTGTCAGAGCAGCTTTTGAGATCTCAGAGCAGAGAGGACTTTTTAATGAGAGGAGATAGTGTAGGATCCTTTCCCTCTCAGGACCTTCTACTGCCATGCACTGGGATGGGAGCCAAAAAGCTCTGGCTCATGGAAAGGTCTCTCCAGGAGTTTGCTGTCTCCCTCCTGCACAACAAAGTCCCTTCCCCTCTCAGAGCCTCTGTTTTCATGCATATAAAACCTTGAATGTCACTCTGAAGGGTTGTGGTGCCTGAATTCATCAATTTCCTTTGGAAGTGCTCTGGGATGCTCTTGTGAAAGGTCCAAAATGGAAGGAGCAAAGAGTGATGCTTGTGAAAAACGCCAATCACTTGTTTTCGAATTTTTAAAAGTTTAACAGTAATAAAAATAGAGTAATAAGAATTTGGACAATTAGAGTTAGGACAACAAAGGGACAATAAAAAAGCAAAGAATTTCAGACAGCCTGTTGCATATTCATATATCTCATGCATGATGCAAACATTCTTTTCAAACAAAGGGTGTTTTCTGCTTATTGTCAACTTCTTCCCTCATCTTGAAAGTCAATTGTCTTGGTCCCTCAAAGTCTGGTTCTCCTCAATAAGGAGGCAATAATTCTTCTCTTGGGATTTTTGGTGTGTTGATGCTGTTATCTCTTCTTGAGCTAGTTAGAAAAAGTATCTTACATCACATTGTTTCTGTAGCCTAAAACTATATTCACCACACTACTTAAAAAGATTAGCATAGCACTACAAAAAAAGGATTAATATAACATAACTTTCCAACATAACACATATAGTATTCATTTTAATATTTGCAAAGAGCCAATCACATAATGCACATTTTTCACGGTGCTGGTAACATGTAGCTTCGTCTCCCCTTCCCAGGGAAGTCCTGCTCCTTGACCATTTGTCCTAGTTCAGAGCAAATTTGGCAAATTCAGAGCAAATTTATCTGCCTCCCCCAGCAGCTCAGTGGTAGGAAAAGCCACTTGAAGTGGCTGGTGGATTCTCCCTCAGTTTTTTGGCAGAGGCTTTGAGCCAGGAGGTTCTCTGGAGGGACGCTGGCTCTGGAAATCTCTCCTGAGCTTGCAGGTGTAGACTAAAACTCTCTGCTAGGCCAGTGAACAACAAGTTATCCTCTGATCCATCTGGAACCCCCATGGCTGGGGGTCAGCCCTTGCTGGGGAGCTGCTGCTTGGGAGAAATAGCCACTCCCTTTTCATATGTTTAGAAAGGTTTATTCAACCTTTTCAAAAATACAAGAGAAGACTGAATGGAGAAAATGTTACGGCGCCAGGAGCAAAAGATTTTTCCCACCATGTGCTCACCCACACAATGGAGGTTTTGCCTTTTAACCATTTAGCCCCTCCCAAAACTCTGTCCATTGACCCCTTCTTCACTGTCCAGTGGTGGAGTTTACTTCCTCAAATCTTGATTGGAGTTCAGATGTCACTGTAGTGACAAGCTGATCCTCCCAAATATCCCAACCCCAGCTGTCCCTTGATAACAACTCAGGGTTTAAAAAAAAATTTTCTTAACCTCTATACATGATATTTGTCTGTTAATTGTGAGGGTCAATCATTGTGGTATTCACATTCTCTGAACAGAGAGACATAATTCTCTCTCGCAGGGTATTTTCCTGGATAAGCACAGACAGAACAGAGAGAAAACAATCCTTACCTCTACTTGCTGCTTCTGTTGTTTTTGCACATGTGGAATATATTAGGAAGATTGTTTACCTGAAGTGATTTATCACTTGGGTTCTGCTGAAGATTGTGTCGTTTCCTTGGCCAGCTGGAAAAAGCTGTGTCCGGGCTGTCTGGGGACAATCACAGGTTTTCTTCAGTATTCTTTGTGGTATAGTATGTATCTTTAATAAAGTATAGTATAATGTGTGGGAATCTACAAAATCAGAGGGTTTTGGGAAAGCTGCAAAAGGCAGGCCCCAGAGACAGCAGAATTGTGATTAGAGCTAAGCAGCAGCCATGAGATAGGTCATCAGAAAAAGTATTTAAACTGTAGAAAAGCAAGGACAATTAGAACAATGGTCTGTGGATTAATGCTTGTCTAGAATAACTCCCTAAGCTACAGAAAAGTTTATCTAGCAAGATATTAGGAAAGCTGAAGCTTGATAATGGAGCCCTGTGCATTGTGTTTTAACTTACAAGCTGGTATTGTATTCAAAGTAAGCAAGCATTGTTTTAACCAAAGGTACATGTGCTTCTAGTGGTTGGATAGAACTACTGTCAATGTGCTTTTGTTTTGTGTAATTGGTCAAAACACTTATAAAGGAAGTTGTAACGTTAGGTTCTTTGTCTGTTGCCTGGGATGTGAGCTGGTGGCATCTTCCCATTGTCATAACCATGCAATGAGACTGATGCTGAAAAATATAACAGCTCAAGGCGCGTTCCACAGCAGCCCCGTCCCGTTTGTGATTTGTACAGAGCCCCTGGCCGGTGATATCATGTAATATAATATAATTTAATAAAGCAAATGTTCAGCATTGTGAATCAATGGAGTCAGCCACCAATCATTCCCTGCCTTGGGGCATCCTGCTTTTCCATAAATCATCTCTCACACTGCTGCTCCTCCCCAGGTGCTTTGCTCTCCTGCACTGACATTTCTCTCTGCCAATCTGTGACTTATTAAACCCTCTGCTGGCTTTGTCTCTCCTGTGGCTGCAGGCAGCATCGATTCCTGCGGACACAGAGAGAGCTGTGGCTGGAAAAATTAAAGGAGGAGAGAGAAGCAGGGAAGGAGAAGGGCTCTGGTGAGGTTCGCGCTGCCCTCCTGAGGCTCCCGGGGGAGATGGCAAAGCTGCACCAAGACCCCATGCTGTTCTCCGATGACATTTTTTTCATTGAGCCAATGGTAAGTGACCGCTGATGTAATTAATCAGAAGCATGACTAGGCCAATATTCAAGCAGCAATCAATTTATTAATTAATAAGGAAAAGTATGAGCAATACAGCGCTGGGTACAGTGGGGGAAGTTTTCCCTCCAACTGCACAATGATAGTTGACGTTTACAGGTATTTATGGGGGTACTCAAAAGCTTTCTCAGCAGTTTCTATTCCAATTTTTACTCATCAGCAGTTTCTATTGCCAACTTTTACATCACAATTCTATACACTATTGTGATTTAGTTTTTTCTCAGGATGTATCCCAAAAGGAGTATTCCCAGATAGTTGTGGTCCAGTTTCCGAATGAAGATGAATCCCATCTGGTGAGATCCAGCTCCCCAGATGTGGGTCCACCTTTTGATTGCAAGGACTCTAAATCTCATAACAATGATGTCCAGCTTCCCTTGGTCGAAACTATAAATCCATTAGTTGATGTTCATCTTCCTTTCTCAAGCTTTTCTCTGCTTTATTAAGGCGCAAGATAAGCATATTTCCTTTATATGTATTCCAAAGCTATAGTTTCAAGGATACAAGCAATATTCTAAAATTATACTTCAAAAGGTTATTATTGCAGAACTCTTTAAGGATTAACTACAAGCATAAAACAACATCCTTAATGCTTTAATTCCAGTGCTCGTAAATCAGCCAAAGTTAATTGCAAACAAAAGACAGGTTCAAAGGCCTTCTTCCATGCTTTACTTTCCTCAGTTATTATTAGAATTTGTCTTTATAACTGTCCCATGGTCGGTTTCCACATATATCACAATCAGAAATACACACATTGCTTGTATGCACCTGACATGAAACACAGCTTTGTATTTCACACTGAGAACCCCATTTTCCTCCTCTTCTTCCTCCTCTTCTTCCTCCTCTTCTTCCTCCTCCTCCCACCCACTCTACCCCTGGCTGCAGTCACTGGGCAGATCCTCAGCTAGCTCCATGTGCTGGGAGGGAGGACATTGAGTATGTGGTGCAGCTGCAGAGCTCACCTAAAAATGCTAAAATGCTAAAAGCATTTCTGCCCTGGAGGCTCGAGGCAGGGCTGGGAGCCTGACAAAGCCCAGCTCTGCTGCCAGGCTCGAGCTCAAGGCACTGTGTGCGTGTCCCTGCAGTGGCACAGGGAGCAGTTCTTGTAGGGAGGGGCTCCCCACAGATGTGGGGTTCAGCAGAGGCTGTTGGAGCACTGCCAGCTCACACACTGACCTGAAGCTTCCAATGGTTTGCTGGGAAAAGGAGGCCAAATGTACCAAATGTGGGAATCTACAAAATCAGAGGGTTTTGGGAAAGCTGCAAAAGGCAGGCCCCAGAGACAATAGAACTGTGATTAGAGCTAAGCAGCAGCCTTGAGATAGGTCAGCAGAAAAAGTATTTAAACTGTAGAAAAGCAAGGACAATTAGAACAATGGTCTGTGGATTAATGTTTGTCTAGACTAACTCCCTAAGCTACAGAAAAGTTTATCTAGCAAGATATTAGGAAGTTCTAAGCTTAATAATGGAGCTCTGTGCATTGTGTTTTAGGGCTTACAAGCAGGTATTGTATTCAAAATAAGCAAGCATTGTTTTAACCAAAGGTACGTGTGCTTATGGTGATTGGATAGAACTACTGTCAATGTGCTTTTGCTTTGTGTGACTGGTCACAAAACTTATAAAGTAAGTTGTAACATGAAGTTCTTTGTCTGCTGCCTGAGATGTGACCTGGTGGCATCTTCCCATTGTCATAACCATGCAATGAGACTGATGCTGAAAAATATAACAGCTCAAGGCACGTTCCACAGCAGCCCCGTCCCATTCGTAATTTGTACCTATACCCCCAACCAGCAATAGCCAAATTCAGCCCAAGGTTAATGACAGAAATGCCAATCCCCTCCTGTAAGCATGCCTTGCATTATTTCTGAGTGTCCCTTCCAGTGTCCTCTGTGAGCCTGGACACGAGGGTGGAAGGTTCAAATGGGCCTTTGGAGTTGTCCTGCACATAGGGACAGAAAACCTTTTCCTTTTCTGTTTGTGCAAGCAAACCACCATGTGCTCCCATCACCCTGAGCCCTGATTCTGAGTACTGGCATTGCAAGAGATGATGAATGCCTGGTGTCTCACAGCGCAACATCCCTTCTCATCTTGGAGTAAAGCCCAGAATAATGCCAAGCTATGCTTTCTTTCAAACGAGGTTAAACTAATATTTGTATTTCCAAGGAAGGGGATCATGTTCTCTTCTTGTGAAGAGCCGGCAGTGCACAGTGGCAGTTACAACCCACTGTAGCTGACAGCAGCATGATGTGAGCAAGAGCTTGTTGTCAGAGCAGCAGGAATATTGTGGAGAGTGGGTGACACTGGCAAGGGGTTTATTTACAGATGCAAACAGAATGGGGCTGCTGGGAAAGTGCCTCGAGCTATTTATTTTTTCAGCATCAGTTTCATTACATGATTATGATCGTGCGAAGATGCTAACAGCCCACAATCCAGGCAGCAGGCTAGAAAACTTACTTTATAAGCTTCTTGACGGATTACAAAAAGCAAAAGCATGTTGACAGTAGTTCTATCCAGTCACCATAAGCACACACAGCTTTGGTTAAAACAATGCTTGCTTCTTTTGAATACAATACCCGTTTGTAAGAGACAACACACAGAGCTCCATTCTTAAGGTTAACCTTCCTAATATCATGCTAAATAAACTTTCTGCAACTTAGAAAGCTATATCGGCAAGCATTAATACATAGGCCTATTGTTCTATTTGTCCTTGCGTTTTCTACAGTTTAAATAATTTTTCTGCTGACCTATCTCATGAGTGTTGCTTGAGCACTGTTCACAATTCTGCTGTCTCTGAGGCCTGCCTTTTTTAGCTTTCCTAAAACCCTCTGATTTTATGGATTCCCACAATTCCCCCTCTCCCAAAAAGAAACCTTCATAATTGTGTCATTTATTACTTGTGTTTTGTAGCCTTACTATAATAGTTTTGCTTATTATCAGCTTAAAGCATGTTCTTGCTGGCACTAAGCATTGCTATATTACAACACAGCAATTTAATGCTGTGAAGGTCTAGTCAGTGGAAAGGGCATAAATCACGCCTGACAATAGTTACAAGTCATTGTTCCAAAAACTCTCGTGGATTCCCGGGTCCTAACTCAAAACCTTCCTCCATTTCTATACCTTCATCCACCATCTCCGTGAGGTTTCGAGCACTTTCTGTGAATCTACTTCTTACTTCTCTCTCTTGTATGATAAAAACTTCTTTGACAGTTTTGTTCATCATTCGTCGCACACACTGAATTATACAGGGTAGTACTATTAACACTACTACCAAAACAGCCCTGTGTTGAGCTGGGTTTGGAGTGTTTCCTTGGCTCCTTGTGTTGTTCACTCATCAATGATGCTCTAAACAAAGGCTTACAGGGCTGTGGTTGCAAACAAGCAATGTGAAGTTTGAAGAGAAGTGTTTTGCTGTCTCTTTCTGTTGCAGGAGGGAGAAATTGGGCCGAATTGTTCGGCCGAAATCAAGGTGACCTTCAAACCCCTGGAAGGACTGGAGTACCTAAGCGTGGCTTACTGCAGCATCTCAGGTGCAGCTCATTTGCTTCTCTCCCCCTCAGTGAAGCCATGGTGCAAGCCTGAGCCCACTGGGCTCCTATGGAAGGTCTGGGAAGAGTCCCTGGTCAGCAGGGCAGTGCTGGCACATCCCCCCTGGCCCTGCAGCTTCCAGGGAGTCTCCCGTGCCAGGCCAGGGCTCAGGATCCTGTCTGGATCTCAGAACAGCCCAGGCAGTGCAGGGAGAGATTTTCATGCCATGGCTCTGCCAGCATTCCCTCAAAGGCCAGAGAGTTCCGGAGCAGAACAGCTTCAGTGAACAAGCCCTAAGCCCCTCCATGTGATCATGTTCACAGGGGTTCGAGGATGAGGGAAGAGACAAGAGTCTGACTCCATGTTTTAGAAGGCTTGATTTATTATTTTATGATATATATTATATTAAAATATACTAAATGAATAGAAGAAAGGATTTCATAAGAAGGCTAGCTAAGAATAGAAAAAGAAAGAATGATAACAAAAGCTTCTGTCTCTGACAGAGCATCCGAGCCAGCTGACTGTGATTGGCCATTAATTAGAAACAATTCTATGAGACCGATCACAGATATACCTGTTGCATTCCACAGCAGCAGATAATCATTGTTTACATTTTGTTCCTGAGCCCTCTCAGCTTCTCAGGAGAAAAAATCTTAAGGAAAGGATTTTTCAGAAAATCTCATGGCTACACCTGCAGGGTGGGTCCATTTGACATGGATCCATCATCAGGCAGCAGGAGCTGAGTTGGAAATGTGTTCCCTGAGCCTGGATCACCTCCCAGTGCCCAGACACCAGCAGAGCAGAGGTGGCTGAGCCCCCCTGAACCCAGGGTGTTGGTAGAGGGAGCAGCCTTGGCTAGCAGCTGCTTCTCTCCCTGTGTGGGAATTGAGCCCTTGCAGCTCTGTCTGTGGAAACAGAACACAGTGCTGAGTGTCAGGAGTTGGGGACTTTGGCAACAAAGTCCTGTGCTCCTGGGCCAGGGAGTTTGATAATTGCCAAACTCTTTATGAGGCAATTTTTGAACTGAATGGATTTCAAAGCTCCTGTAAGTGCATGGGAAGGAAAGCACAGAATCACAGTATGTTAAGGATGGAATGGACCTTAAAGGCCTCTGGACAGGGACACCTTCCACTATATCAGGCAGCTCCAAGCCCCATCCAGCCTGGCTTGGAACACTTTCAGGGCTGGAACCTCCACAACGCCCCTGGGGAACCTGCTCCAGTGTCTCACCACCCTCACAGTAAAAAAATTCTTCCTAGTATCTAACCTAAATTTCCTTTCTTTCAATTTCTACCTGTTACTCATTGGCCTGTCACTACAAGGCAGCAGAGATGTTTTAAACTCAGCAGACTGGTGGCTGAAATGGGAAAGCAGCCCAAGGAATGGGTTAGAAATTGCAAGTGAGGGAAGAGAAGGGTCCATATCTTCTCCTGCAGCATCAGGAGCTGGTTGCATCCAGCTCAGAGTCAGGGACCAGCACTGAGGCAGCCTGGAAAATCCAGTGGAGCAGAGGGAATGATTGTACTGCAATGGACATCTCTCCCCAGGCTGTGAGAGCAGGCTGCCCCTGCACCTCTCAGGGGAAGGCCAAGGACCCTTGATTGAATTCAGCTCTCCTACTCTGAACCTTGGGGACATTTCTATCGACAACTCCTATGTCTATGAGGTGAGCAGCAGGGCTTGGGGTGGATCCTGATGACTCCTGAGGCAGCAGCAAGCCTGGTGGAGCTGTGGAATTGCTGCAAGCCTGGGCAGTTGTGAGCAGGGAATATTTGATGTACTGGTGAAATCTGGGTGAAATTCACCCCTATCTGAAAGGTGTGTCTGTTGTTCCTGAAGCCCCAGTTCCTTCTTTGAGGATCAGCTGGGAGGTTTCCTGCAAAACAACCCCTTGGCACATGAAACCAAGCCTGGGTCAAAAAGGAATGTTCAGAGGCTTTTGTGGCAGTGCCAGATACAAGGCACCTTTGGACTGGGCTGTTCAGAAGCAGCTGCAACAAACTGGCTGCCTTTGAGCTTCAGCCCACTGCCAACAGCTCCCAGTCAAGTGTCTCCTGCTTATCGCTGCAAGTCACAGGAAAGCCATCCAGCCTCCTGGCTCAGTGCTGGCCCTTGCAAAGGGCTTGGGAGTTCTTTCCCTTGCTGACCAGTCCCTCATCACACTTCAGCTTCGGTGCATCTCTGGCTCTAGAAAGAGAAAACTGTTCCTGGGAATAAAGCAAATGATTTTTCTACCTATTTGCCTCCCTCCCAATAGTGTCAAGTTTGCAAAAAAAACCAAAGAGAGTGCAGCTGAAAGAGGTACAAAATGAGGCACTACATCATGCCAGACAGTTCCAAAAGCTTGGCTGTGGGAGGCAAAGACACGCTGAGTTTTCTTACCAAAAGATGGTGCTGTCTGTACATTTTGATGCTGATGCCTCATAATCAATGTATTGTTTTCATTACATGGGAAAAGGTGGATGAGTAGATGGTGCTGTTGGAGCTGTGCTCACTGGGGCAGCAGCAGCTCTGGGGTGATTCCCTACGCAGCTGCAATCAGCCCACGTTGCTCTCAGGGCCAGCTCTCAATGAGCTTGGTGCTGCTGAGCAGAGGGGCACTGCTCTGTGTCCATGGGATAAGCCAGGGTGACTGCAGTTCTGTGGAGTTACCACTGCTCTGCATGAAAACCCAAAGGCAGAACTCGTCCTGTTGTATTTTTTTGCCATTCAAAGCATCGTCTGCCCTTTCTGTGTGTTAATTGCATCATTAGACAGTAACTCACAAGAAGGGAAGATTCCACATGTGTTTCCATTTTGCTCTCTTGCTGCTGCAGGTGGAACTGATGAACCTAGGAGCTATTGATGCTCCCTTCACCTATATCCCTTCAGCTGCAAACGTGGGCTTCTGCTTCAAGTTTGCGCCCGAGCAGGGCATCATTGCAGCAGGTGGGAGCCAGATAATTCATATCTTCTTCAGTGCCACCGTGGTTGGGAGGTTTCTGGAAGAATTCCAGTTCAGCGTGGCTGGATCTCCTATGTCTGCAATCCTGGCTGTCAGGTGAGGACCCTGGGAGCTGGGTGGGCACATCTGTGGCTGTTTCTGGGACATCCCCCACCTACCTCCTTTTGGGGTTGAGCAGAGAAAAGAGGTGTTTCCTGAGGTGTGAATCTCTGCTGTGATCCTGGCATTGCCTTAGTGTGAGGATGTTAGCGTTCAGAAACACATAATCACGAGAATGATTCTATGCAGGTGCTTTTATTGAAGAGCTCTGGGTGTCAGGGGTACAAACCCAAATCTGACTCCTGACATGGGTTCAGAATGAACATGTTTTTATATTCTGTCGTTATATAACTTTCATGTTAATTATTAAACTTATATTGTTCTATTGTATACATAGATTTCATCCAAGCATGGGCTACTCGTGGTCCCCCTCAAACTTCTAACATAGTTTCTCATGATTCTTCTTACGCTTAAACAATAATTATATTCAATTACTAAACAATCATCACATCTAACAATTATATAATTTATCATATACTGCTTACTGCAATTTCACATGATCTGGCAAACACAAAGCCTAACATTTTCAGAGTCTATTTTTAACATTTTTCCAGGGCCCCACTAAGTCTAGCTTCTTTCTAATTCCCCAAATTTTATGATTTTAAAACCTTTTACTATCAAGGATGCCTGCTGCCCTGTGTGGTACCTGGGAGCTGGAATGACTCCTCCTTGCAGGGATCTCCCTGTGCCTTGGGCCATGGCAGGCAGTGGGATGGATCAGCTTTGGGGCAGCAGCTGCTCTGGGATGTCCCACCTGAACACCCAGCAAGGCCCCCAGGGCTTTGCAGATGGGCCAGCCTGGCTGATTCTGCAGCAGCAGCAGTGTTTGTAAAAACTTGTGTGAATAATCCATGCCAGATGGGCAGCAGCAGTGTTTGTACAAACTTCTGTGAATAATCCATGCCAGAAGTGCAGCAGCAGCAGTGTTTGTAAAACCTTGTGTGAATACTCCATGCCAGATGGGCAGCAGCAGCCTCAGCTCACCTTTAATGGCCATGCTGTGGGGCACAAGCTGTGCTCCCAGCTCCTGTGCACAGAGGGCTCTGGTGCCTCCTTTGCACAGCCAGCAAAGGGCTGATGTGGGAGTCAGGAACTGTGCAGCAGGAGCTGTGCCAAGGACTGGGGCACCATCCCGTGGGCTGGTGCCATGGCAAGAGACAATCCTGGCCCAGCCAAAGGGAGAAGGGCGGATTATAGGGGAGGCAGAGCTCAGTGCTCAGCACCACAGCAGCGTGAGGCCTTGTCCCTGCCAGCCTGAGCCATGTGCTGCAGGATAATGGAGTGGAAGCAGGAGAGCTGGTGCTGGCTGCTCTGCAGCTTTGGAGCTGGGCTGCTGCTCTTGGGAGGCACTGGCTCAAGGCAGTGAAGGAATGAAAGGAAACTGCAGTCGATTTTACCAATGAGATGAGGGAGATGGATTTTAAAGAGCAAGAAAGTTATTACTGAGCAAAAGTGGCGAGTAGGTCTGCCCATAGTGGAGAAACAAGTCTGCTGGCTTTGTTTTTGGAGGAAAAGTGCTGCTTTTTTACTTTGGAGATCAAGAGGGAACCTTTCGCCATCAAATAATTGATTGTCCTCAGTCCCTCCCCAAACTGTTCATGGGATGTTATTGCATAAGCAGCTTCCTCCTTGAGCAAGGGCAGGTGTCTGTGGCTGAGATGTGCAGAGCAGAGCCAGGGGCAGTCCTGTGAATACAACAGAGGACACAGTTCACTGGTTCTTGATTTTGAACCAAAAGGCAGAGTGGGCATTGATTGGCATCAAGCATGAAATCAACTGGTGAGTGTTGTGCAGCTTCAAGTGCTGATTTCAGTGGATGTTGGTGGCTTTTGGAGACTGAGTTCAAGGACAGGTGAGGTGCTGTGCTAGATTCAGGACGGCCAAGTTTGGTTGCTGAAGCTCTTGCTCTTGGCTATGCCAGCTGTGCACTGGTAACAAGCTGGTCTTTTCCTCTAGGATTCATCTGTGCCCTGGGTAGAACTGCTGCTGCTCTTTTCAGAGGATGTTTGGGGCTCCCCTGGATTCATGTCTCAGAACTCTGTAATGATTTTGTGGTTCGAACTCTCCTGAGAAAGCTTCTCCATGGGAACAGCAGTTCCAGCTAAGAAGGAGCAAAGCAGGAAAGGCTGCTTACAGAAGTTTCTGGGGACACCTCTATGTCCATCACATTACAGATGGGGAAACTGTGTCGCTGGCTGGGGGCTATTTACAAATCAGAAACAGGATGGGGCTGCTGTGGAAAGTGCCTTGAGCTGTTTTATTTTTCAGCATCAGTCTCATTGCATGGTTATGACAATGGGAAGATGCCACCAGCTCACATCTCAGGCAGCAGACTAAGAATTTAAGGTTACAACTTCCTTTATAAGTTTCTTGACCAATCACAAGAAGCAAAAGCACATTGACAGTAGTTCTATCCAACCACTAGAAGCACATGTACCTTTGGTTAAAGTAATGCTTGTTACTTTGAATACAATACCAGCTTGTAAGCCTTAAAACACAATGCACAGAGCTCCATTATCAAGCTTCAAACTTGCTAGATAAACTTTTCTGTAGCTTAGGGAGTTACTCTAGACAAGTGTTAATGCACAGATCATTGTTCTATTTGTCCCTGCTTTTCTACAGTTTAAATATTTTTTCTGCTGACCTGTCTCATGGCTGCTTAGCTCTAATCACAGTTCTGCTGTATCTGAGGCCTGCCTTTTACAGCTTTCCCAAACCCTCTAATTTTGTGGATTCCCACAAAACGGAGGCACACAGTCTCAGTGGGTGTTTGCTCAGAGTCCTTCATGGGACCACCAGCAGCTCAGGGGCTTTTCCTGCCTGCCCTGTGCCCAAAGGCCATCAGGGGCTGTTGGCTGCTGCCACTTGGCTTCAGCTGCCTCCTGTGCACAGGGCACTGTGCTGAGCACATGGTGCTGTGTTTGTTGGAAACCCACAGTGCCCTGACACAAGGTTTTACACCCCTGAGCCACAAGAGCTTTGCTTTAATTCCCTTTAATTTCCCATTTCCTCCTGTGTCCTGGCCATGCAGGGGCTGTGTCACCGGACTGCGTTCACGCTTTGAGGTCAATGAGCTCGACTGTGGGGACATCTCCCCTGGTGAGTGTTCCCTGATCTGTGCCTTCCAAAATGGAGCACTTGAACATAAAAGCATCCCTCACTCATGGTCTGCCACAGCAGCCTCTTCAGGGTGTGAACTCCAGGGCTACTGGGTGCCTCAGGTAGCATTTTGCCACTGTGAGATCCAATAGAAGCAAGGAATAGAAATTTTCTGGTGTCCCTGTCCTACTTTAAAAGACAGATGTCTGCCAAGGAAAGCAGGAATCTTCCTGGAATGGAAAGATGAGTCCCTCCCTCCAAATTAATATACCCTTGAAATTGCAGGGCTTCCAGGCAACAAGATGGGGAAAGGAATAACAGTTCTTCACTAGAATATGTCAGCACAAACAACAACACAACAACAGAAGTTTCCAACCTGCCAAGTGCTGTTTTTCCCCTTTGGTGTAGTTATGATCACAGGCAGGAGGAGCTGGAGGAGAGGAGAGGAGAGGAGAGGAGAGGGAGAGGGAGAGGAGAGGGAGAGGGAGAGGGAGAGAGGAAAAAGCCCACAGCCAAAACCCCTATCCTCCTTCCCAGACCAAGGGGAGCATTCACTATGAAGCCTATGCCCTGAACAATGAAGTTCATGAACTTTTTAAGAGAACTAATTGTCTTTCCTGATCTGCTTCTTCCTCACCCTGCATCAGCACTGAGGCATTTGTTAAATTGCCTTTTGAATAAATGAAACAAGAAAGGCAGCAGCAATCCCAGTGGCCAGCATGGGTGTGAGCTCATGTTGACTCACCCTTTGTGTGTCTTGAAAACGGTGGGAGTGTTGGCAGGCTGAACAGAGAATTTGACAGCTTGAATTCTCACAGTAAATGCTGGGTCTGGGTGCACACTCATCACTGAGAGAGAACTGGTGCTGGTTTGGGGCAGGGGAGGGAGCTCCTCCCCATCAGAGAGAGAAGCTTGCAGTGTTCAGCAGGGCTAGGAGTGGGCATTTCCAAGGCTGCAGCCCGGAATCAGTGTCAGAGGGAACTCAGTGACCATTAATTCCTCATGCAGCTGTAGTTCAGATAACAAAGAGCTGAACTCCAATCACACTTTCACCCTTTCAGGTTATTCACAGCAGCAGTCATGCCATAATTGGTACCTAAATGGATATTGACATTTGTGTCCTTTTCCTAGGCTCTACCTACACTGTGACCTCTTCCCGCAGTAACACCTCCCCGGTGTCTCGTGCCAGCCTTTGGGGAGAAGCCCACTCCCCAAATCTCCAAATCCAGCCCAGCACCCTGGAGTTTGGCTGCCTGGTGGGTGGCACTGCAGAAGAAAAGTGTTCTCTGGAGATGGCCAAGTGCAGCTCCCTCCCTATCCAGCACCACTGGTCAATCTGTTCCAGCAGCCAGGAGAACAGCTTGAAGTATGTGCACTATTGCCCTGTCCTCAAAGCTCTTCTTGCTGATGTGTCAGGAAGGATGAAAGTTTGTCAAGAAAGTCTCACAGATATGAATGCTTAGCAGAAAGATTTTAAAATGTAGAGTCTGATGAAGGAATAGAGATGGAAGCAGGTTTTGATGTAGAAGAAAAGAATTGCTGAGCCACTCTTACTGGATAACCAAGGAGACAAAGGGTGTGTTAGTTAGAAGGGGGTTTTATGGCCTAGAGCAAAGAACAAACCCACCTCAAACAAGAAGATGTTTTTACCAAGCAGAAAGATAGCACAGGCAAACAAGTCAGCAAAGTTGCAAGTAGAAAAAAGGTCTGAGAATTTTCCACTGCAAGAAAACTGAATAACAACTTCTAGCTTCAACTGTGATGTACTGACTTTGAGTGATTGGAGAACAATAACATGAATATGGTAATGATAGTAGTTATGATAGTGTTAGCGTTCAAAAACACATAATCACGGGGATTATATGCGGTGCTTTTTATTAAGAGCTCTGGGAATTGGGGTATATTCAACCCAAATCTGATTCTGACCATACATTCGAAATGATCATGTTTTATATTCTATCATTACATAACTTTCACGTTAATTATTAAACTTATATTGTTCTATTGTATACATAAATTTAGCCCCTCTCTGAATTTCCAACATAGTTTCTCATTATTCTCCTTATGGTTATATAATAATTACATTTAATTACTAAACAATCATCACATCTAACAATCATATAATTCATCATACTGCTTACGCAGGTGCAGTTGATCTGGGAAAGCACAAAGCCTAACATTTTAGATTCTATCTTTAACTTTTTCCAGGGCTCCACTATCATTCTCCCCCCTTTGAAAGCATTTTCACTTCACTATAGGTGTAAATGTTTTCACTTGATACAGTCCTTTATTCCTCAGTTCGTACTTGGTTCTTCAAATCCAGGGTTGATGTAAACGTTGTCGTGGATGCTGTTACGAACTGGAGAACCAGAAGATGGTGGGCATGGATCTCGTGTTAGTGCCTTTATTATCCTCTGGTTCCAGGACGTTTTCTTCTGTATCTCTCCCTTTAAGATGCTGTAAACTAACCAAATTGCTAAGAATACAATTAGTAAGATTATCACACTCTCAATGATAGATTTAATCCATGAACTCACATTCCACCCTAATCCTTTAAAGATTTTTCCTAACCAGCTTGCAGCCAAATCCTTTTGCTCTTCTTGTGCTTCATGCTCTATTTGTTTCAACTGTTTGATGTCATATTCTACATCTGCAGTTACATTTGGGATATGAACGCAGCAGTGATCAACTTGTCCCTTTAAAAATCCACATACTCCATGCTCTTTCAGGAGTAACATATCTAGGGCTAATCGATTTTGTAAAGTCATTTTTGTGGTGGCTTGTAATTGTATATTTAATTCTTTAAATCCTTCCTGGGTGACTCTTGCCAGTCTACCTACCTGACCTGTAAGTTTGTACAGCATCTTTCTACTCTGATAGTTTGCTATAGGACTGAGCAATGACTCTAGGGCCCATTCAAATTTCACTCCACTAGAGGGTTCTTGCCAAGTGTCATCTGGATTTTCATTGTCTAGAACTTCTCGTCTTGCTCTTATCTGCAGAAGTTCATGTTTTCCATTAAATGGGGACTTTTTCCAAATTGGACATGAGGTTGGGAGGCCTAAATAATCTCCTTTATTTTCCTGTCTACAGGCAGATGTGTTGTCCAGGTACCATCACTTGCTGCCCATACAAATTGTCCTGGACCTCAGACTGTAACCCTGGTACACCCTATAATTACTCTATAATTCACTCTGCCTTGTTTATGTTTGATCCCTCTGCAAGCACAACCAATTTGTAGGGCTATTGCCAGCGGTGGCATCTGTTTTACCTCTTCATCATCTGAAGTGCAGTCGTAAGTTTTATTACATGCCCACCAACTTACTTTGTCTGCCCTCGTTCTGCTACTAGTGTCAGTGTTCGTTATTGCTGGATCTGTTTCATTCTCGGGGCCTTCCCACTTAATATGCCAAGAGGTGTTTGCCATATATTGGAATCTTTGAAGATTCTATCTGATCTTTCCTATCCTTGGCCTCATATTTCCATACCAGAGTGGTTTCTGTAACTTGCCTCGATTCAGGTACCTGTTTACATGTAATTGTTTTGTTCTTTTGTATTTCAGGTAGTTTTGATGTATGATTCCCCAATTTACTGGATCTCCAGCTGCCTTTGGTATTGGCAGACAGGCAGTTATTCGACTGGTGTTTTGCATTTTGGCAAAATCTTTGACTAATCCAATCATTACATTCTCAGCCCGAGCTGCGTTAGAAACCTTTATCACCTGTGTTTCTGTTTGTACCTCTCTCTTCATTCCAGAATGAAGAGTGGTTAGATGATCATTTTGCATTCCACATCCCAAAGATACTAATAACCATAACGTTAGCACAATTACTGATAGCATTCTGAAAGCAATTAAACACATCTTATCTGCAGCCTTTGTTCATTCTGTGATCCACGATGGACTTTCTTCATTCGGGTATAGTGAATCCAGGGGTCCACGCTGGCTTCTTTGACTGCTGTAAAGGTGGTCAGTAGTACCTGATGGGATCCACTCCACTTTTCTTTCAGAGGTTCCTCGTTCCAGTTCTTGATGTACACCTCGTCTCCTGGATGCATGTTATGAACTGGGTTCTCGAGAGTCAGTGGTCCATTCCACACAAGGGTACTCCGGAGCCAAGCTAAAGTTTTCCCGAGAGACAGAACATAATTATACACTTCCTGCTTTCCTGTGACGTGTACATTAGGGTTAGGCTCAGGAGATTCATATGGTTTCCCATACAATACCTCATAAGGACTGACTGACATCCCACTCCTAGGCTTTATCTGAATCATCAACAGTGTTATTGGCAGAGCCTGGGGCCACTGCAATTTGGCTTCTTGGCATATTTTACTGATTTGCCTTTTTAGTGTCTGATTCATCCTCTCTACCTGTCCACTTGACTGGGGTCTCCACGGTGTGTGGAGGTCCCAAGTTATCCCCAGCAATCTACTTACCTCTCTTACTACTGTAGCTATGAAATGGGGTCCCCTATCTGATGATACCCCTAGAGGTACCCCGAATCTGGGAATAATCTCCTGTAGTAACCACTTAACTGTTTCCTTTGCTTGGTTCGTGCAACAGGCAAGGGCTTCTGGCCACCCAGAGAATGTGTCCACCCCCACTAACAGGTATTTGTATCCTCGAGTTCTTGGTAGTTCTACAAAATCTACCTGCCAATAGTCTCCTGGCTCTATTCCTATCCGAATTCTTCCTAGCTGTGCCTGTCGCCTGACCACCAGGTTGTTTTCCAAGCAGATATCACATTTTGACATTACTGATTTTGCCACTGTTAACATCCGTACTGAAATTAGACTCTGCTTTAGCAATTTTACCAATGCCTCTGCTCCCCAGTGACATTTGTTATGTTTAATTTGTAGAACTTCTCTCATTATCAAGGGGGGTACCACTATTTGTCCTTCTGCAGTCACATACCACCCCTCTGAATTCTTTTGTGCATTTAGCAAACGTGCCAGTCTCTCATCTTCTACTGAATATTTTGGTTTTGGAGGCAAATTGAATTGGGATACATTAAGCTTCAAAGGTATCAATGCCATTGTTGTTTGTACCTCTCGAGCAACCTGTCGGGCTGCCCAGTCTGCCTTTCGATTTCCCTCACAGATTTTGGAGTTTCCTGATTGGTGTGCTTTGCAGTGTATGATTGCCACTTGTTCAGATTTTTGTACTGCCTTTATCAATTGCAGGACTGCATCCTGATGTTTAATGTGCGTACCCCGAGAAGATAACAGTCCTTTTTCTTTCCACAGTGCTCTGTGTACATGCACCACTCCAAAAGCATATTTTGAGTCAGTCCAGATATTTACCTTTTTCCCTTCACTTAATTCTAGTGCCCTGGTTAAAGCAACCAGTTCTGCCTTCTGGGCAGATGTATTTGGTGGTAATGCCTTTGCCTCCACTCACTGTATTGATTGTTGTTACCGCATATCCAGCGTATCTGGTTCCGTTTTCCACGAAGCTGCTCCCATTTGTAAACAGCTCCCATTCCGGCTGCTCTAGTGGGATGTCTTTCAGGTCTTCTCTTGCTGAATAGGTGTACTCTATTACTTCCCACAGTCGTGTTCTAATGGGCCTTCTTCAGTTGTGGTACCTAGGAACAAAGCTGGATTCAAAAGGTTAGTTGTTTTTAATGTGACATCATCCTGCTCAGTCAGGACTACCTGGAATTTCATCATCCTGCTGGGAGATAGCCAATGGCCCCCCTTTTGTTCTATGTACCATGTGTGGTACATAGACATCTATGTGCCTTCCCATAGTAAGTTTCCTGGCTTCTTGTATCAGGATCACAGTAGCTGCGACCGCCCGCAGACATGGGGGCCACCTGGCACTTATGTTGTCAAGTTGTCTGGAAAAGTAGCCCACTGGCCTTTTCCAGCTTCCCAGACATTGGGTCACGACTCCTAGTGCTAGGTGCAGCCTTTCGTGTACAAACAGCTGAAAATCTTTAGACAGATCAGGTAACCCTAATGCTGGAGCAGTTGTCAGTACTTCCTTTAATTTTAGGAAGGCTTCTTTCTGTGGTTTGCCCCAGGTGAATGGCTGCGTCTTCTGAGCTTCATACAGGGGTTTCACAATCAGTCCATAGTCGATGATCCACAAGTGACACCATCCTGCCATCCCGAGGAAGACTCGCAGCTCATGTAAATTCTGGGGTTCTGGAATAGCACAAAGAACTTGGATACGGTTTGTACCTAGTTTTTGTTGCCCTTGTGAAATTTCACATCCCAGGTAAATCACAGTCTGTTGTGCAATTTGTGCCTTTCCTCTGGATACTTTATAGCCTCCCATTCCCAGTGAATTTAAAATCTCAATGGTTACCTTTATACAGGTTGCTCTTTCTTCTGTAGCTATTAGTATATCATCAATATACTGCAACAATAAGTATTGGTCTCTTGGTACTTGCCCATTTTTGGTCCAAATCTCCAGTTCCTTTGCCAGTTAGTTTCCAAATAGGGTTGGCAAGTTCTTGGCATGTCCAGGTGAGCTGGGTCTTTCTTCCGTTCCCTGGGTTTTTCCACTCAAAGACAGTTTCCTACTTTCTTTGTCAAAGAGTATGCAGAGAAAGGCATTTTTAAATCAATTACAGTAAACCACTTATATATATCCTTTATGGATGTTAGCAATGTGTGAGAATTTGTTACCACTCGATAAATGTCCTTTTTATTTATTGCTCTCAAATCCTGCATTAACCTTTATTCACTTATTTGGTTTCTTTACTGGAAATATTGGTGGGTTAAATTCTATTGTGTATTTGTAGTGAGTTCTTGAACCTGTTCCACAGGTTCAGTTAGTTATATTCTCCTAACACCATGGCTTTGGCAGCGTTTCCCTGCTGGAACTGATTGTCCTGGTGAAATAATTCTGGACAATCTCGCTTCCAATGTCCCACCCCATTGCAATATGTACATTGATTCAGGCTTAACCCCTGGGTAACTAGCCTCCTACCCCGACCACTCCTGTTACGTCCCCTGTAATTTGGGTTCCCTTTCCCCCGTATTACTGCCAAAAGATTCTGCTGCTGCCTTTTACTAGCTTCTTTTTCCTGATTGTTGTGTACCTTCCAAGCAACCTCAAGTAACTTATCCAAATTCCTTAATCCTTCCCCTTCTAATTTTTGCAATTTTCTACGAATGTCGTCCTGTGATTGGCCCAAGAATATGAGAGCGAGCTGAACCTTTGCTTGCTCTGTATCCATTTGGAGGTCTGTATATTTCCTTGCTACCTCCTTAAGCCTCTCCAAAAACACAGTGGGAGATTCCTTCTTTTCCTGTCGAACCTCATATAGTTTGGACCAATTTATAGTTTTGAGCACAGCGTTCTGAACTCCTATTTGGATCCACTCTTGATATTTCCGTAATTTTCTCATATCGCACAATAAATTAGGGTCCCAATTTGGATCCTCAACTGGGAAATTCACATCTAAATTCCCTGTTACCAGCCCATTTCTAATATCTTCTCTTCCCTTTCTTTGGCTGCCTTAAGTAACATTTCTTTTTCAGTAGAATCCATCAGAGTATCTAATATTACTTGTATGTCATCCCAGTCAGGATTTTGAGTTTTCATAACCATTTTTACTACGCGTGCCACTTTATCAGGATTTTCTCTATAAGTTCCGGCTGACTGTTTCCAAATGACTAAGTCTGCCAGGGAAAAAGGCAGTTTTACAAATACTGGCCCTTCCACTCCGACACCTAGTCGCAAGGGGCAATCACAGTCCGTTTTTGTTTGCTTATGCCTTTTCTATGCACAACTGGAGCAAGCTTTGCCCGACCCCGGGTTCTATGGGCTATTGGGGTCACTGATTCATTACCATTGCTATCTTTTTCACTCGCATACCTTTTTCCCCTTTTTATCACAGTTAAGTTTTGCTCATCTTCCGAGGAAGAGGGATCAGGTGATGATGTGAGAGGTGGATAAAGAGGAAAAGGTGTACTAGACGAGACAGGTTCAGGACTAGGTGGGTGAGGAGCAGGTAGTGGGATAGGGACAGATGAAACAAGTGGGATAGGGTTAGGTTCTCTAGTAGTTCTTATTGGAGCTACTTGTAAATCAATATGTGTATAATTTTCCCTACTCAAGCTTTCTTTTAACACCAAGTGTTCTAAACAACGTTCCTCACAAATCCCACACTTTGCAGATGTTTTAACCACTAATAATCCACATTCATCCTGCCATTCTGGCTTTCCCCATAAATAGAAAAACAGATCAACATATGGTACTTCATCCCATTTTCCTTCTTGTTTACAAAATGACATTAACTGCGAAATAATGTTATATTGCAGAGTACCGTATTTTGGCCATTTTTCACCGTTCTCCAAGGCATATTCTGGCCACCATGAATTACAATAATCAATCAACTTAGTTTTACGTAATTCTTCCCCAAAGTTACCTTGTTTCCAATGTGCTAATAAGCACCCCAAAGGAGAATTTTGCGGGATAGGAGTGTTACTGCCCAAAATCCCTTTAAGTTTCTCCATTTCAAATACACCACAAATGCCAATCCCGCATTGCTTTTGCAATTGTCTTACAGAACAGCGCCTAGGCTTGTACCAACAGGAATTCCTTTAGCCCAACCAAGCGTAGCTTTCGCTGTGTCTTATTTGGCAGGCATCCAAAACCAAACGAAAGTAAAACGCACCTTCCCTTTTTCCCGAGGGCGTTTGTGAGCGGTGGGAGCAGTCGTGGCCGATGGGCTCCCCGAGAATCCCTTGGTGCCGGCTGGAGCGTGATCGAGTCGCGAACTCCCTCAGCAGCACTCACAAGGATTCCATCTGGGTTCGCCAAAATGTTAGCGTTCAAAAACACAATCATGGGGATTATATGTGGTGCTTTTTATTAAGAGCTCTGGGAATAGGGGAATATTCAACCCAAATCTGATTCCGACCATACATCTGAAATGATCATGTTTTATACTCTATCGTTACATAACTTTCACATTAATTATTAAACTTATATTGTTCTATTGTATATATAAATTTAGCCCCTCTCTGAATTTCCAACATAGTTTCTCATTATTCTCCTTATAGTTATATAATATTTACATTTAATTACTAAACAATCATCACATCTAACAATCAGATAATTTATCATACTGCTTACGCAGGTGCAGTTGATCTGGGAAAGCACAAAGCCTAACATTTTAGATTCTATCTTTAACTTTTTCCAGGGCTCCACTATCAATAGGCTATAGGTAAAAGTTAAGATATAGATTGGTTCTTTTGTATGAAGATGCTCAGCAAAGATGAGTATATAATGCATTGTAACCACAATTAAAGGGTCTCCAGGCTTGTCTGCAGCTGGAGCTGACAGCTGTAGGCACAGGCTCTGTCACCCACAACCCTGGACTTCTGTAACCTTTTGGATAGAATAAACTGCATTTTGCAGAGCTGCCTGGAGTCCCACATCCCTCATTAATGCTCTTACACTGGTGCCCTGCTTGTAATTGGCAAAGAACAAAGCTGTTTGCCTGGGATCTGACAATAACACTGACCAGCTGTGCTCAGGCTGGATGCTCAGGGAATAGCTTTTCCACCAATTTGGTGCTGCACAGCCCCCATAATGGTTTCCCTGGGAAGGCAAGCTGGGGTCAAAGCTGCTTTCTCAGACCTCTGTG
This sequence comes from Zonotrichia albicollis, assembly GCF_047830755.1. Lineage (NCBI taxonomy): Eukaryota > Metazoa > Chordata > Aves > Passeriformes > Passerellidae > Zonotrichia > Zonotrichia albicollis. Next base: position 8,315,964 of record NC_133841.1, on the reverse strand, counting down.
GCCTGAGGCCATGTCCCCCTTGATGAAGGGCTCCCAGTCCCAGCTCCCAATGTGCTGCTGGAGACCCTTCTGGCCCCTCTGCTTTGGGATGGGACCTCTCTGCAGGAGCTGCTCTCTGCTCCTTGCCTTCCTTCATTGCATTGTGCTGGAGGATGCCCAGAAAAATCCCAACACCAGAGGAAGAGCTACCCAGTGCCTGGGCTGATGCTGAACATCCTGTTCACTTCCCTTTCCTTCTTTTTGAGACAACTCCTTTAGTGCCAGGACAATTTCTTTCCCAGGGGTCGGCCTTCAGTGGATACCTTGGATTCTTCACTCCCTTGGTGACACTTGTTACTCTTTTTGACTTTTCCCCTGCAACATGTCCCTTACGGGTTCTGTACTGCTTGACAGCAGGACTTGCTCATCACATCATCTCCTCTCCCTGCCTCCCAGAGAGTTTCTACTTTAGAGTGTGTGACCATGTTCACAGGGGTTCTTGGATGAGGGAAGAGACGAGGATCTGACTCCATGTTTCAGAAGGCTTGATTTATTATTTTATGATATATAGTATATTAAAACTATACTAAAAGAATAGAAGAAAGGATTCCATAAGAAGGCTAGCTAAGAACAGAATAGCAAAGAATGATAACAAAAGTTTGTGTCTCAAACAGAGAGCCTAAGCCAGCTGGGCTGTGATTGGCCATCAATTACAAACATCTAACATGGGCCAATCAAAGATCCACTTTTTGCATTCCACAACAGCAGATAATTGTTTACATTTTGTTCCTGAAGCCTCTCAGCTTCTCAAGAGGAAAAATCCTAAAGAAAGGATTTTCCATAAAAGATGTCTGCGACAAGAGTGAAAAATGACCTTGTCTGGGAACCATGGTCCTGGGAAGGTTCCTCAAACCATTCATTAAAACTAAAGACAGTGGAATGGATGATTAGGGATCTCTTGGGGGTTATGATGAGACTGCCCCCCCAATCCAGAAAGGAAAGCCAGCCTTAGGTCACAAGTTTGAAAGCTAAAGACAGTGATTCTTTGGGGAGCAGGTCACTGAACACCCTGAATGCCTGTCTGGGAATGGAGCATCCAGGTCATGTTTGACTGTGGGGAGCACTTGCAGCTCAGCAGGGTGAGAGGCAGGCAGGGCTCACCTGTGTCCCTCACGTGGAATTAGAAACACCAGCAGAGTTACCCTGAGCTTCAATTTAAAATGGGGAATGTGACCTGAGTCACCTGGAAGTGTTGGAAAATGCCAACCAACCCACCAACAGTGTCAGGGGAACATTCCTGATAAATCCCTGGTGGAGCTGCAGAGTTTCTGGTGTTGGGCACTGGGGTTTGCTGTGCTGGCTGGTCTGCCCCTTGGTGCCTTAAATCTCACCTTTTTGCCTCAAATCTCACCTTTTTGCTTGCCTTCTCTGTCTTTCCCTCTCCCACTGTGCTTTTTGCATCCCCACAAGGTGTTCATCTGTGACAGTGTTCACAGGGGTTCTTGGATGAGGGAAGAGACCAGGATCTGACTCCATGTTTCAGAAAGCTTGATTTATTATTTTATGATATATATTACATTAAAACTATACTAAAAGAGTAGAAGAAATGATTTTCTCAGAAGGCTAGCTAAGAATAGAAAAAGAAAGAATGATAACAAAAAGTTTGTGGCTCAGACTGTCTCTCTGAGCCAGCTGGGCTGTGATTGGCCATCAATTAGAAACAACCAACACAGGCTAATCACAGATCCACCTGTTGCATTCCACAGCAGCAGATAATCAATATTTGCATTTTGTTCCTGGGCCTCTCAGCTTCTCAGGAGGAAGAATCCTAAGGAAAAGATTTTTCATAAAAGATGTCTGCGACATTCATCCTCATCCTCCGCAGTTGCTCAGTGCAAGCATTTGCAGCTGCCTGCACTGCTGCTACCTCAGTGTCATCCCTGGGCTGCCTTTAGAACAGACCTGCTCCAGCCTGGGTTGGGAAGCGCTGGATCAAACCATTTCTCAGTTCAATGCAAAAGCACCCAGCCAGGGGCCGCATCCTGGCCAGGAGCTGCTCGTGCAGGTGTCCCTCCCTCCCACTGCAGCTCCCTGTTTATAGCTGTGTTATGTTCCAGATATGAGCCACAGTTCTGTTTTTTTCCAGATGTGAGCCTTACCCATCTAAATTCCAACCCCAACCACCAAAGGGGAAGAGACCCAGTTTGGATTCCTTGGCATCTCTAAGGAGACGCTTCAGGATTAGAAATGTGGAGGAGCCAGCCACAGCCCTGAAAGAATTGTGGGATTTTGCCCAATCACCAGGAGCAGAGGTAGATTTTCTTGTACATCCAGTGCTTGTGTTGCCTCCCCAGCCTGCCAGCACCAAGTCATGCTTGTGCTGACCTCCCTTTCTGCTGCCCTGCTGTGCTGTGCCCTGGCAGTGGGCTGGGCAGCAGGGCCAGTGGCTGAGTATGGGCTGTGTTGGGAGGGAGAAATAGGAGAGATTTCCTTGGAGAAGATGGCTCGGATCCTACAGACCTGTGTTGAGTGTGGGATTTTTTGGCCTGGTTTTCTTCACAATGTAAGATGAGGCTTTTCTCTGCATCATCATGGTAACACCTCCAGCTTCCCTCCCAGAGCAAGCTGGGATGATCCTGGTCTACATGGAGCCTCTTCCCAAAGCAGCCAGACTCCCTGTTTGCAGGGCTGTGCTTCCACCCAAGGGCTGGCATTGCACTGCTGGCCCTGAAGTGTCACTATAGGACACGAAAGAACACAGGCACACACTGCTGTTCTCAGGGTGAAGGAAAAGGGAAGTTTATTTTCTGACTCCAACATTAATAGTTTTCTAAGAGTGACAGTGGATTGGAGGGTGACAGTGCCACCTCTCCAATGACACTGGACAAACCAAGAGTCCATCAACTTTCCCCTCCTCCATAAAGGAATGCAAAACAATGAGTTATTTACAGAAAGTGTGTAAGAAAGTTCACCACAAGAATGTCAACATCAGAAGGCTTAGAAAATCTTAAAAAACCAGGGTGACACTGAAGCTGTCTCATAAAATGAGACTTTGCAAGGTGGCTGTCTCTTCCTCCTAGCACAGAAAATGGCTTGTTTTTCAGGTGCCTCCACAAACTCCTGAGCACCCTCAGCTCCCAGCAGGGCTGGCAGGAATCTCGTCCTCCCTGGACGTGCCGCACACTCCCCTGGAAGCAGAGAAGGTGAGAGGGAATCTGTCTCACTTGCCCATTGTCAGTGTGGCAAGCAGGGCTGGAGCTCCCATGCCACTGGGGGTCCTCAGCTGTGACAGTGTTCACAGGGGTTCTTGGATGAAGGAAGAGATGGGAATGTTGACTCCATGTTTCAGAAGGCTTGATTTATTATGTTATGATGTATATTTTATTCAAACTATACTAAAAGAATGGAAGCAAAGGCCTCATCAGAAGGCTAGCTAAGAATGGAATAGAAAGGAAAGAATGATAACAAAGGCTCTGTCTTGGACTGTCTGTACGAGCCAGCTGGGCTGTGATTGGCTATTAATTATAAACATCTAAGATGGGCCAATCAAAGATCTACCTGTCGCATTCCACAGCAGCAGATAATCAATGTTTACATTTTGTTTCTGAGGCCTCTCAGCTTCTCAGGAGCAAAAATCCTAAGGAAAGGGTTTTTCATGAAAAATGTCTGCGACATTCAGCATTGGCCACAGAGGGGCCACACGTCCCTCCAGGCCCATCACAAAGTGCTGCTGAAGCAGCTGCTTGTTGGAGAGGCTGTGCAGGACACGTTGTAGGGCTGCCCAAGGATGCTGTGCAGCACCTGTGGAGGGCACTGCTCCCCCTGGACTATTGCTGGACGGGGGCTCTGAACAAATCACAGATGGGATGGGACTGCTGTGGAACGTGCCTTGAGCTGTTTTATTTTTCAGCATCAGTCTCATTACATGGTTATGACAATGGGAAAATGCCACCAGGTCACATCCCAGGCAGCAGACAAAGAACTTCATGTTACAACTTACTTTATAAGTTTTGTGACCAATCACACAAAGCAAAAGCACATTGACAGTAGTTCTATCCAATCACCATAAGCACACGTACCTTTGGTTAAAACAATGCTTGCTTATTTTGAATACAATACCTGCTTGTAAGCCCTAAAACACAATGCACAGAGCTCTATTATTAAGCTTCAAACTTCCTAATATCTTGCTAGATAAACTTTTCTGTAGCTTAGGGAGTTAGTCTAGACAAGCATTAATCCGCAGACCATTGTTCTATTTGTCCTTGCTTTTCTACAGTTTAAATACTTTTTCTGCTGACCTATCTCATGGCTGCTGCTTAGCTCTAATCACAGTTCTACAGTCTCTGAGGCCTGTCTTTTGCAGCTTTCCCAAAACCCTCTGATTTTGTGGATTGCCACACTGGACCTCAACAGGAGGTCCATAGGAAATTTTTGCAGGAGCTTTTGCTGAGGCACCTTGAGAAAGCAGCATTTAAATCAGAGAGAGAGAGGAAAAGCCTCAGGAGTCAGATGAGCAGGGCTGGAGTCCTTCCCTGAGCTCCAAGAGCTCTCACTCTGAGTCTCCTCCTTTTCTAAAAGCAGTAAGAAATGCTTTTTAATGGCAAGCTGTGCATCAGAGAGAATTTCTAGTGCCAGGAGACATCCCAGTTCACTTTAATGTAGTGTATGAATGAATGCATTGATCCCTGTGTATGGGAGAATATTTTCCCCATGGTCCCTCCATTAGTCAGTGGCACAGATGCAGGATGAGATTAGGGTGATTCTGGCTGTGTTTGGGGAATTGGCCCCTGTCACGATCCACTCGTACAAACGGGGGTTGTGATGGTTCATTAACTGATCTCAGAGTGCAAAAAAACAACACAGAGGGAATTTCAGTATTAATCAAATCACCTGATATTGAGTGCTCACAGCAAATGTGAGTGAAGGGTTGGAAAGGAGATAAAGGAAAGAGAGAGAGAGAAAAGGGGGGAATAGCTACCAATGGAGAGATGAAATCCTCATGGTCCAGCCTATAGATCTGTCTTGTCACACTGGTGAGAATCTCCAAGTCTTGGTTAACTCAGGAGTCTTTTATAGTCCTTTGCTGAGGGGGGAACAGTTAAAAGACAATGGAGAATAAGTTTATTGACAATGGGTACAGATAGTCCATGTTCCCAAACAGGATAAGTAAATCTCAGCAGTGGGTGGGACCATTGTTTCAGGACTGGCTCCCATGGGAAACCAGTCTTGGTACAGCAAACACACCTGCAGGCAACACTTGGCAGAAATAATGCTTCAGTCAGGCCCGCGCCCCCTGTGTTAGAATTACAGGGGTCTCAGTCTCAGCCCTTGGGAGGGGGCTTCAATCTCCCTCTCTCATGGCGGTCATGAGGCAGATTGTTGGGAAGGATGAAAAATTGACAAGAAAGTCTCAAAGATATGTATGTTTAGCAGGAAGACTTTAAATGTAGAGTCTGATGATGGAATAGAGATGGAAGCAAGTTTTGCTATAGAAGAAAAGAATTGCTGAGCCAGTCTTACTGGATAACCAAGAAGGCAAAGGAAATGTTACTTACAAGGGGTTTTTATGGCTTAGAGCAAAGGATAAATCCACCCCAAACAGAAGATGTTTTTACCAAGCAGAAAGGTAGCACTGGCAAACAAGTTAGCAAAGTTGCAAGTAGAAAAAAAGTCTCATAATTTTCCACTGCCAAAAAAAACTGAATAACAACTTCCAGCTTCAACTGTAATGTACTAACTTTTAGTGACTGGAGAACAGTAACCAGAATATGGTAATGATAGTAGTTATGATAGGCTATAGATAATAATTAAGGTATAGATTGGTTCTGCTGTATGAAGATGCTCAGCAAAGAAAAGTATATAATGCATATTACTGCAGCAGGATCTCCCTGGGGCAGCCCATGAGATGAACAGGTTAGCAAAACTTGGGAGTCCAGCAATGCTTGTGAAGCTGGGCAGGCCATAGAGGAAGCAGCCAGCAGAGACAGCGACTTAGAGGCTGTCTGCCAAAAAAATAATCTGAACAGTGTTTGTTTCTTGCTGCCTCAGGTTTCAGATACAGAAAACATCCTGGGGATTGTTCAGGCTGAAAACATCAAAATCTCTGCAGAGGTCTGTGATGTTTCTCTGAGCACCGACATGCCTGAAGGTCAGTGGGTGCCTCCCAAACAAAGCAGTCCAGGTGGAGCAAGGAAGAGGAAAATGTCTGATCACGTGTGTCCTCCCGCTAGCCAGGCCTGGGCTGTCACCCTTGGGACTTGGTGGCCTGTGGGCATGGCAGCCATGCTTGCAGAACAGTGTGTGCTGTGCTTAGGGATGTGTCAGGATGTTTCCCTGGAAGTGCTGGGATGGGGAACTGCCTGGGGAACTCCCTGCAGAGGGAGGAAGGCTTGGAGCTAGGAAGCCTTGAACATGCAGGTATCTGTGCACGTGAAGGGGGCAGGTGGAGCTCCCTGCATGCTGACATGCCTTGCTCTCCTCCTTAACAGCTGTCAGAGTGAATCACATCGAGTTTGGGCACTGTCCTGTCGGAGAGTCCTGCTGGAGGGCCTTGACCATCAGCAGCCACGCACAGACCAAGGTCATGCGCTTTGAGTGGGAGGCAGACGCCCCATTCTGCTTCTCCCCCAAGGTGAGCATGGACTGCTCTGCCTCTCCCCATTGCTCAAGCCCTGCCCTGGTGTGCCTGGCAGCTGGCAGGGAGTCCTCACATGCCACTGACAGCCCATTCCAGTGCCATGGAGGAGATGCAGTCCCTGGCTTGGCTGGGCCAAGGCTGCCAGCCTTGCACAAAAGGCTTCGTGTTATGGCAGGTGGCACCTTCTGTTCACACTTTTGTCTGTCAAACTTCCCATAAATCCACTCTGAGGTGCAGATTCCTGGCACAGCTGTTCACCACATCTGTCCCTTCTGCTGTCACTCCTGCCCTTGGCAGTGCTCCCAGTTTGGTCTTGACTCCCTGATTCTCCCTAGGTGGGACACCTCCATCCTGGCTGTGCCAAGGACATCACAGTGACCTTGAGATCAGATGTCCCAGCCACCTTCAGAAGGCACCTGGTGAAATGTAAGGTGACCACAATCAACTTGGAGCTGCCACAAAGGAAGGTTCAGGACTGGGATGACCAAATGACCATCACCATGTGGAAGAATACCACTGGGAAAGACCCGGCAGCCAGGTGGCCCCAGATAGAGAGGGTAAGAAGCAGAACAGCAAAAAAAGCCAACCCAGCTTTTACAAGAAGAACCACCATAACACCATCACTGCTGGCTGACCAGCTCCTGCTTCCTCTGACATTGGACAGCCGTGAGCTTCACCAGCAGTGCATTCCAGGGAAGAGGTGGATGCACAGTGACCAGATACACTCACACAAGATGGGGAAGCCTTTTGACAAGAGACCTTTAGCCACACACAGCTATCAGTCTGGGCCACAAGCACAAGTGTTGCAGCCCATGCTGAATGGAAGGCAATGCTTTATGATTTTATCCCATTTGGTGGTGTTAGAAATCTCTTCATCTGATTCACCTTTTCACCAACAAAGAGTTAAGTCTACTGCACTCTGCATCTTCTTTTGAAGTGGAGGGAAATCCACTTCTCCTGCATATGCTGGTGAACTGCGAGTTTTGTCTGCATGAGGATTTGGTTGTGGTCTCTGTATTGTGTGGGATATCTCATCATGGAGTAGCCCAGGCACTGTGTGACTCTATGGAGGAGTCCAGAGAAGGATCATCTCCAGAGACTCTTGCTTTTATTGTCATTATTGCCAAACACACTCATCTTGGGTGAAGGTTCTTTCCAAGTTCCTGGACCCTTTTTAGGCCTCTAAACCGTCCCCCTTCCTATCAGAATGTCTGCAGTTGGAGACTTTCTCAGTGAGATCTTTCCCATCCCAAAATGCCCATCCCCAGCTCCCAGCAGTGTGGCTGTTGCTGCAGGCATGACATCTGGAGAGCACTTTCTCCTAAGACAAGAAGAACAAGGTTCATTTTAGAACTCTTCAGTCTTGGGCTTCTCCATCCACAGAGCTCCAGCAGGGCAACTTCAGCCTAATTTTGAGACCTGCTGGGTGTATAGGGGAGCAGGAAAAAAGCCAGTCCCTCTACAAGGTTGAAGGACAGGGATTGGAATGCAGCTGCAGTCTCCATGGGGATATTAACAGCTGTGGTAGTGACTGCTTGGATCAGTGGCTAGAAATAGCTACTGTAGCAGAACAGTCCCAATTTTGTCATCTTTGCAGGGAAGTAAAAGGGAATGGTTCTTTCTAGTCCCTCTATGAGGCTGAGCTTGGAGGTCAGAAGATTGCCCTTGTGAGCCTGACTTTGTGGGCTCTGCTCAGTGATTCCTCCCTCGTGTGTTTGCAGGTGGTCAAGGCAGTGCCAGAACCAGCTCACACTGTGCTGGAGGAGAGCAGCCAGGAGGTCGAGGTGTACCTCAGTGCCGTTGTTGCCCACGCCCAGTTCCAGCTGAGCACCACCAGGGTTCAGTTCAAGGACACCTTGCCCTTCCAGACAAGGACAGCCACGTGAGTGCTGGAGGCCAGGCACAGCTCCTCCTGGGAGCAGGAGCTGCCTTTGCCCAGGGCTGGCCCAGGGCCGGCTTGCCAGAACTCTCTCCCAGCCAAAACTGTCATTGCCTGGGGCTCTATGTACAAATCACAAACGGGATGGGAATGATGAGGAACACACCTCGAGCTGTTTAATTTCCAGCATCAGTCTCATTACATGGTTATGACAATGGGAATATGCCACCAGCTCACATCTCCAGTAGTAGATAAAGAACTTCATGTTACAACTCACTTTCAAAGTTCTTTGACCAATCACACAAAGCAAAAGCACATTGACAGTAGTTCCATCCAACCACTACAAGCACATGTACCTTTGGTTTAAACAATGCTTGCTTATTTTGAATACAATACATGCTTGTCAGCCTTAAAACACAATGCACAGAGCTACGTTACTAAGCTTAGAACTTCCTAATATCTCACTAGCTATACTTTTCTGTAGCGTAGGGAGTTATTCTAGACAAGCATTAATACACAGACCATTGTTCTATTTGTCTTCACTTACTTTCTGCTTCTATAATTTTTCTGCTGACAAATCCTATGGCTACTGCTTAGCTCTAATCACAGTTCTGCTGTCTCTGAGGCTTGCCTTTTGTAGCATTCCTAAAACACTCTGATTTTAAGGATTCACACCAAAACCAGCACAGGCCCCTTTACGTGCACACAAGGCCAAGCAGGAGATGGCGGTCAGGAGAGGCTCAATGCTGCCGTACCTTTGTGCTGAGAACAGCCATGGCTTTGCTTTCACTGCATGTCACCGGTCCTCATCTGCTCAAGAAGTTTGCAGTCAAAGCAAGACCTAAAGTCCAGAGGAAGCCCCTTAGCTTCAGTGTCCTGGGCACCCTGTTGGCCCTTTTCTCCTAAACTTGTAAACTGTGAAATACTTTCTTGGGCCAGCCAGGACAGCAGTCTGAGCATGGCAGGGTTGCCTGGGGAAGAAGATGCTCCTCAGGAGAAACTGGTACCAGGAGTCCATCAGACAATATTACTGTACTCTTTGCTTTATACTTAAAGGACTTTTTTTTTTTTTTTAATTCTTCCTTCTTGCTTTTCAGTTTCATGATGCACAACACAGGGGAGGTAGCCCTGAAATACTCCTGGGAGAAAGCTCAAGAGAGTGAACCAGTGAAGAAGCCATTCCCAACCACTCTGATGCGTAAGAGCATTTCACTTGGTAGCTGAGGGCCTGGGGAGAAGACCCTGCCACTTGACTGCAAAACATGAATTGCTTTTTCATCCTTGTCCCCACATCCACTTTCATCAGCATCTTCCCAGCCGCAGCTCTGTCTCCATGTCCCCCTCTGCCTTTCAGCCCCTTCTCTTCTTGCCCTGCCACTTCCGCTGTGCAGAGGATCTGAGCCAGGCTCTGGGGACAGCCATGTGCTGGGTCAGGACTGGCTACGGAGACATCAGGTCATCTCTTGGAGAAGTCTGAGACTGGGAAAAACAGTGGTGTAAGGAGTGAGCTGCCCTGAAGTCCTTGTCTGTGTGCAGTTCTGCACTCCAGGGCAAATGCAAAGTCAGTGTCTAAAACCAACTCTCCTGCTTTGGCACAGGAGTATGTGCTGCAGGCAGAAACCCTGCTCCAAGACGCTCTATTTCCTGCTAGAATAAAGGACTTGGCCAGAGATGCCCCAAGTGCATCCCAGCTCTCTCCCACCCACCTGCAGCAGGAGGAAGAGCAACCGGGAACACAGGATTTTGTCTTTGAAAGGTGTCCTCTTCCTCCCTGCAGGTCGGTTCCTCTCCTACAATCCCGTGAAGCAACAGAAAAAGCTGCTGTGTCTTTTCTGGTCGGAGCAGGACCATCCTGCTGAGAGGTCTCCTAAAGTGTGGCAGCAGCCGGATTCTGGGAAGCAGCAGGAGGAGCAGATTTCCAAGCAGCAGGAAGAGCAGGTTTTCCAGGAGGAGAAGCCTGAGCAGCCGGACTGCTCCAAGAATCTGCGCTGCTCAAAACAAAAGAACCTCTCTCCAAAGCGTGCCAGCTCCTCCCTGGAAGCCTTCCCAGATGATTCCCATGACCTGTTCTCCATCAACCCCTACTGTGGCAGCATCCCTCCTGGCTACAAGCAGACCTTTCAGCTGCAGTTCTCCCCAAAGCACATGGGGAAGTTTAAGGCCACCCTGCTGTGCAGGTGGGAAATGTTGAGGCATTTGCCAACTCCTGCTACTGATGGGTGTCACTGAATCACAGGGTGGGACAGGGTGGAAGGGAGCACAGTAGGTCATCTGGTCCCACCTCCCTGCTCAGGTGGGCTCATCCCAGACCACATGGCACAGGGTTGTGTCCAGAGGGCTCTGCAATAATTCCAGTGGGGGACACTCCACACACTCTCTGGGCAACTCATCACCTGCACAGGAAAGTTCTTCCTCAGGTTCAGGGGGAATTTCCTGTTCAGGTTCTGCCCATTGTCTCTTGTCCTACTGCTGGGCATCACCAAGCACAGCCTGGTTCATCCCCTAACACCCTCCCTTCGGTCCCTCTGACTGGGATGGGGAGGTGGGAGACAGGCAGCCCCAGAGAGGCAGCAGAAGCACCCACAGGAGCACAGCAAGATCCTCATCTGGCCTTGGTAGGGAGGCATTGGGAAAAGACACTGCATGGAACAGTAAGCTCCTGGAGGGTTGCTGTCAGTTTCTCCGGGTCTGGATTGAAGGCCCTTGAGATAGTAGTTCATGTTTGGACTCAGGTGTTTATTATTTCTTATCAGTAAAGCAGTCTCACAACCATGAGTTCAGCAGCTTTTCATTAGCAAGGCACAAAATGGCTATCTCTTGTTACAAGGTCTTTTAAGACTAAACTCTCCAATTAAGACCTGACACCTCGATTATTTTCCCTTTTAACCCAAGAACTGATCCCACAGAGCCTGCAATGCAGACTTTTCTGTCCAATTACAAAACATCACTCAAAGCCATGAAGAAGAAGGAAGAAGCAGCATGAAGAAGAAACTCAGGATGACACCCTGTGCCCTCCATCTTCCTTCCATCCACAACATGCTAAAATCCCAAAACCTAAATTTCTCACAAAGTGATACACCTACACTACTCTCTACAATCTCTTTCACTCTTTTGTGGATTCTAGTCTATCTTGACGGCTAGAAAACTTTCTCCATGAATGAGGGTCAAAGTCAGTGGGGGTCGGGACACCCCAGAGCAGACAGAGAAATATTCTCAGTGCCCTGGGTTTCCACAGTTGCAAAATCTGGAACGAGAGATCCAGGGAGCAGCCAGTCCCTAGCTCTGCTTCCTTTTGGGACAAGCAAGGCCTGCTTCTCTCCATGGAACCCCACGTGCTGTAGTTGGTCCCCAGGCATTTAACTGGTCATGTTCCTGCCCTTGCACCTCTGCAGCCTCCATACAGCCATTGCAGTTGTTTGAATTTGCTGCTCGCTGCTTGCACAGGGAGAGGATGCAACACTGTGTGCTCTGCAAGGAGACAGAGAAGTGGCTGGCTGGAAATGTTTGTCTGGCTAATAGCAGTCCCTTTCTTCCCAGGATTCCTAACCTGGAGCCAGCTCAGAGGATGGGGCAGGTGATTGTGGAAGGCAGAGTCCAGGAGTGGAAGAATCCTGATGAACCATTAGAGTAGAGGGAGAAAGGCCAGGGAGCCAAGAAGGAGGCACTCTGGAGAGCACCACCCGAGGGACAGCGCTTCTGTCAGCTGGAGAATTTGGCAGGAGCCGGCGGCATCGTGCCTTCTGCTGCTGATGGTCTCCCACCCTTCACCAGAGACCTGCCAAGCTCCAGCTTACTTTTTAGTTAGCTACGTTAATTGTTTGTTAGATAGATAAGTAGTTGATAATTGTCAGTTAATTGTTAATAAACAGTTGTTAATAAATTGTTCATTGTTGGCTTGTCTTGGTTTGAAAGGCAGGTGTCTGCGCGACCTCTCTGGAATGGAGAATGTGACCCCCTTCCCTCCAAATTATTGTAACTTTGAAATTAAGGGGCTTTCAGGCAAAGATGTGGGAAAAGGAGTAACAGTTCTTTGCCAGTACAACAAGGCAAACAAACACCACCACCGGCAGCAACAACAAACAGAACCAGATACCCAAGCACAGCCTTCCCTCAGCTGCAGGCACTTTCCCTTTGGTGTCGTTCCTGTCACAGCCAGGCAGGGAAGGCAGGCAAATAATGAATAAAGTGATTGCTAGAGAAATCTGAATTATTATTGAGGGCCCAGAAAGGGACACAGCACTCAAGGTGTGGCCTCACCAGCGCCCAGCACAGAAGGACAATCACTGCCATTGTTGGGAAGGATGAAAGTTTGACAAAAAAGTCTCACAGATATGGATGCTTGGCAGAAAGATTTTTGAATGTAGAATCTGAAGAAGGAATAGAAATGAAAACAAGTTTGGATAGACAAGAATTGCTGAGCCAGTCTTACTGGATAACCAAGGAGCCAAAGAGTGTGTTATTTAGAAGGGGCTTTTATGACTTAGAACAAAGGATAACCCCACCTTAAACAGACAATTTTTTTTTAGCAAGTAGAAAGATAGCACTGGCAAACAAACATGCCAATGTTGCAAGTAGAAAAAAAGGTCTCACAATTTCCCACTGCAAGAAAACTGAAAAACAACTTCTAGCTTAAACTGTGACATCCTAACTTTTACTGATTGGAGAATAGTAGCATGAATATGGCAATGATAGTAGTTATGATAGGCTACAGGTAAAAGTTAAGGTATACATTGGTTCTTCTGTATGAAGATGCTCAGCAAAGAAAAGTATAGAATGCATTGTAACCAAAACCAAAGGGTCTCCAGGCCTGCCTGCAGCTGGAGCTGACAGCTGTAGGCACAGGCTCTGTCACCCACGACCCTGGACTGCTGTAACCTCTTGGATGGAATAAACTGCATTTTGGAGACTGCCTGGAGTCCCACATCCCTCATTCAGGCTCTTACTGACCTGGTCCTGCTGGCTACACTATTGCTGATCCAGGCCTGGTGCTATTCGCCTTCCTGCCCACCTGGGCACACCTGGTCTCAGGTTCAGTTGTTGTCAATTGGCTTCCCAGCCACTCTTTCCACAGCTGGGAGCTGCAGAGGGTTTGTGTGGCCAAAGTGTACGACCTGGCAATTGGACCTGTTTAACCTCATGCCAGTGGTCTCAGCCCACGGATCCAGCCTGTTCAGGGCCCTCTGCAGCCTTCCTGTCCTCCAGCAGATCCACCAAAAAATATTATTGCAAGCACTGATTGGCGAGGGGCGGCATGTCCACCGCCTGCGGTCCCAAAGCCCAGGGATGGGGAGAGAGGATCTTTGTTTTCCAGCCAGGCTCCCGGCCAAGAGCAGCCAAATCCAAGGGAGAAGAGAGATGTTGTGAGGCAGCCAGGAATTCAGGGCAAAGCTTCCTTTTCTCCAGAAAAAAAAAAAAAAAAAAACCCAACATTTAAACTGTAAGGGGAAAGTCTTGTTCCAGCCCCAGCCTTGGCCAGAGAGTGTATGTGCCATATCGTCCGGGAATTGAATGTAAGGAATCCAGATATGCCGTGTTATCCAAGAATCGCATGTAGGAAATCCATGAGTGACCTGTTATGTAGGAATCACACACTGGGAGCCTGACACAGCCTATTGGACAGTGATTGTATGCAAGGAATTCAGATGTGACACATCAGATGGGGCTGGATGCAAAGAATCCAGACGTGGCACATCAGATGGGGGCAGGATCCAAGGAATTCATATGTGCTGTGTTATCCCAGAGCAGCACAGGGGGTGTGCAACAGGCAAACACACAGAGGCTGCACCTTCTTTGGGAGTGCTTGACCTCTGAGCCAGCTTGGCATCATCCAAAGAAGGACATTGAGGTGCTGGAGCAAGTGCAGAGAAGAGAAAGGAAGTTGATGAAGGGTCTAGAGAAGAAGTCTGATGAGAAATGGCTGCGAGAGCTAAGGGAGCTGGGGAGGGCTCAGTCCTGAGCAAAGGAGGCCCAGGGGGAACCTTGTCCCTCTCTACAACACCCTGAGAGGAGGCTGGAGTGAGATGGGGATCGGGCTGTCCTCACACACAACCAGGGACAGGACAAAAGGACACAGCTTAAGCTGTGCCAGGGAGGTGAAGTTGGACATCAGATGGAATTTCTTCACAGAAAGGATTCTTCAACATTGAAGGCACTGCCCAGGGAGCTGGTGGAGCCACCATCTCTGAAGGTGTTCAAGGACCAGCTGGACGTGACACTCGGTGCTCTAGTCTGGTTGACAAGGTGGTGTTTGGGCTAAAGCTTGATGCAATGATCTCAGAGATCTCTTACAACCAAATTGGTTCTGGGATTCTCTGAAATGAACACCTGGTAAAGACAGGAAAGCTGTTCAAGTTAGGTATGAAAAACGATAAGGTTTTGTAAAACGGTTTCACAGGAGCTCACCTATTCCCCTGACCCCACTATATGATAGACATATATCCCTAGAATTGTTAACTCTTCTCTGGTCTTTTTATCCACAAAGCACACGGTATTCTGTGAGGAGTGACTCAGGGACTTGCAGTTGTTTATCCTGGAGAAGAGAAGGCTCAGGGGAGACAGGGCAGTGTCAGGGCACAGGTTGGACTTGATGATCTTCAAAGTCTTTTCCACCCTTGCTGTTTCTGGGATTCTCTGGAACCACCCATGCAGCAGTTGCAGGATGAGCCCTGGGCCTCCTCTTGAGAAGCTCCAGCAGCCCAGGTCCCTCAGCTTCTCCTGCCAGCCCCAAAGCCCATCCTGTCAGTCCTGCAGAGCCTCTGCAGCCCCTCCTCACTGCCCAGAACAGGGAGCCCCAGAGCCAGACACAGCAGCCCAGATGTGCCCCCCTGGCCTGGGGTGCCTCTGGCAAGGGAGCAGCACCAGGCACTGTGGGAGCCTGCAGACAATTCCTGCAGCACTTGTAGGATGATCCTGCTGCCCAAGGGATATTCCCATGGTGCCAAGGCAGGAACTGCAATGGAGAGTGGGGCCAGAGAGCGAAGGGCAAACAGGGATGGGCTGTTTGCAGGGCAGGGAACAGGGGTGGGCAATAGGAAGAAATTTCAATCAGGGAAAGAGGAAAGAAAGCAAAGGTGAAGCCAAGGAAATGCTCAGGGCAGTTTGGGGGTGGCTGCCAGGCAGCCCTGGCCCTGAGCAACAGCATCTGCAGTGGACAGGAAACTCCCAGCTGATGGGAACAAACTTTCTGGCTGACTGCAGAGGCCAGGACAAAGCTGAGTGGTTTCCCTGGTGTCTCCCAGCCCTTGGTGGCCCCAGAGGCTGATGGCATTTGTGCTCCCTCAGGTTCATGTCCCCACACCAACAGCATGGGGGTGCTCCCTCTGCTGTGTGCAATGCAAACAGGGGCTGCTGAGCCAGTGCTGCCGTGTCTGTGCCTGCAAGGATGGGGCACCTGTGTGAGCTGGGGGAGAGGCCAGGGCTGCAGAGGGGGGATGTTGTTGGCAGCTCCATGAGGATGCTCTGGAATCTGCCCTGGGCTGTGCAGTGCACTGGGGATGGATCAGCCCCTGCTCTGCTGCTCCTTCCTGTCTGCCCCATGGCCCTTGCAGAGCACCAGCCATGCTGTTTGCCCCCAGCATGCCCATGGGCAGCCTGGGGCTGCTCACGGGGCTTTCTGTGCTAAGCATTGGCCTGGGTGGGTTCTTGAGAGAGCCTGGGCAAGGAGCCTGGAGCCCCCAGGGCCTGGCCTGAGGCGTCAGCGCTGCCCCAGCAGTGCCCATGGCCTGTCCCTGCTGCAGCCCCGGCACTGCCACCCCCAGGGCTGTGCACAGCCCCGAGAGCACTCAGGCCCTGCAGCAACACTAGCGCCACCAGGGCAGCGGGGCAGGGCCACGGCAGCAGCACTGACAACAACACCAAGTGCTGCTGCTGCTGCTGGGCACAGCTGCTGGGCCAGCCCTGATCTGCCCCCAGCTCTGCACACAGACATTGCTGCTGCAGCTCCAGAGAGGGAAACCAAAGGGGCATCTTCAGTGAAAACTTTGCTGGGAGATCCTTTAGTTCCTTTACAGCCACCGAGAACGCAACCCCTCATTGACACAGTCTGTGGCCACAGGGAAGTGGGAGAAAGCAAAATGAGAAATGGCAAAAACAATGACATTTCTTTGTGGGCAATATGAAAAAACTAAAACAAAGGGAAAAAAACCACTACCAATCAAGAAGTATCAAAGATTAGTTTTATTGCAAGTGATTTGCAGAAATTGGCCGGCAGTTTAATGTTCCTGAAAGCATCCAGTCATCAGTGTCCACACTGCAGCCTTGAGCTCCTGGTTCCTCAAGCTGTAGATGAGGGGGTTCAGGGCTGGAGGCACCACCGAGTACAGAACTGAGAGGCCAGATCCAGGGATGGGGAGGACATGGAGGGGGCCTTCAGGTGAGCAATTGTGACAGTGCTGAGGAACAGGGAGAGCACAGCCAGGTGAGGGAGGCAGGTGGAAAAGGCTTTGTGCTGTCCCTGCTCAGAGGGGATCCTCAGCACGGCCCTAAAGCTCTGCACATAGGAGGAAACCATGAACACAAACCAGCTGAGTCCTAAATAGGCACAAACTGCAATGAGCCCAAGTTCCCTGTCATTTGAGTGTGAGCAGGAGAGCTTGAGGATCTGTGGGATTTCACAGAAGAACTGGCCCAGGGCATTGGCCTGGCACAGGGGCAGGGAAAATGTATTGGCTGTGTGCATGAGAGCATGGAGAAAGGCACTGGCCCAGGCAGCTGCTGCCATGTGGGCACAAGCTCTGCTGCCCAGGAAGGTCCCATAGTGCAGGGCTTGGCAGATGGACACAGAGTGGTCACAGCACATGATGGTCAGGAGGGAAAGCTCTGCTGAAATGAAAAAGACAAAAAAAAAGAGTTGGACTGCACATCCTTTGTAGGAGATGGTGCTGGTGTCCCAGAGGGAATTGTGTCTGCCAATGGCAGCAGGAGGAAGTGCTTGATGGAGCTGCTGTTGGACATTTGCTGTGGCCGGGCATTGGGTTCTGCCATGGGGAAAAAAGACAGTGAAGCGTTAGAGCAGATAACTGTACCCAAAATCAAAGCCATTTCTCCACCTCATGGCTCAGCAGGAGTTTCTCCAAGAAAGAAACAAAGCTTTTGCCTGAAGCTCCCACTGTGCCCATGACAGGAACCCCTGTGAGTGTCTGGGACATCCTGGCTCTTTGGCAGCCTGGGCACTCCTGGGATGTCACCGTGGAGTCCCCATGAGCGCCTGTGACAGATGGGTGCCTTTGCAGCCCAAGGTGCCCTGGGATGTCACCATGGAATGACTGTGACTGCCTCTGACCACAGGGCTCTTTCCCATCCCCAGAAAGCCCTGGGAGGTCTCTATGGAGCCCCTGCCTCTGTGTGGGACATTCCAGGCCCTGAACAGCCTGGAGATTCTTGGAAAGTGCCCATGGAACCCCTCTGAGGGCCTGTGGCAACTCGGTTCCTAAGCAGGCAAACAACACCAGGCCCCACTGTTGCTATGGTGTGTTAGTTTTTGTCCTGCGGTGACGTTATGATGCTTTCTGGAGCGGCCCTCCTTTGCAGATTCTTTAAAAAATTTGCCCTAAACCAGCACAAAATATTTGGCACCCAACGTGAGGCTCGAAAGAGAGAGAGTGGTAAAACCCTGTTTTGACTGCATTTTGGTTGCTATTACTCTGTGTTCATTTAAATCAGCTAATAGCCATGCTTTTTGGATTCATAATGTCTATTGGGGTGAAGGTTTGCATGCATTTCTGGTCCCTAGGGTTTTTTGAGATTTTAATACCTCTCTGGTCCCTAGGTTTATTTTCTTATCCAGAAATAGCTTTAGTATTGCCCCTAATACGTAGTTTTTACATCAGAGGGGCAGTGACCAGAGTAGCTATCCTGCTGGGCTTTGTGGCAATAATGTGCAAGAAGTTATAAACATGCTAGGGTCTGCTCCAGGTATGAATGGTTCATGGCTATGGTTATGCATCCAGTTTGTTGCAGGAGGAGCAGGAGGGAATGAGGTTTTTCAGCCTCTGCTTTACTCCTTCTCCTATGAATAAGCTGCATCACTAGTGAAGGATGTTCAGTTTCCCCTCAATGTTAAAGAATCCATCTTCCTGGTATTCAATCTGGTAACCTTCCTCTATACAGCCTGCTGCTTCTCTAGAATGAGGGCTGAGATTTCTAGACGGGCTGATGAGACCCCTGACTCAGGAGTAAAGCCCGGTGTGGAAAATCCTAAGTGGTGTGGGAAATGGGAGAATATGGGCCAAATCCTGAAGGAATTCTCTGACCCTATAGTCTGGGATTTTCCCCATGAACAAATTCAGAATCCAGCTGAGGTGGGGAAATATCTGAAAGAGAAGTACCAGGATGAGCCTAAGGAGAGGAAGGTCATTGCAGTGAGCTGGGCCCTGGCATATGCTTATCGCACACTGCTAGATACTCTAGGGCAGCAGACAGAGGCAGGGGGGCAGGGAGATAAATCAGCAACTGTCCCGGTGACTCAGGCTGCAGCCAACACCCCAGGCTCGAAGCCAGCATCTAAACCCATGGCTGTTGCTACCAGCACTAGAAGTGGGAAATGCACGGACAAGACCAATCGACCAGTGGACGATGATGATGATGATGAAGGAGAAGGAACCTCAGTGCCTCCTGACGTAAAATCAGGAGTCAAAGCAGCAGGTGCAAGATCAGATGCCAATATTGAGTCCTTTTCCCTGAAGGACCTTCGTGGCCTACGGAAGGATTACACTCGAAGGTCTGATGAATCCATAATTAGTTGGCTGGTCCGTCTCTGGGATGCTGCAGGCGAGGCTACAATTCTGGATGGCACTGAAGCCAGGCATTTGGGATCCCTGTCACAGGACCCTGTCATAGACCAAGGAATGATGAGGGGGGCTAACTCTCACAGCCTCTGGGAACGGGTCCTAAGAAGTGTAGCAGAAAGATACCTGTGTGCAGACGATCTCTATATGCAGCAAACTCAGTGGAAGACAATAGAGCAAGGGATCCAACGCCTGACAGAAATGGCAGTGGCAGAGATTATCTTCTCAGATGATGTAACAACTAGGAACCCAGACTTAGTACCATGCACGTCTGTGATGTGGCAAAAACTCGTACGACTTGGGCCACATGAATTGCTTCTGCCTTAGCCATCATGAAGAGGGATGAGAGGGGTGAGACTGTGCTTGACATGGCAAAGAAGCTCCGAGCATATGCAGATGCTGTACATGGCCCGACACATGCCAGAATCGCAGTGGTAGAAACACGTCTGCAGAAGTTAGAGGATAAGATAGAGGAGAACCACGAGAAGCTTAGAGAGGAGATTAAAGAAGACCTTCTCCAAATCTCGGCAGTACAGATCTGAGGTTCCGGTATCCAAGGCAGACTACGTATCCAGACTACATTTCCCAGATGGTGAGAGAAGGTACACCCCACGAGCTGAGCTGTGGTTCTACCTGCGTGATTGTGGGGAAAACATGAGAAGGTGGGATAGGAAACCTACTGCTGTTCTGGCACAACGGGTGCGTGAACTGAAGGAAGCCACCAGAAGGAAAGCAGCTCCAGTTGCCCGTAGCCGAATGGCCAGGTATGATGATGATGACATGTCTGATCCCCTCGAAGGAACATCCAAAACATACACCCAGGGAAAGAAGGATAACCAGGCTTGGAGGGGCCCTGCCTCTAGCCAGGTAGAGGCCAGGGAAAATCGTGTTTTCTGGTCTGTGTGGATTCGTTGGCCTGGTACATCGGAACCACAAGAGTACAAAGCTTTGGTCGATACTGGTGCGCAATGCACATTAATCCCATTAAGACATGTAGGGACAGAGTCTGTTTCTATTGCTGGTGTAACAGGGGGATCCCAGGATTTCACTTTGGTGGAAGCTGATGTGAGCCTAACGGGAAATGAATGGAAGAAGCATCCTATTGTGACTGGCCCAGAGGCCCCATGTATTTTGGGCATAGACTACCTTCGAAGTGGGTACTTCAAAGACCCAAAAGGACTCAGACGGGCATTTGGAATAGCTGCTGTAGAGACAGAGGGCATCCAGCAATTGAACACCTTGCCTGGGTTGTCTGAGAATCCATCTGCAGTAGGATGCCTGACGGGAGAAGAGCAACGAGTGCCAATTGCCACTTCCATAGTGCATCGACGACAGTATAGGACCACTCGAGATGCTGTGATCCCCATCCATAAGATGATCCAAGAGCTGGAGAGCCAAGGGGTGGTCAGCAAGACCCACTCACCCTTCAACAGTCCCATCTGGCCTGTGCGAAAATCTGAAGGAGAATGGAGATTGACAGTGGATTACCGTGCATTGAATGAAGTGACTCCACCACTGAGTGCTGCCGTGCCAGACATATTAGAGCTCCAGTATGAGCTTGAGTCCAAGGCAGCAAAGTGGTATGCCACTATAGACATTGCCAATGCATTTTTCTCCATTCCTCTGGCAGCAGAAGGCAGGCCTCAGTTTGCCTTCACATGGAGGGGAGTGCAGTACACCTGGAACCAACTGCCCCAGGGGTGGAAGCACAGCCCCACCATCTGCCATGGACTGATCCAGGCTGCACTGGAAAAGGGTGAGGCTCCAGAACATCTGCAGTATATTGATGACATCATTGTGTGGGGGAACACAGCTGTGGAAGTGTTCGAGAAAGGGAAGGAAATCATCCAGATCCTCCTGGGAGCTGGTTTCGCCAATAAAAAGAGCAAAGTAAAGGGACCAGCTCGTGAGATTCAATTCCTGGGAGTGAAGTGGCAAGATGGATGGTGTCAGATTCCTACAGATGTCATCAACAAGATCACAGCAATGTCTCCACCCACCAATAAGAAAGAGACACAAGCTTTCTTGGGCGCAATAGGTTTTTGGAGGATGCATATTCCTGAGTACAGTCAGATCGTGAGGCCTCTCTACCTGGTCACTCGCAAGAAGAACAATTTCCAGTGGGGCCCTGAGCAGCAACAGGCCTTTGTCCAGATCAAGCAGGACATTGCTCATGCAGTAGCTCTTGGCCCAGTCAGGACAGGACCAGAGGTAAAGAACATGCTCTACTCTGCAGCCAGGAACCACGGCTTGTCCTGGAGCCTTTGGCAGAAGGTGCCTGAGGAGACTCGGGGTCGACCACTGGGATTTTGGAGTCGAAGCTACAGAGGGTCTGAAGCCAACTATACTCCAATGGAGAAAGAAATCCTGGCTGCCTATGAAGGAGTCCAGGCTGCTTCAGAGGTAATAGGCACTGAAGCACAACTCCTCCTGGCACCCCGACTACCAGTGCTGAGGTGGATGTTCAAAGGCAAGGTTCCTTCCACTCACCATGCCACCAGTGCTACATGGAGCAAGTGGATTGCTCTCATCACTCAGCGCACCCGTATTGTCGCAGACATTTCTTCATAGAAATCCTTTCTTTGGGATTTCTCCTTCTTCTGGGAAGCAAAGGGCCCCAGAAGAAGAATGTAAACAATTGTTATCAGCTGCTGTGAAATGTAGCAGGTGTCCCTGTGATTGGCTCATCTTCCTTGTGTACCATTAAAGGCCAATCACAGGAGCAGCTCAGGGACAGATTCCCTGGGCAAAGAACTTTGTTATTCATTCTTGCTATTCTATTCTTGGCATAGCTGCTCTCTGCAACCTCTCGTCTTATTCTTTTTAGTATAGTTATAATGTATGATATATCTTATATCAATAAATCAGCCTTCTGATCAAGAAACAAGATTCTCGTCCTTCTCTCACCACAGTGACCGTCTAAGGTCGCTGTAATATCTGGTGACCCCTCGTGTCAGGGCAAAAATTAATTTGATAAAGACCAGAGGAGCAAAATTGCTGCACTGGGTAAAATCCTGTATGTGTAGCATGTGATGGTTGCTTTGAAGTGACCACAGAAGTGGATTCAAGCCAGGAGCTGAAGAACTGAAGATCCTGATTTGGACAGAGTTCACAGCCAAGGCTGACCACAAAGAGAACCTTCTTCTGGAACACCTTCAGGAAGATGTTCGCAGAGCTGGCCAGAGCAAGCTGGACATTTTCACAAGGTAATTTTGTCTTTTCCCTTCCTGATGACCCAGCCCTTCGTAGTTGTTGGCGGTTGGTATGGCGAACACATGCCTTGGAAGAAGAGGTTCAGTTCTCCCCTTCAGAGGAGAAACTTATTGCCCTCTGGCAAAAATGGTGTAGAGAAGATGGGATTTTTCTGTCAGCAACAGATCTCTATGAGTTCTTTCGATGGGCAAAGCTTTTTGGATTCTTTACTGATGTCCTGTATGCCTTGGATGTTTTTGTCTGGGAGTGCATGAATTCCATTTTCCAGTCCGTCTGGGGCCAGGAACGTGTTTTGCCTTTTATCTACCCAGCATTTCTAAAGCTCTTCCCAGTTTTGAAACGGAGAGCAGCTATTTTTCAATGGATTTCTAACTGTTATGGACAGGCTCCGTTTCCACCGTCCCCGGTGGGAGAAGACCCGGCGGGGGATGAGTGGGGGCTTCCCAGCCCCATGTCCTCAGCGGGAGAAGACCCGGCGGGGGATGAGTGGGGGCTGCCCGGCCCCCCCTGCTTCGCGGCGGGGGGGGGCGAAACTGCGCCGAGCGAAGAAGTTTTTTTTACTCTTTCCCCGGAGCCTGCGCAGACGGAACCTTCTCCCCCCCCTCCTTCTCTCCCTCCGGGGGGATGGGAATGGGCGGTCCCGCTCGAACCAGTGCCGTTGGTGCCGCCCCTGCCAGCGCTGCGTCCGCCTTCAAGACCCGCCTCACCGGCGCGGCCGCCACTCCAGGCGATCCCATCTCCGCCTCTCCAGGCAGTCCCGCCCACGGCTTCACAGGCCTCCCCGCCCCTGCCAGCGCCTGCGTCTGAGAATGCAGAAGAGGCACTTCCTGTGGCTGCTGAGTTGCTAAGCGACGACGACGCGTCTCCAGCTTCCGGCTCAGCGGGGGAGTTGTTCTCTCCGGCCCCTCTGCCGCTTCCATCGGCTTCCTCGCCACCTCAAGCCGAGACGGTCCCTGTTCAGGATGGTGCTGGAGACGGCGCCGAACCTGCGGGACCCTCGGAACAACCCGCGGCCGCTCCTACATCCAGCGGGATTCCCTCCCCGGTTCCGGCTTCCCCCCCGCTGCCTGCACAGGCTGCCCCAGCAGTCCTGCCGTTGTCAGAGGCTGTGTCCTCCGTGTCGGCGTCAGAGACTGCCCTGGAACCGGCGGCTTGTTCGAGCTCGGACCATCCCGGACCGGTTGCTGTAGCAGGGGCCCCGGCGGCTGGTCTTCCCTTCCGTGGAGCGGGGGCTGCCCGCCAGCTGACTGGGGGGACAGCCCGTCTCCCTGCTTTTAAGATCAGCATTCTCGGCGGGTTCGGGGGTGGTTTTTCGGGGATTGTCCCATGGAGGCTGCCATCTCTGCCGCCTCTCTTGCGCCCTAGTGGCGGGGGGCAGGTGCATCCCGAGAGCTCTGCCTCTGATCTCCAGCCCGGAGGGGGTGGGGATGATGCCATGGGGCGGATGAGACACAAACCCAATGCATTGCAGGGGAAGAGGGCACAGATGGAGGAGACCATAGCTGGTTTGCTGTGGGAAACAAACATCTCCAGACCCCGGATGGGATCTCTGGGGAAGGCTTCTATTTCCCTGCTGCTGGCATGCCTCAGTGGTTTTGGGGAAAGGAAGCGTGTCCCCACTCGTGCTGCCATTGTACTGGCAGCAGGGTGCAGGCCTGTGGGAATGCAGGGCCTGCCTCATGGGTTTGGCCTGGGCCGTTGGGCTCAGGAAGTTTTTGGGCCAGGGCCAGCATTTGGCCTCTTGGTGTTTCTGGGGGTTGAGGTTTCTCCTACTGGTCCTGGTCCCCCTTTGCGGGCCAGTTTTGGGGTTCCTGGTCCATCATGGGCCAGGGCCCCCAAGGCCTTTCCTTCTCTGGCACTGCTCTGTTTTGCTGCTGCTCTTTTCTTTTTCGATCACAAAAAAAAAAAAAAAAAAAAAAAAAAATTAAATAAAAAAGACTGAAAACAGTGGGCAGCAGCTCTGAAGCACTGAAGCATTGAAGGGCCAGAAAAGGACATTCTAAAGTTGTTCAAATTGTTTGAAATTGTTTGAAATAGTTGTAAGATTGTCAATATGTTTTTGATAACTGTTGATGGGACTTTTGCAGCAAGTCTGTTTTCAGGACCGAAAAGGATTCTCAGATATCCAAGAGAAACAACTTCAGCTCTTGGACTGTTCCTGAAACCCAGCTGCTTGGACTTGAATTCTCTTTGCATTGTTTTTTGCATTTTTTTAGATTGTAGGATTGTTTTAGTGATTTATTAGTATTGTATATTTTACAGTTGAAGAAATCTCCTGTTCATTTCACATCAGCATTTTTCTTTTAATTTATACAATTTAGAAGGGTGAGATGTCGCAGACATTTCTTCATAGAAATCCTTTCTTTGGGATTTCTCCTTCTTCTGGGAAGCAAAGGGCCCCAGAAGAAGAATGTAAACAATTGTTATCAGCTGCTGTGAAATGTAGCAGGTGTCCCTGTGATTGGCTCATCTTCCTTGTGTACCATTAAAGGCCAATCACAGGAGCAGCTCAGGGACAGATTCCCTGGGCAAAGAACTTTGTTATTCATTCTTGCTATTCTATTCTTGGCATAGCTGCTCTCTGCAACCTCTCGTCTTATTCTTTTTAGTATAGTTATAATGTATGATATATCTTATATCAATAAATCAGCCTTCTGATCAAGAAACAAGATTCTCGTCCTTCTCTCACCACAGTGACCGTCTAAGGTCGCTGTAATACCGTATAGGTAAACTGAATTGCCCTGGGATTTTGGAGGTCATTACAAATTGGCCCGAAGGTGAGAATTTTGGTGTCACAGATGAAGAGGAACAAGAACCAGTGACATGTGCTGAAGAGGCTCCTCCCTATAATCAACTGCCTCCAGAGGAAACACGCTACGCTCTTTTCACTGACGGTTCCTGTCGCATCGTAGGGATGAACCAGAAGTGGAAAGCAGCCGTATGGAGCCCCACACGACAGGTTGCACAAGCTACCGAAGGAGAAGGTGGATCAAGCCAACTTGCTGAACTCAAAGCTGTTCAACTGGCCCTAGACATTGCTGAGAGAGAGAAGTGGCCAATGCTCTAACTCTACACTGATTCATGGATGTAGCCAATGCTCTGTGGGGATGGCTGGAGAGGTGGAAAAAGGCTAACTGGCAATGTACAGGGAAACCAATTTGGGTTGCTGCTGAGTGGAAAGACATTGCTACCAGGGTAGGGAGGCTACCTGTGAAAGTCCGCCATGTAGATGCCCATGTACCCAAGAGTAGAGCCAATGAGGAGCACCAAAACAATGAGCAGGTAGACCAAGCTGCAAAGATAGGAGTGTCCAAAATAGACCTAGATTGGGAACATAAGGGAGAGTTATTCCTAGCTCGATGGGCCCATGATGCCTCAGGCCACCAGGGCAGAGATGCCACCTATAAATGGGCACAAGATCGAGGGGTGGATCTAACCATGGACAGTATTTCTCAGGTTATCCATGACTGTGAAACGTGTGCTGCCATCAAGCAGGCCAAGCGAGTGAAGCCCCTGTGGTACAGTGGGCGGTGGTCCAAGTACAAGCATGGGGAGGCCTGGCAGATTGACTACATCACACTGCCCCAGACACGCCAGGGCAAGCACTACGTGCTGACCATGGTGGAAGCCACCACTGGATGGCTGGAAACCTACCCTGTGTCTCATGCTACGGCCCGGAACACCATCTTGGGCCTTGAAAAGCAAGTTCTGTGGAGACATGGCACCCCTGTGTCACCCTTTTTTTTAAGATTTTCTAAGCCTTCTGATGTTGACATTCCTGGAGTGAATTTTCTCACACACTTTCTGTAAATAACTCATTGTTTTACATTCCTTTATGGAGGAGGAGAGAGTTGATGGACTGTTGGTTTGACCAGTGACATTGCAGAGGCCAGATGTCGCTGAAAGACACGAGAGAGCACAAGCACACCACCACTCAAGGTGAAGGGAAAAAAGGGAAGTTTTATTCTCTGACTCCAATATTTATAGCTTTACAAAAGTGACAGTGGATTGGAAGGTGACATTGACACCTCTGCAATGTCACTGGTCAAACCAACAGTCCATCAACTCTCTCCTCCTCCATAAAGGAATGTAAAACAATGAGTTATTTACAGAAAGTGTGTGAGAAAATTCACTCCAGGAATGTCAACATCAGAAGGCTTAGAAAATCTTAAAAAAACAGGGTGACATCTCATCCTTTTCCGTTTAAAAAGAAAAAGGAAAAGAAAATGAACAATGTGAAAAGGAAAATATGAACAACGTTCAATGTCCACTTGCAGAGGAGTCATCGGAGTGATCACTCTCAACGTCTGCATCCGAATCATCACTCAATGATTCTCCCGCTTGATGCCTTTCAGGTTGGTCACGGTTTCCATCTTGCCCGTCAGCTGGATTCTGTCTCTGCGGTCGCAGGTCAGGGCGAACACATTTTGAAGGTACCCAGCGTACCCCAGTATCTGTGGATACACAAGCATACCCGCGCCCCGAAGCGATAAGGTCATAGGGACCTTCCCACTGTTTGGTGACTAAATTCCGCACCCGAACTTTCGCTCGAAGCTGATGTGCCTCGTCCGCAGCCTGTAATGAGAGATGGTGATTCAAAATAACAGGGTTATTTGAGTTCTGCGGCACAGTGAGATGATTGATTGTGCACAAAGCTTTTGCCAACCGACTGTGCGGGGTTTCACCCTGCATTCCCCGTTTTTGTTTCTGAATAACCTGCTTCAAAGTACCATGAGCACGTTCTACAATAGCTTGACCAGTCGGAGAATGAGGGATACCAAACTTGTGTGAGACACCCCACAACTGCAGGAACTGCCGCACCTTTTGCGATGCGTAAGCAGGACCATTGTCGGTTTTCACAGCAGAAGGTATGCCCAGAACAGCAAAGGCCTGCCTCCAGTGGGCAAGGACATCACGGGCCTTCTCCCCAGTGTGAGCCGAAGCCCACATTGCAGAGGAGAATGTGTCCACAGTGACATGCACATACTTGAGCCGGCCAAACTCGGCAATCTGGGTGACATCAGTCTGCCAAAGCTCCAAGGCCCTAAGGCCTCTGGGGTTTACCCCTGCCGGCAGAGGCGGAGCAAGCGCATGGCAGTCATCACATGACTCAACAATGTCACGAGCCTCAGTTGGCGTCAGCTGAAACTGCTTCTGCAGGGTATGTGCGTTCTGGTGGAAAAGCCCATGCGATGCCTTGGCCTGTGCGAGTGTATCAGGCTGAGGCGCTACCCACGCTGGGTTAGCCAACTTGTCAGCCCTCGCGTTACCTTCTACAATAAAACCTGGCAAATCGGTGTGACTCCTCACATGCAGAACATAAAATGGATGAACTCGGGCCTGAATGGCACACCACAAGGTCTTCAGTAAATGAAACAAGGCAGGATTACTGACCTCCTTCAAAACCGAATGACCCAACCGCTGTGCGATGTCAGCCACATAGGCGGAATCCGTGACCAAGTTGAAAGGTTCCTGGGAAAATTTCTCAAATGCCATGACAGCAGCCCTCAGTTCAACCAATTGGGCTGACCCATCCTCATGGCCTTCCAAAACCTGCCACTCAGATCCATCCCTCCAGGTGACAATGGCCTTTCCCGTTCTCCCTGAACTGTCAGTGAAGACGGTGGGTCCTTGCACGGGTTCCTGACTATTCTTGGGCCGCAAAGAAATTTGTGTGGATTTCGCCATATGCAACAGCCTATGGCTGGGCAGATGATAAGTGATCTGCCCTGAAAAATTTTCCAGAGCACTCTGCAGGGACACACTGTTTGCAAAGCTCCAGTCAAAATCCTCCCGTTGCACCGGGAGTATGATCTCTGCAGGATCCGCACCCATCAATTGCAAACACCGTTGTCGGCATTTGATTATCAAGCGAGCAATTAGCTCAAACAATGCAGTTGCCGTCTTCTGCGGCTGATGGGGCAGAAAAACCCATTCCAGAACGTGCAAGGAATCCAACCATTTGTCACTCCATTGACCAATGATACCTGTGGGATGCAGATCTGGAGTGGTGATGAACCCAGTGACATCAACGGAGGGATCAATGCGATAAACCTGACAAGCCGAAACAGCTTGCTGAACCACCTCCAACGCCTTACACGCCTCAGGGGTCAGTGTGCGAGGCGACTTTAGATCAGAGTCTCCTTTCAACAAATCATACAGAGGAGACAGCTGTGCATTGGTTAATCCCAAATACGGACGTAACCAAGTGATGACACCTATCAATTTCTGAGCATCATTCAGTGTCTTCACAGAATGCACAAATTGCACCTCCTGGTGACAGATTGTCCGTTCCAGAATCTTGACCCCCAAGTACTTCCAAGGTGGTTTCTGTTGGACCTTTTCTGGAGCCACCTGCAGTCCATGAGCATGCAAAGCATCGAGCAGCCGAGGCTGAATCCTCAGCAGCTCATCCTGGGTGGACGCGGCCACCAAAATGTCGTCCATATAATGATACAGACGCGCATCAGGAAACTGCTTGCGAACTCCAGACAAGGCACGGGCCACATACCATTGGCATATGGCAGGAGAATTACGCATGCCCTGAGGCAATGTCCTCCATTGATATCTCTGTGCGGGCTCAGCCTCATTAATCGCTGGCACCGAGAAGGCAAACTTCGGTCTATCATCGGGATGCAAAGGAATCGAAAAGAAACAATCCTTCAGATCCACAATGAGGACCGGCCAGCCTGCAGGAAGCATGGTAGGCGATGGCATGCCCGCCTGCAATGGTCCCATGCTTTCCATCACGGCATTGACCTTCCGGAGGTCTTGCAACAACCTCCATTTCCCAGATTTCTTTCTGATACAGAAGACAGGAGTGTTCCAAGGACTGTCAGAAGGCTCCAAATGACCCTGGTCCAACTGCTCTTGCACCAAATTCCGAAGGGCGACTAATTTATCATCAGTGAGGGGCCACTGCTTCTCCCAAACGGGTTTGTCCACCAGCCACCGTATAGGAGGCGTAGGACACTCTGCGCCCTTCACTGCAGTGGCCCCCATTAAAAATCCGTCCCAATACGCACCCCCCCAGGCAGACAGAACATCCCTCCCCCAGAGGTTGGCAGGAGTAGAAGTAACATGAGGCCTAACCCAGGCCATCTGTCCCTCCGGGTTCGTGACCAGCACGGGCTGCTGGGCCACGTAACATTGCGCCGTCCCTCCCAGGCCGGCGACAGATGTCCCCACCGGATCCAGGGGCCACTCCGAGGGCCAGGTGGCAAGGGAGAGAACAGTGACGTCAGCACCACTGTCGAGAAGCCCGCGGAGGTGGATTTCCGACGGTGTCGCACCAGGAACGGACAGGGTACACAGCATCTCGGGACGGTCCTTGGTCAGGACAGCAGTCCAGTGAACCTGAGGCAGCCCGGTGGATCCAAAACCACCAGCTCCACGTGACCGGTCAGCTGTCCTGCGAACAGAAGACTTAAAAGGCACAAGTTGAGCAAGCCGTGTCCCTTTTGGGATTGTGACGGGGGAGTGGGTGTGGAGACCATGGCACAAATCTGTCCTGTAAAATCTGCATCAATGAGCCCCAGGTGCACAATGAGGCCCTGAAGGGTGGCACTGGACCTCCCCATAAGGAGAGCACTCATGCCCCCACCCAAGGGACCAAAGGCATCTAGGGGAACCTTGCGTATCTCAGACGAATCTAAGACAACTGTTGCTGCGGTGCAGACGTCCACACCTGCTGATCCGCGGGTGCTGGCTGCAAGCCGGCAAAGGAGACCTCCATCGGTACCTGGGTCTGGAGAGAAGCTTGTGTCTGAGCGCGCCCCTCCTGCTGCGCGCTCCGCTTCACGTTTCCCGAACCCAGTAAAGCCTGGCCATTAGCATGAACAGTCGCCTTACAAACGTTAGACATGTGATTCGGCCTACCACACCGACCGCACAGGAACATGGGGAATTTGATCTTCTGCACCTTCTTCCCCCGCTTCCTGCTAGACTGCGCGTCCCCCTGCTGTGGCCGCCCGCCCTGCGGTGCTGCCCAGACCGGCTGCACAGCGGCAGCCACAGCAGCCAACTTCCGACGTGAGGGAATGATGTTTGCACAGGCTTCTGCCATCTCCCAGATACTAGGATCACCAGGCATGGCCGCTATAACCTTATTACAAGCTGCATTACAATTGCACTTAACAAGATTTGCAATCGTAACTTCCCTCGCCACAGGATCAGGCACCTGCCTCTCCACGGACGCAATCAACCTTCCCAGAAATACCATAAAAGGCTCATCATCCCCCTGGACAACAGTTGAAATCGGCTGCTTCGGAGCCGCCATTTCCAGGGTCTGCACAATCGCCCCTATGCCCAGCGATTTGCATTGCTGAAGCACAAGGGGATCGTATCCAACCTGTCCCTGAACATCCTCATCAGCATTTCAGCAACAACCCTACGCCTGGGGTCCTCTGGCGCCAGCGCAGCATTCCGCTTCACCGCTTGGGCCGCCATACGAGCCCACTTGGTCTCAAAAACACCAAGTTGCACAGGGTCAAAAAGAGAATGTGCCACACAACGGACATCGTGAGGTGTCAGCGGGTCCCTATCAAGTCTCCGAAGAATGTGCATAACCTCAGCAGACCCCAAACCATGCTGAGCAACTGCTTCACGGAGTTCCTTCTCCAGCTTATATGCAAGGGGTTCATAAGTGTTATGAGTGACGCCCCTGAGCACAGGGAAAGCCTGGGGACCCCCTGGCACAGCCACCGCACCTGCTATGTCCCGAGCCTTGGGCGCCCCAGAGACAAGAGGGAGTGATTGACTGGAAGCCGGGGCAACACCACTCGTCCCTGCGCCCCCTGCAGCACCGGCAGAGCCAAAGGAATTCGCCCCCCGACCCTGCAGATGCCGGGAGGAGACAAGGTCATTCATCTCGTCAGTCACGGTTTTCGCCTCTGGCCAGAAACGTTCAGGGTACCTCGGACGCACGGTCACCTGGCACGCAGGAAGCGTCCAAAGACCTGACGAGAAAGCGCCTAGGCGCCGGGCACCCACCGGCCTCCCGCCGGCCGCGTCAGCAGTTGCACTAAAGGTAAACACCCCAGTCCCCTGCTGCGCTGCAGCCCCGCCATGGGTCACCTCGGCGGCCGCAGCTGCCGGCACAGCCCGCAGATCTGGCACAGTGCCGGACGAGGCCGGCGCGGTCACGGACAAAGCCGGTGCGAGGCCCCCATCCCCCGATGCGGGGGCGGAGTGGGATGCCGAGGGAGGCACGGCCCGCGGAGCCGCGTCACTGCGGGGCGGCACAAGGGAGCCGGGTACGCCCCCTATGAGAGTCCGTCCCAAGCCGCAAGGTCCCGCAGCGGGCACCGCCCCCACCGAGCGGAGAGGGACGGGCCTCCCGCCCACCGGAGCAGGGCCGGGCGGAGCACCGACCGACGCCCCGCCCCCGACTGCCTCCACCGGCTGCGCATGCCCAGCAGGCTGCGCAGACCCAGAGGCGGGTAACATTCCGCCCCCGACTGCCTCCACCGACTGCGCATGCCCAGCAGGCTGCACAGACCCGGAGTAAGGCGAATTCGCTCCCCCCGCTGAGGAACCCGACTTGGGGGCGGGAGAGCCCACCCCCACCGCGCTCAGGGGGAACGTGGTGGACACGCCGCAGTTCGGACAACAAGTCGTCACCGCAGCAGCCTCAAGTCGGGGCGGAGGCTGACTCTTAAAGGCCGGGAAGGCACACAGAGAGGGCAACCCGTTCCCCGCCCCGCCACCCGCACAGGGCGAGGCGGGGCGAAGACGGCCCACCGAATGCAGAGAGCCCCCCGGACCCGGGACCCGCTGGCTGTGAGCCCAACCCACCCCGGGCGGATATTGGCCACTCCCCAGCACACCGTCGTGGGGCGGGGAGGGGGACTCCACATCACACAGGAGCTCAATCTCCTCATCCACATCCGAGATAGAAGGGCTTCCCTGGGAACTCCGAGGGGTACAAGAACCAGACCCCCGCCAAAGCTCCTCGCATTTCTTCCACTGCACCAGCAGCGGTCCCACATCCACACTGCAATCATCAAAAAGGGCCTCCATGAGGTGGACCCCCAGGAGAGACCACTCCTGCTTATCGAACGCCTTCGCAGGGTCCGAAAAAAAACCTCGCTCTCGGGCCCACAGAACCAATCTCTCCAAATCATCCCAGGAAACAGATACCTGTTTACACTCCAGGACCCCCCTCCAGAGATCCAAAATGAGGGAATCATCCTGGAAAACCACAGAGGTTTCCATTGCCCCAAGAAGAGCAGGCAAAGCACCAAAAAGAGGGGGAGAAAATCTCACCAATCTCGCAATCTGCTGTCCCTGTCTCAGCCTTGGCTGCAATACACTTCGGCGGTCACCAGATGTCGCTGAAAGACACGAGAGAGCACAAGGACACCACCACTCAAGGTGAAGGGAAAAAAGGGAAGTTTTATTCTCTGACTCCAATATTTATAGCTTTACAAAAGTGACAGTGGATTGGAAGGTGACATTGACACCTCTGCAATGTCACTGGTCAAACCAACAGTCCATCAACTCTCTCCTCCTCCATAAAGGAATGTAAAACAATGAGTTATTTACAGAAAGTGTGTGAGAAAATTCACTCCAGGAATGTCAACATCAGAAGGCTTAGAAAATCGTAAAAAAACAGGGTGACACCCCTGAGAGTATGGAGTCTGACAACAGGACTCATTTCAAGAACAGCCTTATCAACACCTGGGCTAGGGAACATGGCATTGAGTGGGTGTACCATATCCCCTATCATGCACCAGCTGCAAGAAAAGTGGAGAGGTACAATGGACTACTAAAAACCCAGTTGAAAGCTTTGGGTGGGGGATTTTTCAAGAATTGGGAGCAGCATCTGGCAAAAGCCACCTGGTTAGTTAACACCCGAGGTTCCACCAACCGAGCAGGTCCTGCCCAGTCTGAGTCCCTGAATGTAATAGAAGGAGACAAAGTCCCAGTGGTACATATCAGAGGTTTGTTAGGGAAGACTGTGTGGATCAATTCTGCCTCGAGTACAGACAAACCCATTCGTGGGGTTGTCTTTGCTCAGGGACCAGGTTGCACGTGGTGGATAATGCAAAGAGATGGAACAACACAATGTGTACCTCAGGGAGATCTGATTGTGGGGTAAGAATGATGTGCGATATCACTGTTCATTGGATGTTACTGCCATTGTCTGTACATTAAACCATACAGACATGAGATAGAAGGAAATGTGTAAGAGTTGAAGGTCTGGGCAAGTGGAAGACGGAGAAGGAAATGTGTAAGTGTCGAAGGTCTGAGCAAGTGATAGATGGAGCTTTAAGTGACTAAAGTGAAAAGGGGGAATCCTGCAGCTCTGTAATATAGGGCCTGGATTCAGTGGTCCAGTGTGGGGATGTGATGAAGGCATGATGGGTATTGCTTGTAATTTTGGGGGAACAGATAGAAATTTTGTATGAATAATGCATGATGTGTTGTAGTATGTTGATGATATGGGGATAAGGAGTGGAATGTCCTGGGGTGACGTTATGATGCTTGTATCCCCATTCATCTGTTCTGTGCCTTTAAGACCGGCTCTGAAGAGTGGAAGTTTTGTTTGGGTTTCTCTTATCAGGGACACAGAGACAAGCAGTACATAGGGCTGTTTTTCACTTCTTGCTTTCAGCTTGCTACTTTGCTTGCTCCCTTTTCTGCTCTTGCTTCTGCTCTGCTTTGGCCTCTGCTTATTAGCTAGTTCTAGCTAAACAGTCCAAATTCCTTCCTGGACTGTTTCTCCTCTCCTGTTTCTGTGACCATCTCGAACCTGCTCCGGACTGGGACCCGGCAACACCGAAGGTTTGGCTGCAGCAGCTGCCCCAGTGCCGGAGGGACTGAGAACAGAGCAACCACCCCCGAAAGAGACTTTCTGATTTTGTCATCTTTCTCGGAACAGTGTCATCGGGTATTGTTCATTTTGTGTGCTGGGGGGTGCTGGGCCAGTCAAATAAACAGGTTCTTTCCACCTCTCTCCAAGGAATTTTTTCCCGAACCAGTTGGGGGGAGGGGCCGTGTGGGTTTGCTTTTCTGGAGGGGCCCTCCTTTGCAGATTCTTTAACAAATTTGCCCTAAACTAGCACAGTTTTGCATGGAGGCACTTACAAAAGAGATGCAAAGAGAAGCTGCTAGCAGTTTCCTCCGTGTCTGACACAGAAACCAATCAGTAATTAGCTTTGAGAAATGACAATCTGTTAAACCACTGAGAAAACTGATGTGCCTCTGTGAACATGCACATAAAAAGGGAACAGTTCTGGGAAACCCTTCTCTCTTTTCCAGCTGGCAAAGAGCTCACTGGCCATCCTGGCCCCCATCTTGGCTGGGGCGGGCTGGGCTGCCTCTGCCGCGGACTGAGCCCTTCCTGGGGAGCCCCCAGGCCCCATGGGCTGCTGGGCAGGGCCAGGGGAGGCCGTGGGGCCGAGGCCGGGCTGGGCCGAGGCTGTGGCTGCTGTCATCTTGCCACTACTGAGCCCTGCCCTGCTGCCAGGCCAGGCTGAGCCAGGATCTACCGGGCCCCAGGAGCAGCCCCAGGCCGGGCCAGCTCAGACAAGATTCTGCCTCACTTGAGATTCGTCCATGTGCTCGGGTGATGGTATGATGATTGTATCCCCAGTCGTGTGTTCTGTTTATGATGGATATTATATTCCGTGCCTTCAAGACTGGCTGAAAGTGAAGGTGGGGAGAAGAAGCACAGAGTTTGTTATCAGGATCTGGACTCACTCCTCCACAGTCTGCTGGAACACTGCTGTTTTCAGGGCACAGACAGGGCAGAGCACCATACTCCTTTTGCTTTTGAGTTAGTTTAGCTAGCTGAGGCAGTCCGAGTTTTCCCTGCATTGTTTTTTCTTTCCCTTTTCTCGGAACCATTTGAACTTGCTGCACACCAGGATCCAGGGAAACACCAAGAGCTCACACTTTGCATCCTGCTGGAGGCCTACTCTGGGCAACAGCCTTTGCCAGCACTGGAGGGACTGATAACAGAGCAACCACTCCCCGGAGAGACTTTCTGAATTTGTCATCTCTTCAGAGCAGTGAATGAGGTTTGTCATCTGCTATTGTTCATTTTGTGTGCTGGGGAGTGCTTGGCCTGTTAAATAAACAGGTTCTTTCCACTTCTCCCCCAGGAAATTTTTCCCAAATGCAGTGGGGGGAGAGGCCACATGTGTTGGCTTTCTGCAAGAGCCCCTTTTGGAGGTTTTCTCCTAGATTTGCCCTAAAATTTGGGAGAAACCCTAAAACCCTAAAAGGACAGCCCAAACCCACCAGGCAGGTGGAGGAGAAGCCATCGGCTCCCAGCCGTGCTGCTGCTGTGTTCTGGCCTGGCCGCTGAGATCCTGGCCCTGCCCCAGAGCAGCCCATCCCGACACAGCCCCAGCGCAGCCGCTGCAGAAACCTCCATCGTAAAACAGCTGCGGCCACAAGAGCTGTGCCCCTCTGGGGCTCCATGGATGGACATCCCAGCTTAGTTCTGCTCTCAGAAGAGGTTTTGGTTCAGCAGCTGAATCCAGCACCTGCTTCCTTCCCATGAGCTCGGGACAAATGTCAAGAGAGCAAGAGGTTTAGGCTAAACACATCTTGACTTCTGCACTTTCAGCTTAAAAGACACTTGAGTCCAATTGAATTGGTTCAGGTCATTGTTTCCTCTTGCATGATGTTCTCCATGCCAGCTGTGTCCTGGCAGAGAGGAAAGAGTGCTTGTGAAGAGTTGGCAAAGAATGGCTTTTGCCTAGGAAGAGAGAAATGAAGGGCTGAGCTGGGATCAGAGATGGTTTGCAGTGTCCTGATCCTCCCCCTACCTTCCTCCGAACTGGTGAGGGGACACCAGGTCTAGCCCATCTCCAGGAGGAACCCAGGTCTAGCCTGGCTCCGGAGAGACACCAGGTCTACCCCTGCCACCGCAGACGGCAGCAAACGGGCTCCCTCGCACCGCGCTCCCGGCAATGGCAGAGCTGCCGCCGCCGCCTGCGCAGCCAAGTCCCAGGCCCGTGTCTCGGACCTGGGAGCCGCCGCGCGGAGGAGAGCGCCAAGGCGGGACCGCGCTGGGCCCCTGTCGGCCCCGGCCCGCCGAGGGAGACCTCGGAGCAGGAGGAGGAGGAGGCGGAGCGCGCCCGCAGGCCGGAGCGGCGGGCCGGCCGCTGGTGCGAGAGAGAGAGCGACAAAAGATTGTGTGGAGGGCTGATTGTCAATAGATGGCAGCGAGGGAGCTGCTGTGCTCCGTCCGAAAGCCTGCACCAGAATCAGGTGGTTTAGGAATTATTTAATCCGGGTGCTCCAGAACGATGCAGTCCGCACCAGGGCAGAGGCGGCCCCGGAGCCGGCTGGCCCTGCGGTGCCAACGTCCTACGGTGACGCAGCTCCGGAGCCGGGGTAGACCTGTTGTTTTGTTTGCTTGCTCAATTGTGCTTGTCTTCTGTCATCTGAGTCATCTGCTGCAAGCATGGGCTACAGGTGCACAGCCTGAATGGCCAAGAGGGGCATGAGAGCTCCTTGATGCCCTTGAGCATGCTGATGGGGAGCCCAGGGACATTGCCATGTGGATCTCAGCACCCAAGCAAGTGTGCCTGAGTGAGGAACTTTGCCCGCAGTGCTGCCCTGCATCCAAGTGTCCCAGGTGAGCTGTGGCACTGGGGTTCACCATTTGAGGAACGTGAAGGGAGATGACCACATCCTGATTGATGAGCATCGATCTCTGATTTACTGATCCAGCTTACACACTTTTATAGTAGTGTTAATTAAGTCCATACATATTGCAAAACCCGAGCTCATAATTGGTTACAGATTACACACCAACCCCTACTTTGTTTTCAATACCTGTGGTTTCTTGTTGAGGCTAATACTTGTTTTTCTCATCCTGCTGTTGACTTGTTATTGACCATTCTCAAGGCCTCCATGTTTTCCACCACGTTTTTCTCATCACTTTACTCAAGGACACGGTGTTTATTGTTTTTAAGGAAAAAGCCTGAGAACTTGCTGCTTACAGCTGCCTTTTACTTTTTAACCAGCTGTATGTAATCATGGCCTTTTCCTATAAGCCATGTCTGAACAAAACTCTGCAATATATTCCCCATTTTTCTTTTTTTTGCTCAAGGAGGTTAGTCTGCCAGGTTTTTCTATCATTCTACTGACCATATCTTGAATACAATTAAAAATACAAGGTAAAATAAGCAAAAGCATTAAAAGCACACCTAGTATCCCCATAAGGTTCCCCAGCCACGGTCCAAGCAATGGCTTTTACCCCAAAGGGTTAAAACCACCCCCAACTGAGCCATAATGTCCTGCCTTATCAGGCATTGCAAGGTAGGTGGTAATTGGACTACTGAAAAAGAAAGCTGTTAGCTGTT
Organism: Zonotrichia albicollis; assembly: GCF_047830755.1. Lineage (NCBI taxonomy): Eukaryota > Metazoa > Chordata > Aves > Passeriformes > Passerellidae > Zonotrichia > Zonotrichia albicollis. The sequence goes on along the minus strand of NC_133841.1, from coordinate 8,278,146 downwards.
TTTCATTCATGTGAACCCGGAGAGGAGGCAAATGGCTAGGGCTAATAATGCTGGAATCTGCTCCAGTATCGAGCGAGCCTGAAAATGATCCTTTCTGTCCTTGAAATTCCACTTCCACCCTTTCCTTGGGTCTCTCAGAAAGGTTCAAAGTCAGTAAGGTAAGTCCTCCGGTGGATTCAAAACCATTTTCCCCCCTCTCTTGTCCTTTTATAATCTGTAATCCCTTACTCATTTGGCTCAAGTGGCACCATCTGAGCAATTCTCAGTCCTTTGTTAATTTGGAGTAGTGGGAAAGGGGTATACACCACAACCATATAGTCCACATCAATGACGCCAGGCAAAACAAATAATCCCAACGCAGATGATCTTCTGAACAGCAGAGCACCCATCTTGACCCTATATAACAATAGGTCCATGAATCCCTGTCGGGATTTTCTGTGGGTGCGTGGTCATCAGCATAACTCCTACAGCGGCTGCCAGCTCCAAGCCAAGGCTCCCAGTTGTGGCGGGTTGGAGACAGGAGAGGGTGCTGATGCTGCGGCGACGACTTGTGTCGGTGCGCGGTCACTGCGGTTCGTGCTTCCCGGTCCCTGCCTGCAAGCGCCAGTATTGTGGGTGTCCGAGCGGCATTTTTGGCACCAACTAGCCGTTGGATGCAGTGTTGCTGACGCTTGAAGTGGTGCAAGAGCAGCTTATGCCTGATTTTGAGAGGACTTTGCCTGTTCTTGTAAGCCTAGCCCTAATTGTTTGATTGCATCTACTACAAAGGCTTGTGCTCCTGTTGGCATTAAAGCCATCCTCTCTAATGCCTCCTTTATAGTCCAATTGGCACCCAGAGTATTAAGCACACTCCTAGTAGTAGAATTACAATTTTAAAGAGCACACTCCTTGAGTAATGCCCCCCTAAGATATTCTGGCACCCCAGCCCTTTCAATTGCGGCAGCAGCCTTATCAATAAATGACCCGAATGACTCTTCCGGCCCTTGCTTAATTCCCATGTACACGGGTATCCCTCCTGGCTCTTTTACCCTCTCTATAGCAAGCCTGACCAACCTCATAGCTTCCTGGCACTTCTCTTGCCCCAACAAAGCTTGTGCCTCGGTACAAAGAAAAGGTCCCAGGCCCATAAGCTCATTAACAGTTATACCATGGAGAGAGTCTCTCTGCTGCCTCTCTACCGCCACACATTCGTTTACAAGCTCTTGCCAATGAGCATTGAATAACAATTGCTGATGTGGAGTAAAGATCAATTTAACTATTCCACGACAATCATTCACTAAAAGAAGACTGGTGTCAAAAATATAGTCTAACATCTGTTTAGCTGGCTCACTTTTCACTCCAAATTGACTAACAGTAGACCTCAGCTGAAACAGCAATTTCCAATCAAGGGCTGTAATAGTAGCCTGCATGCCCCCCCAGCCCCGCGGATTGAATACAACAGGACAAGCCAGCTGGGTAGCAGCGCTGATAAGCTCTTCATCCCCCTTTTCCATAGCTTCTCTTGCAAGCGCAGCCCACGCCAACCTCCTCTCCCTTGCAATAGCCCCCGCTATGTCGTTTTCTGCCCCAGGGATTGGCTCATTACTTTGCAGGAGCCTATCGGGTGGTCTTGGCCACGGCTCCCATTGTTCAGGGGGTGTGGAAGCCTCAGAAGCGCTCTGTATAGCCTGGCTTGCTGAAGCAGAGGAGGGCGGCGAAGCAGGTAAGAAAACCGTCCTCATTGCAGGAGCTAATGGTGTTCTCCTCTCCTGATCGTAATCTTTATTACTCCCATAAGCAGCTGTAGCCTGCTCGGCAGCCTTTCTTTCAGCCTGAAACTTTAACATCTCATTGTGAACCACCCTCCATAATTTACCTAACTTCTTGGCAGTTTTATCGTCCTCTAAAGTAGCCTTCCATAATAAATCACCGAATTTACGCCACTCCGTTAACTCGTGAACCGTATGGGGGTTAATAAAAACTCCCCTAGCATAGCCATAAGTCAAAAGTGCTGGTAAATCCTTTTGCAAATCTATCCCCTCAACCTGCCTTTTTTGTAAAAAGGCAGTAAATAAATCATATGCTGCTTGCCTTTCCATACCTAAATCGTAAGCGCTTTTGCAGCCTCTTCAAGGTCCGGCAGCAGTATCGGTCGGGCTCGCCTTCACAATCACCAAAGGCACAGCGCGTCTCAGCTTCTTTTTTCTCCCCCTTTTTTTTTCTCTGCGCTTTTCTGCCGTCCCGGCTGCTTCAGGACCTGACCCGTGTCTTCACTCCTCCGTGATGCTTCGCAGTATCATGATCGGGGTTCACCATTTGAGGAAAGTGAAGGGAGACGACCACATCCTGATTGATGAGCATTGATCTCTGATTTATTGATCCAGCTTACACACTTTTATAGTAGTGTTAATTAAGTCCATACATATTGCAAAACCTGAGCTCATCATTGGTTACAGATTACACACCAACCCCTACTTTGTTGTCAATACCTGTGGTTTCTTGTTGAGGCTAATACTTGTTTTTCTCATCCTGCTGTTGACTTGTTATTGACCATTCTCAAGGCCTCCATGTTTTCCACCACGTTTTTCTCATCACTTTACTCAAGGACACGGTGTTTATTGTTTTTAAGGAAAAAGCCTGAGAACTTGCTGCTTACAGCTGCCTTTTACTTTTTAACCAGCTGTATGTAATCATGGCCTTTTCCTATAAGCCATGTCTGAACAAAACTCTGCAACACACATCCAGGAAACACTGCCGGGGCCCCCAGAGCCGCAGTGAGGTGGGGGAACCTGGCCTGCCCCATGGCATGTGCCCGGGCAGTTGAGATGCTGGGGATCAGGGTGCACTTCAGCCCAGCCTTTGGCAGCAGGGACACAGTTGCCAGTGCCGGGAGAGCCTCCTGCTCCTCTCCTGGCCCAGCATGATGGGAAGGAGGGGACAGTGGTGCTGCCAGAACTAATGCACAGCCCCAGTTAAGCAGGGCATTCATTTCTTGATCTTGGCAATGGATAGAGTGTGGAGCAGGGGGTGCCCACAGGGGATGGGTCTGTGCAGGACCTGGGGCAGCTGCAGACTGTCTCCCTGTTATTTTCTCCTGCCAGGCAGCGCGTCCAGCTCCTAAGCAGGAACATGCATGCATGCTGAGTGATTCCCTCCCTGCACAGCCAGTGCCCATCAGCATTGGGCCAAGGCTACCCAGATGCCAACACCATGACACGCAGAGGTTCAACAGACAGAATTTGCCTTGCCTCTAAAGGCCTATTCTGCTGCAAACCTCCACTCTCCACAATGTCCCTTTTGCCACAACAGCTTCTGTTTCTTCACTTCCCAATCCTCCATGCTTCCACAAGTCTCACCAAGTTGTCATGCTAGAGTCGGTCGTCATCTCTCTCTTCCTGCTGGCTGCAAGGACCTCTTTTTTGCTGAGGGAAAGGTGAGTGATTTGTGGAGATGGAGTCTGAAGTTTCATTCTGCTGCAGGGCTGTTACGGTCTGACTGCTGCTGCTTTAGGATGGCCAGGTGCTTAGGCCATTTGCCAGGCAGCTGAGTCAGTCTTTTCTTTTCTCACCTGAGGCATGCAAAGCTGAGAAGATGAGAAAGACTTTCTCCAAGGGGTGACTGCCCTCCAAGAGGAAAGCGGGGAGGAGGAGATCAAGTGCATCCCTGTGCCAGGCACACCTTGGCTTCCATGCTGTGGGCACAAGAAGCAAGGCTCTGAGCTGGCTTGAACGCAGCCAGCACAGCTCCTGCACACTCTGGCTGCGCACAGCTGCTGACAGCTCCTGGGAAAGGGCATTTACATTTACATCTTCTTTCTGCTGGGCTTGGAGAATCCCTGTGCCAGTGAGGTGAGCGGGTTCAGCCCATCATCTTGACAGAAGAAGTCAGAGCACAGAAGGGCAGTATTGTTTCTTCTCTATAAAATTCTTTGTCTGGCCTGCCAAGGTCCATTCAACAGGTTGGACAGAGGCACTCTGGCTGCCCTCAGGGTGGTGGTATCTTTTTATACTAAGAACTACATGTACAATATTTACAATTACTTTCCAAGACCTATCACCTATGTTAGACAGTGAGCTTCTACTCTAAACCAATCCAAAAGTGCCACCATAACAGCAGAAGTTGGCGGCCAAGAAGAAGAAGGAGGAGGAAGACTGGACACACCCAGATTCCTCCACCTTGCTTCTCCAATCCCCATTCTAAAAACCCCAAAAATTTATTTTTCACCCCATTGACAAACTATTATTTTACTTAGAATTTCGTAGCTTTCAGATCCTCACAGGAGGTTGGTTTTTTTTTTTTTTGCATGGGTCATAACCAAAGTCACAGTGTCTTGGGCTCTGTGCCAAGGTCTCTGAGCCCCCCGGGCAGGGCCTGGAGCCCTCCAGGGCAGTCAGAGGAATTTCCTGGGTTCTGACACTTACCAGGAACTCTGTGTGGGGATTTGCATCCCTTGTAAATAACCCGAAGAAAAATAATTTAAATGATGCCTTCACTTACACCAGGGATCTTGCCTCAAGTCCCTGAAGGGGTAAAGTTGAGATTCCCCCTGAAAATTCCTCAGTGCTGGCTGGAGATCCGTAGATTCGGTGAAGCTCTAGGCTCATCTTCTGGCTGGCTCTCCAGTTCACTGCCACAAAATCTCTTTTTGTGACTTGGCCTGGGACTGACTGCCACCACAGACCTGATGCAAGACAGAATCATCCACAGCAATGACCCCACAGGGATGGTCAGAGTCTGGACACAGAGCCCAAAACCCTTTCCCCAACTGTCTCCAGGCAGCAGCAAGTTCCCAGCCACGAGGCTGAAGTGATGACAATGAAAGACAGAGTGAGTACTGTCACAGGCACCTTTGCAGAAAAATTCTTTCCTTAGTATAGTTTTAATATAAATATATTATACGAATATAACATAAATATATGAACACAATACTAAAACAACAATAATATAATAAATATAAATATTAAATAATATAAGAATATAAAAATGATATAATACATACATTATATTAATATAATATAAGCATATTATGTTTGTATAATACAAGTATATTATATTAAAACTATACTAAAAGAATGGAAGAAAGGATTTCATCAGAAGGCTAGCTAAGAATAAAAAAGGAATGTAAGGATAACAAAAGCTTCTGTCTCGGACAGAGAGTCTGAGCCAGCTGACTGTGATTGGCCAGTAATTAGAAACAACCACATATATCATAAAATAATAAATCAAGCCTTCTGAAACAGGGAGTCAGATCCTCATCTCTTCCCTCATCCGCAGACCCCTGTGAACACTGTCACAGAGTTCCACCTCCTTCCTTCAGGTGATGCACAGAGCCCTCTGTCTCTGGGAGCCAGTCTAGAACCTTTCCCAGTCCCACATACAATCTCAGCAATTCCTGTCCAGGTGATATTTACAGAACCGCTGCCCATTGCACGAGGGCAGTGTTTTGGAAAATTAAAAGCCAAGGACCAAGACCACAAGTTAATAAAAGAAGTCCTTAGTACAGTTCAAGATAAGCGTCTTTAGCTTTCAGTTGTACACAAGCACAGTTATGGATGAAAGCAACAGCAGCTCTGATCATATAGGAAAGGGGTGAAAGTAATTTTCCAGCTGAAATTCAGCAAGTTGTCTAAGATATTGCAGTTGATTTTGAAAAGAAGTTTCAACCCCAGTAGACTATAGTAAATTTCACCTATGATCCTGATTCTAATGTAGCCATTGTCTTTGTGCTTACCATACATAATGCCACTGTTTACGTTATCCACTCCATCATTGCATTAAGATTAAATAATGAAAAAACAGCACTCTACCCTTCAGAACATAGAGTGTGTGGAACCCTGGAATATTTCCACTCTGCCCCAGCAGATCTTTCCCAAAGCTGTTGCTCTGTTTCCTCCATGCACGCACAGCCCAGCTCGTGCTGGCAGAGGAAAGGTGACAACAGCCCAGAGCTGCAGGGAACCAACGCCATGTGCTGGCAGGGTCTGTCCCCACATGCTCTGGCCCCGGGCTGCAGCTCAGCCCCTGTGGCCTTGGGCATTTTCCTCCTACCTGCTTTCACTTCTCCTTGATTTCCACTCTAAAGCAGAGGGCAGCAGCTGAGGATGTGGGGACATGGATAGGCTGGAGGGGAAAATCTCTCCTTGCTGATTCTGAAACCAGGAACTGCATCAAAGATGTGGGGTGAGATTTGGGGGAAACAGGGCTGGGATTTCATGCCTCACTCAGTCCTGACACCAAGGGATCTGCGGGGCAGGCTTTATCCCTCCCAGAATGGAAGCAAGGGCTCACTTTGTGCTTTTTGCCCCCACCAGGCTCCAGCATCACCCACACTGCACAAAACAGGGTGAGTTGAGGCACAGTCTTGGTGCCAAAGCAGAGAGCAGGGCCCTGGGGACAGGATGTGCCTGTCAGGGTCTGTGTTGGTGGCTTGGGCTGGGGAGTCCCACAGGGCCCCCAAAACCCCCATCGAAGCCTTTGCAGATATAAATATTTATTAGATATTTTTTCATCAAACCATTTTGTAATTTATTTTCTCAGGATCTTCTGCAAATTTATTAGCTATAAAAATGTTACATACTGAAATTTGAAATTTAAAATTTTGGGTGTCTTCAAGTGGGAAAGAAAATCAAACAAAAACTGAAAAGGTCCAGCTACCTGCAGAATTCCTTGAGCCCAGGTCTTTCTTCTCTCTCTCATCCTTGAAGGCAGTCAAAGAACAGCATTTTCTTGGTCCATTCTAAGAGGAAAGGCCCTGTGTCATTAGTGGAACAAGACCTAACCTCAGGGGAGGAAAATTCATCTTTCTGAAGGTCAACCTGTCTCTACAGGCAAGCTGACCAAAAAATCCTTTGCCTTTTGTCAGAATGGGTAGAACTTCCTTGGGAGCAGGTTTTATGTCCCAGTCACGTGGAATACCTTTGATGCTGAGGTGGTAACTGGATATGGTCAAGTTCCTCTTCTCTCCCTTGTTGTAGAAGGGAGTGAAAGAGCAGCAACTTCTTGGTCCTTTTTAAGAGGAAAGCTCTGTGTCATTAGAGGGACAAGACCTCAGCTCAAGGCAGAAAAAAATGATTGTCCCAGTGACACCAGGAAGGACAGTGGAGGCAAATATCACAGGTTCTGTGAGGATGATAAACCTCTTTAGTTCATTCAATGATTTCCCTAATGAAACAAAATGTTGTTGTATTTCTTAATTTCCAATTTGTTCCTTGGATCCATGGAAAGCTGCAACAGAATGTGGTTTCCCAAACACCAACTCATACAGGCTCACTTTCAGACTAGTTTGAGGTTGTGTTTTAATTTGTAACAATGCTAATAGTAACACCTGTGGCCATTTCCTGACAGTTTCCTGACATATTTTACCAAATTGGCTCTTTAAATTTGATTCATTCACTCAACCTTTTTGTTAGACTGAGGTCTCAACAGAGATACAAATTGGGATATAAATCCCAATTAATACCTGACTGTTTACTAATTGATGTAATACTTCAGATATAAAGCTTAGTCCCCTTTAAGATGGCATCCCTAAAGGCACCCCAAACCTGGGCATGATTTCTTTGAGAAGTGTTTTGGTTACTTCCCAAGCCTTGCTGGTGTGGCAGGGGAAAGCTGCCAGATCAGAATCCAGCAGATATCAGAAAATATATCCACTAATACCAGGAGATGCCTGTTTCCTTGCTGGCGTGGTAGCTCAAAAATCAATTTACCAGTAACCTCTGGGAGTGTTTTCTCTTTTAGTGATATCTGAAGGTGGCCTTTTTAAGTTCAAAGCATTATTTTCAAGACATATCAGGACTTTTTCTGTAAAGACTTGACAATTTTTGTCATAAGAGCACTGGGTGTTTGAGTCCACAGACTACTTGCCATATCACCAAAATCCCAGTGGGTTTGCTGGTGTTTCAGCTTGAGAATTTGCAACACCAGTTGTGGCGGGACTCTGACTGGATTGTTGGGAGTTACCAGCCATTCTGCTCTTTATTCTGGGCTTTAAGATAAACAGCTAATTTTAAATCTGCTTGACTCTATCCAGGGCTATGTTCTGGGAGAGAAATGGCTTTCTCAGGTATCAACACCAGGTTGTGCAACCTCTTGTGCAGCTTTATCTGCACATCTGTTCCCTGCATGAATTTGGGAATCCCCTGTTGGTGTTGTTCTTTGTAGAGTAGTGCAGCCACTTCTCTGGGCAGCTGAATAGCATCTAGGAGGAACAATATTTCTTTTTTAATATTTAATTGGAAATCCAACTTCACACCCGTAATCCCAGTGCTATTAATCAATTTTGGAAATTTTCTCCACAGCCCCAGGTCAAATGCAGTGTTCTCTTGCGAGCCTTTCAGCACAGAAAGTTTAAAATTCTCAGCATCCAGGATTCCAGCAGCCAGGTGTTGTCATGCCACCCCTCCTGGTAACAGCTTTCCCTCCTCCCAAATGCCAATGCCAGGGGTACAGGTACACAGCCTCCCTCCACCTGTCCTGGCTACCAAAACCCTCTCTGGGCAACCATTTGGGAGGGAAGGGGACTGTGGAGAGAAGAGAAGAGAAGACATCTAAACAACAAATCACAGTAACACAGCTATACATCAATAAAACTTCTCTTAACATTCACATAATATCCATCCTTTAATTGCAAGAGCCAGCCATGGCATTACCCATCCATAACAGCAATTCATTCAATTTCCCTTCTCTTCTACAAAACAATGTCAGCTATAAAAGTGTCTTATAAACTAAGGTACTGTCCTCTGGCCACTTAGCCTGGGAGTTTAGCTTGCATGCTGACCACCACTGATTACAAGAATGGATTAGGTTTAGTTAGTGGGTCTTCTCCTATCTGTTTCCAGTTTTTCAACAAACATTTCAATGGAGAATTTGAAATATCATCTTCCACTTTGGTTTTAGAAGAAACTGACCCCATATTCAATAATTACAAATATACAAGTTACCTTTGTAAGTTGTAATGGTGTTTCCAGCTTTGTAATGGAGGGGGAGAAGGGAAGAGGAAGGGGACTGCCAAACCTGCAGTCACTAAAACTGACAAAAGAGGGTGCTTATAGTCCACAAATGCCATCTCAGCCAGGCACACAAAAATAAAGCAACTCCAAACCACCAGCAAACACTCAGCCATGCTCCAACACTCTCAACACTCTCTCTGCAAATGAATTTTTATATGAAGGGCATCCCCATGTGGATATGCTGGCAAACTCACATTAAGGTACCACTCTCACATGAGCACACTCTCAGAGTTCAAGAAGAATGCAGGGAATGGGAGGAATGCAAAGGAATTAACCAATCTTCACCACAAAGGTGGCTCCAGAGGAAGCTGTGGCCAGGTTTCAGTTGTAAATGGAGAATGTGGTTTGTTTGTTTTTCTTCTTTCCTCCATCCAAGTCAAGATGGAGGCAGCCTATGCTACAAGACAGCAGAACAAGGATTTTTCTTTAAATATGATCTTAGCCTGGTGCAACAATTCCGGATACTGTTAGCGTTCAGGAACACATAATCACAGAATGATTATATGCAGGTGCTTTTATTAAAGACCTCTGGGTGTCAGGAGACACAAACCCAAATCTGACTCTGACATGCTTTGGGACAAAACATGGTTTATATTCAATCATTATATAACTTACATATCAGTTATTAAACTTACATTGTTCTATTGTGTACATTGATATCATCCAGGCATGGATTCCTCGTGGATCCCTCAAACCTCTAACATAGATTCTCATGGTTCTTTAAACAATAATTATATCGAATCACACCTAACAATTATATAATTTATCATACACTGACTACACAGGAGCAGTTTGACATCATCCAGCAAATACAAGGTCTAACATTTCCCAGGGCCTACCTTTAACATTTTACCAGGGCCTACCAAGCCTAACTCCCTTTCGAGCTCCCCGAATTTTGTGATTTTAAAATCTTTTACTACCAATACCTCCCGGGGACAACCTCTAGTATTTCCTAGGGAACTTGTACCCCTGATAATTCTTGGCGACTTGAACTCAAGACAGGGGAAACTCTGACTCCCCAAGGTCAGGAACTCAAACTTCTGCCTGATAACCTAACCCAGGGACTCAAACCCCCCCTTAGCTCTCAGAGTCTTCTCTGCTGGTCAGAGTGACCCCAAGATAGGTTAGAAAGTCTCTTTTCCCAGCCTGGTGGTCAAAGAAGGAGTCAGAGCTCTTCAGTTCTTATTCTCAAGGTTGTTTATTGTTTCTTATTTATAAAATTCTTTCTCCTGGCCTGCCGAGGTCTGCTCAGCAAGACAGAGGCACACTGACACCCTCAGTGTGGTGTTGTCTTTTATACTAAAAGCTACATGTACAATATTTACCATAACTTTCCAATACCTATAACCTATGTTAGACAGTGAGTTTCTACTCTAAACCAATCTAAAAATGCCAACATCATCCAGAAGATGGAGGCCAGAAAGAAGAAGAAAAAAGGACGAAGCACGCCCAAATTCCTCCACCTTGGGACCATGAGCCCCATCCTAAAAACCTCAGAAATCTATTTTTCACCCTGTGATGAATTTACTATCATTCTACTTAAACTTTCTTGACTTGTAATTCTTCCTATAAAGGTTGGTAATTTTTTCCATAGGTCAAGATCAAAGACATGGAGGTCTTGGGCTCTGTGCCAAGGTCTCTGAGCACCCCCCCAGGCAGTAACTCTGTGTGGGGATTTGCATCCCTTGTCAATAACACGAAGATAAATAATTTAAATGATGCCTTCACTTACACCAGGGATCTTGCCTTGAGTCCCTGAAGGTCTAAAGTTGAGGTTCTCCGTGAAAATTCCTCAGTGCTGGCTGGAGATCTGTGGATTCATTGAAGCTCTAGGCTGATCTTCTGGCTGGCTCTCCAATTTACTGCCACAAAATCTCCAAAATGTTGGAACACAACTCCTTAACACTGATTTGGTTTAAAAAGGCATAATTTATTCAGGCCTGAGGTCACACAAAGGATACTCCTAACCATTCATGCACACATGATTTTGCAAATAAGCAATTTACACATTACAACTTACCCATTTACCAGTAAGCCCAGATTCAGTCCTTGTTTTGTCTATTCCTGCATTCTTGAGCCAGATGTCTTCTTCTTCTCTTCCAACTGTTCTTGCTGGGAAAGCAGTTTTTGTGTGCCTTGTTTCCCTGTTCACAGGCACAGTGAAAACTAAATTAATTCCTTTGCTGTCACATAGCATGAAAGCCTCTCTCCAGCTTCGTTCCCTGAGCACTCGTGCTCCTGCAGAACCACCCTGATAATGGACCTCCGTGTGCTGGACATGGTGGCTTCACCTTGGCGTGGCCAACACTCACCTGGACAGGCTCCTGGCAGGTGTCCAGGGTGACGTGGCAGCACGCAGTGCTCCTGTTGGTGGTGAAGGACGTCCTCATCTGGGACATGTGACTGTAGGTGTCCTCCAAGCTGCCCAGGTGAACTTTGAGCAGGGACCAGGCCCAGCTCCATGGCAAAGGGGTTGTAGTCCAGGGGGCTGGAGAAGAAGATGGCCATGGTGAAGGTGGTGGCCTCATAGACCAGGACTCCACAACAGTCGCGAAACAGGGGGCTGGAGAGGTGGCAGGTGTCAGAGGAGCCTGGGGGCACAGGGGGGCTGGGGGGGACAAAGCTGTGCCCGCTGTAGAACTAGGTCCTGGGGAGGAGAAATGGGGCTATGTTATCAGGGAAGCATGGTGAGACCACCAGTGCCACAGACATTTTTTAATGAAAAACCCTTTCTTTAGGATTTTTCCTCTTGAGAAGCTGAGAGGCCTCAGGAACAAAATGTAAACAACGATTATCTGCTGCTGTGGGATTGTGGAAGTCCATCCGGAAATCCTTCAGTTTTTGCCTCACAATTGTCATGAGAAAAGGACCATCGAAGGGTTAAAAAACTGTTGAGCCAGTTGGGAAAGAAAGTCTCATGCGTATTTAGTGCATTTACAGATGGTGTCTGCAGAACATGCCATGCTGTACTCGAAGGGGCATGCTGCCCTGTTCTGAACAATGGAACTGGACTTTCTTCCAAACTTCAGGCCTGGCTGGACTGAGCTCTGGGGTGGCTTCCCCCCCGCTCCAAGAGAAGACCCCTCTTGCCTGTCTTCAACCACCATGACAGACCAACTGGAATGCAAACCCCCTCATCAAAGAACCAAGAACCCCTCTGGCACCCTATTGGCACCCCCATGGACACCTCCTTCCAGAGACTGGGACTGTACCCCCTCCCAACTCAGGGAAGGGGGAGAACCTGCCAGAGTAGACGTACCTGGGAGCATTCGGCCATGAAAACAATGGACTTTTCCCCTCCATGGAAACCTAATTTCGGCCACCCTTCCCCCAACCAAGAACAGTATATCTGGGATTCGGTTCGACTGCCTCTCCGAGAGTCTCCCCAAGACGTGTACCAGCGAGCATCGGCGGCGGGACCCCGAAGGCATCACGTCTTGGTAGCTATACCCCATTCCCTGACCTTCTTTCCTTCCTTTTTTCTTATTCTATCCTTCTCTTCCCCGGATCCTCTAACCAATGCATATTTAGCTGTAGTTATTATCAATAAATTCCATCTTGTTGATTTGCTACTGCAAACCCCTGTGCCTTTGTTGGTTATTTTTGCACCCAAAAATCATTTGTCACCCGTTCATGTCGGGCGGACCTTCACAGGGATGCAACAGGTGGATCTGTGATTGGTCTCATGTGGTTGTTACTAATTAATGGCCAATCACCGTCAGCTGGCTCGGACTCTCTTTCCAAGACAGAAGCTTTTGTTATCATTCCTTTTTTTTTCTATTCTTAGCTAGACTTCTGGTGAAATCTTTTCTTCTATTCTTTTAGTATAGCTTTAATATAACATATATCATAAAATAATAAATCAAGCCTTCTGAAACATGGAGTCAGATCCTCGTCTCTTCCCTCATCCTGAGACCCCTGTAAACACGGTCACACACCAGGAGATCATTGTGGAGCAAGTGGCGGGTGGTGGAACCAGCAGGAGATAGTCTCACCAGCACTGGGAGGTGCTGGGGGCACTGGGAAGTGATGGGGGCATTACTGGGAGGTGATGGGGGCATTACTGGGAGGTGATTGGGAACTACTGGAAGGTGCTGGGAGCAGTGGGAGGTAATGGGAGCACTGGCGGACAAGTAAGAGATGGACCAAGCTCTACGAGATGCTCCCATCGTGGGATGATGACCCCACACTCTGGTGGTGTTTGCAGGGGTCTCAGGATGAGGGAAGAGATGAGAATCTTGACTTTATATTTCAGAAGGCTGATTTATTATTTTATTATATATATTATATTAAAAGAAAATGATATATTAAGAGTTACTAAAAGAATAAAAGAAAATATTTCATCAGAAAGCTAGCGAAGCCCCATGGCGCTCCAAGTCTTTGGTGTCATCATCGGTCGCCGGGCAAAGGGAGGCCTGGGGGTGAGGTGCCCCAGGCTGGCCCGGAATGGGGTCCGGGGGTCCCCGGGCTTATGGAAACTGGGGATCCAGGGGCTGGGAGAGGAGGATACCCGGGAAAGGGGGTGCAGGGTGTGTCGGGGACGAATAAGGGGGTGCAGGGGGTCCTGCAGCTGGGGAACGAGATGCGGGGGATCCCAGTGCCCAGGAATGGGCATTCAAGGGGGTCCCCGGGAGGCTCACCAAAGCCCCTCCCGGGGGGCAGCAGGAGCTGACTCAGGAGCAGAGAAAAGGGGGTGACCCCTGCTTGGGGGGCACATGGGGGACTCACACACGGTCCCGGGGGGACACGATCCCGGGGACCCCCCTCACCTTATCCCGCAGGGGAGGCAGAGCCCCAGCCCGGGCAGACGAAGCCCCCGAGCCCCGGCAGCATCCCGGGGGCGCGTGCGGGGCCGGGAGGGGCAGGATCCGGGAAATGGCGGCGGCTGCCGGGGGCCGCGGGTGCCTGGGAACCGAGAACGCGACGGCGGCGTCTGTGACAGCGGCGCGGCCTCAGTTGCCTGAGAACGCGGCCCTGGCTGGGTGTGCGCAGCCTGGGCTCCTACAGGTGGCTTCCCTGGGTGATTCGCAAAGGGAATTGTTCGCGGAGCATTGGTCTCCTGAAAGAATTCCTACACCCGCAGAGTATTGGCCTCTGCAAAAGGTTCCTGAATTTCCTTTGAAGGTAAAGATTAACTCAAGTTGAACGTTTTGGTTTTGTCTCATCTGCACTCTGAGAGAGAATGGCAAAGGGAAATACAGGATGGGATAATGCCCGTCCTCTGGTGCAGCAGTTCAGTGGTATGCACTGTCACAGACATGTTTTATGAAAAATCCTGTGCTTGGGATTTTTTCTCCTGAGAAGCTGGAGGCCTCAGGAACAAAATGTAAACAATGATTATCTGCTGCTGTGGAATGCAACAGGTGGATCTGTGATTGGTCTCATGTGGTTGTTTCTAGTTAATGGCCAGTCACCGTCAGCTGGCTCAGACGCTCTGTCCAAGACAGAAGCTTTTGTTATTATTCCATTTCTTTTCCATTCTTAGCTAGCCTTCTGATGAAATCCTTTCTTCTCTTCTTTTAGTATGGTTTTACTATAATATATATCATAAAATAATAAATCAAGAGTCAGATCCTTCCTTATCTCTTCCCTCATCCTAAGACCCCTGTGAACACCACCACAATGCCCAGCTGAGTGGATGAACAGTATATGCTCTACTGATTGTGCTTTTTTTTGCACTGGAGAAATGCAACATTTTCTAAATGTACTGGTCTATACATTTTTTTTGTCTATAGTGATTGCTTAAACTGCTTAAAGGTGAATGAATTCTGTTCAATTTCAGTGGGTTGTTATCATCTGGTTAATAATATGATTAGGGAGATGCCTCTGAACTGAGGTGCAAACGAGACCATATGCCAAAGTCAATAGACTGGATTTTATGTGACAGTAAATATGAGGAAGAGAGAGAGAGAAAGGAATAGAAAAAGAAGCAGGGGGAGAAAGAGAGCAACAGAGACAGATTAAGTAAAAAATATCATCATTACATGGATCCCATTGGCATACCATAAAATCCTCTTCTGGTCTTCTCTGTCTTGTCTTAAGTTCCCTTAGGCAGCTTAACTCACAGTGCCAAGTACCAGTCAGGGAATTTTCTGGGAAGGGTGGGCTTGGGTGGTCGCAGCTTTATTGTTCAGTTTTATTACAATGGGCAGAAAGTCCTTTATAGCAAAATTTAAGCCATTAGCCATAACATTCCAGTCTCTCCCAAGTCCTGTGAGGAGCAGCTGAGAGAGCAGGGGTGCTTTAGCCTAAAGAAGAGGATGCGCACTTTAGGTATTTTTAAGTAATATTTAAGCTGCAGCATTGTCTGGTCTAACAATTATTAGTGTTCAGATTTTTAGCTCCAGGTTTCAGTATGATCCATCTTAGAATTGCACAAGGTAGCCATATAGTTCAAATAAAGTCCAGCTAGAGGCCTACTAACTACTTATACCAAACAAGCACTCAGCTACTTTCAAATCATAGAAAATTTTTAGCACTAGTATATCTCTTGACAGTGGCATGCATTGGGTTGTGAATTTTAAGACTTCCATTGTTGCTTCTTTCAGTTTTGTTGAGGCATTGTCACTCATCTGGGAGATCCTGCCTTCAAAATGCCTTCTGCATTCCCAAAGAGGACCTCGACACCCCGACTTTTGTCCAGGGAAAGACTGACATCTTTCACTGTAAGTACCCACTGGGCTGTGTTAAGGCTGGAAATTGCCCTGGTGTCCCTGCTGTCCCTGCCCCAGCTTTAGTGCAAGCAAGAAAATTCTCTAAGTAGGTAATAAGCAGAAATATTATAGTAAGGCTATGAAATGCAAGTAATAAACGACATGGTTATGAAAGCTTCTTTTTAGGTGAACAGAGAGGGGGAATTGTGGGAATCTATAAAATCAGAGGGTTTTTGGAAAGCTGCAAAAGGCAGCCCCAGAGACAGCAGAACTGTGATTAGAGCTAAGCAGCAGCCATGGGATAGGTCAGCAGAAAAAGTTTTTAAACTGTAGAAAAGCAAGGACAAATAGAACTATGGTCTGTGAATTAAGACTTATCTAGAATAACTCCCTAAGATACAGCAAAGTTCATCTAGCAAGTTTGAAGCTTAATAGTGAAGCTCTGTGCATTGTGTTAAAGGCTTAAAACCAGGTATTGTATTCAAAGTAAGCAAGCATTGTTTTAACCAAAGGTACATGTGCTTCTAGTGGTTGGATAGAACTACTGTCAATGCGCTTTTGCTCTGTGGGATTGGTCAAGAAGCTTATAAAGGAAGTGGCAACATTAATTTTTTTGTCTGCTGCCTGAGATGTGAGCTGGTGGCATCTTCCCATTGTCATAACCATGTAATGAGACTGATGCTGGAAAATAAAACAGCTTGAGGCACATTCCACAGCAGCTTTGTCCTGTTTGTGATTTGTACAGAGCCCCCTGCCACTGTCAAGATCAAGCTGCCCTTGGGCACCTGGGCATGTGGGGGGGAAGCTCAAACTCTGCCCAAAGCCTTGTGAGACAGGGCTGGTCCCAGCTGGAAGAGCTTCCAAAGCAGCTGTTCTCTCTCAGCTCCTGTGTGGGCACAGATCCAGCCCTGCTGACATAGTGTACAGCAGAGCAAATTATCTGCTGCAGCACGTCCAGATATCTCAGCACCTTTGTGTTGCAGACATCTTTTATGAAAATTCCTTTCCTTAGGATTTTTCCTCCTGAGAAGCTGAGAGACCTCAGGAACAAAATGTAAACATTGGTTATCTGCTGCTGTGGAATGCAACAGGTGCATCTGTGATTGGACTATGTTGGATGTTTGTAATTAATGGCCAATCACAGTCAGCTGGCTTGGACTTTCTGTCCAAGCCACAAGCCTTTGTAATCATTCTTTCCTATTCTATTCTTAGCTAGCCTTCTGATGAAATCCTTTCTTCTATTCTTTTAGTATAGTTTTAATGTAATATATATAATAAAATAATAAATGAAGCCTTCTGAAACATGGAGTCAGATCCTCGTCTCTTCCCTCATCCTAAGACCCCTGGGAATATAGTCACACCTTTGTTCTGCAGGATGGTGGAAATCTTCCTGTGCTGGGAATTCTCCCCTGATTTTGGTTGGCCATGTGTTGTTGATGGTGTCCATCCCAAAGGAGCTGGCTTCTCTTGAAAGCTCTGGATTGGTAGGAATGTTGAGTGCTGTGCAGTTCTTGCCTGCTCACTGGAGTCAGGGCCACAAAAGTCCCTTGGTGTCTGGAGCTCACTTGACTGAAGATGCCCCATTGCTGAGGCCCTGTCAAGGAGATCCCTCTCTTTTCTTCTCTGGGGGGCTCTGTGAGCCCAGACAGAGAAAACAAATGCTAATTAACAGAGAGAACTAAAACTTGGACACATTCCTGTGCTCCTCACTCTTAGTACAATGTTCCTTTCTTGTGTCTCTTGGACTCAGCCAGCAGTGATATCTCCTTGCTGTGAGTTCTCAGTGCTGTACAGGGATGGAGTCAGGGCAGTTCTGAGAGCTCCTCCCACTCTCTGAAAAGGTCACTGCCTCAATCCAATGAAACTAAAGAGGAAACAAATGCCCAAAGAGCAGAAATCCCCAAACATGTCCCATCAAATCATGGAGAAGCCAATGGGACAGAGCCATGTGGTTGGAGTATGTGCATTGCACTCTGTATTATTAATTTATTTGTGTTAAGTATTTCAGCAAGTAATGTCCAGGGCTTCCAGGACTGTCCTGGACAATTTGATCACAAGTTGTTCACCAGCGGCACTTGTTCAAGAAATGCCTTTCTGAACAAGCACAACTCTGAGGTTTTTGCTGTTTTATTTTTGCCTTTCAGCTGCTTCCCTCTAAGTTCCAGTGGGAGAAGTTTCTCAACATGAAGATGAAGGCCATCACTGGGACGAGTTTTCTGCCCAGAATTGGCCCATGTGTAGACCTGGGGGTGACTCGTCCAAAGGTGCCTTTTCCTGCTCTTTTCCTTTCTGTTTGATGTGAAGTTTGAAGAGGGTGTGTGCTTGTGACAGGCAAAATACCTCAGTGTCGAGGTCCTGCTGTCATTGCAAAGTGCTGGGACTGGTGGACTGGGTGTCCTGATCTGTACTAAGCCAACCCAGATAAGCTCTGCTGAAGCTGCCTAAGTGTAGCTGCCATTGCTAAAACAATGGGGGGCAGGCTGGGGACACAAAGGCACAACATTGCCCTTTGCCATTCTCCTGCTGAAGGAGGCACCTCTTGCTTTAGTGTGGTCACCATCAAGTGCTTGGGGTCACAGGATTCCTTCCAGAGTGGCAGCGTTGGCCTTTGAAGGCCAAGGACCTGCAGGAATTACTTCAGATTTAACAAAACAAATTGCCTTAATGCTTTGGGCTGGAACAACATCTGGGACCCTGATGGGGTGTTAGATTTTGCAGGCTGCCAGATGTGCAGGGGACTGGCCCTGGGCAGAGGGGAATGGATGTGCTTTATCTGGATCAGTGCCTACTCAGAGGTGTGTTCAAAGCTGCTGTTCTGACAGGACTGGCTCAGTAGAAAAGCACAGACCAAATGGGTGGGTGACTGAGTTGGGCTGTTGTTATGAATGAGGTCTCTATATGTCTAATTTAATAAACCAACATTAGAATTTAGCAGCAATTTTAATTGAGCAGCAATCAAATATATATATATATATATATATATATATAATAATAATGCAATCAAATATAACCAAGCTGATAAAAAATAATTTGGCAGTGATTTGGATAGATGAAGCATAAGCAAAACCAAAAGAATCCAAACACAACTTCTATACTGTATGCTAATACATATTCATCAATAATTTTCTGTAAATCTCCTCCTATTTTCGATTCTTGAAATCAATGTCACTACACTGCACATTGCATGCTCTGCTTGTTTCTAAGAGGTCTTTTGGCTTTTGGTGGTCGCTTCCCATGAAGGCTTCTCCTCATCATCACTGTGCTTTGAACAACCCCACAAGCTGCAGATGCACCCCAAGTCTTGTGTTATAGAAGCCAACATTATAATCTAAAAATAAGCCTTATTATTTCATAGATACCTGGAATCATCCCAATTTTGTCCATTTCAAGGCAGATTCTTGAATTATCCCGAGGCCTGTTGCGTTTTGGGATGCTACTTATCTCAAACTACATCCTACATCCTGTTTTTTCATGAACATCTGAAAACATCTGTTTTGTGACACTGATTACATATCCTTTTCCTCTATTACTTTTTAACAAATGTTTTCTGAAATATCTAAAATATAGTTGCCATTGTTAGCACGAATCACATTTATTTCTCACACTGTTGAGCAGGAAATTGGCAGCAAGAGCCATGTAACACACTGGTTAAGGATTGCCCAGACAAAGCAGTTTTCTCCAAGCAATGCCTCTGCTCCAGAAACATCTGCTGTTGTTGTGTCATTCCAGACGTGCCTCTGCCATGGTATCAATAATACAGCAATAATTACAAGATAGCAATAATTACAAGAAAGCACCCATTTAAAGCACATGGAAAACAGAGATACCAACTCTACTTTTACCCAAGTGTCTGAGAAAATAACTGAAGCTTTTCCTCATTCAGCATTCATTCACCTCATTTGTCTTTTTCCTAACTTCTGTGTTACTTTATTTCTGCCTTCACCTCTGTTAGAAACGCACTAATATTTGAATACAATTAAAGGGGACAAAATCATCAAAGCAAAAGGAAACTTTTGTAACGATTCAGCTGAGCCAGTCATGTCTCCCTCCCTCTGGAGATGAACAAACACAGCCTCTGAGAAAATGGCAATCTTTCTATCCCCTTTATACCCAGCCAGGGCTGCCCCTGTCCCCTTTCCCCTTGGATGGGTACTTGGGAACTTCCATTCTCTCAGCTCTCCAGCTTTTCTATCCCCTCTCCTCTCCCCCTGCTTCCTTTTGGTCAGGTCTTCAACCCTGTCCCTCTCCCAGCTCACAGAAACACCCAACAAAGCAACCTGAACAATTCCAAACAATCCAAACAACAACACACAGAGCCAACAACTTTCATTTTTTAACTCAATAACCTTTTGGCTTCTGCAAAATATCACCTCATCTCTCACACCTCCTCTGGTACTGTTCTCTTCTTACTGATGCCTAAGTTCTAGATCAGAACAGATATTTGCAGTTGTGTGGGCCTTGGTTTCCCTGTCTCAGAGTGAAGGACATCCCAAAATCGTTTCCCATGGAGTTTGATGTAAATTTGTGGGTTTTTCTCACTCCACAAGTGCTCAGGCACTGCCCCAGAGCTCTGTGACCACATGGGCACAGGGCTGTGCTTAATGAAAGTGCAGCCTGGCATTCTGGAGAAGAAAACCTGGAGAAATCCATGCCAAAAGAGCAGCTTGGCTTGAGCCTGCTCTGTGTGGCCCAGCAGCTGTGGATCAGCTGAGAGCAGAGGCGGGTGAGCCACTGTTTGCCCAGATTTGCTCACCCAGAGCCTGTACTTGGGGATCAGTGTAAGGGATCCTTCATGAACCTTCCTCCCAGCAGCTGAACCTCTCCCTGCTCTCTCTGTCCTCTCCAGCTGCCGTCAGATCCCCCGAAGCCGAACTTGTTGCAAATTTCCCCACCAGAGGTGGAATTTCAGAACTTCAACCCTCGTGGTGTCTCTGAAATGGCTCTGTCTCTCACCAATGTGGGCAAGGTGAGTGCTGGGACGTGGAGCTTTCTTGGTTTCTCTGGGTCTGGATTGAAGGCACTTGAGATGGTAGTTCATGTTTGGACTCAGGTGTTTATTATTTCTTATCAGTAAAGCAGTCTCACAACCATGAGTTCAGCAGCTTTTCATTAGCAAAGCACAAAATGGCTAACAATCTCTTGATTCAAGGTCTTTTAAGTCTAAACTATCCAATTAAGAACTGACACCTAGATTATTTTCCCTTTTAACCCAAGAACTGATCCCACAGAGCCTGCAATGCAGACTTTTCTGACCAATTACAAAACATCACTGAAAGCCATGAAGAAGAAGAAAGAAGCAGCATGAAGAAGAAACTCAGGACGATACCCTGTGCCTTCCGTCTTCCTTTCATCCATGGCATCCTAAAAATCCCAAAACCTAAATTTCTCACCGTGTGATACACCTACACTACTCTCTATAATCTGTTTCACACTTTTGTGGATTCGGGTCTATCTTGAAGTCTGGGAAACTTTCTCCATGAATGAGGGTCAAAGTCAGTGCTCCCCTCGGGGTCAGGACACCCCAGAGCAGACAGAGAAATATTCCCAGTGCCCTGGGTTTCTACAGAGCTTTAACACTGTGCTGGAAGAGGAGAGAGGTGTAATTCCCAGAGTGTACAGCAAAGCAAGTTATCTGCTACAGCACGTCCAAAAGAAAATGTCTCAGCACCTTTGTTCTGCAGGATGGTGGAAATCTTCCTGCAGATTCCTGGAAATTCCCCGTGCTGGGGATTCTCCCCTGATTTTGGTTTAGCATGTGTTGATGGTATCAATCCCAAAGGAGTTGGCTTCTCTTGAAAGCTCTGAAATGGTGGGAATGTTGAGGGCTGTGCAGTTCTTATCTGCTCTTGTGCTTTGCCTTGAGTCTGTACCTCATCCTGTGTCTCCTTGGTTAATCTTGGCTCCTCTGCCTCTCTCAGCCTGTTTGGCTCACTTTGTGCAGCTCACAGCCAAAGCTCAGGGACTGAGCCTTCTGCACTTTATGCTGGAATCACTTTTCATTCATGGGATGGGCACTGCAGGAGGTGTGTTCTGAAACAGCCCTGCAATCAGACTGATGGAGCAGAAGCAGTGAGAGGCCTTTAGGTGCCACTCCAGGCTCCTTCTCAGCTTCATCCAGCTCTGCTCAGCTTTTCCAAAGGCAACACGGTGCTCTGCTTTCCCTTTGCAGAAGAACAGCACATCCAAAGCCATAGGCTCCTGGAGGTTTCCACCTTCACTTGAACAAATTTGGATTATTTTGCAGTTTCCCAAGAGAGCTGAGAGGGAGAATGTTGAAAGATGTCAGCAGTTGTTTTCCACTGTAAAGAGGAAAACAGAGACCATTGGAATTTCAGTCAGGGAAACATTTTCTCAAATGAAGCTTGTGCCAAGAGTGGGCTGGTGGGAAGAGACAGGAGGGAGTCCAAATCATCTGGTTTAGACTTTTGGAGAGCATTTTGGTTCTTGGGGGTGGATATCTATGTGCTAGGAAATGCCTGTGTGCTGTGTCTGTGTATCCCAGAGGGCAGAACCTGGCCTGCTGGCTGCAGGCAGGAATGCCCAGCAGCCCAGCTTGCCTGCACAGGCAGCAAGAAGCCCTGGAGAGCCAAGACTGGCTTTTCATACTGAAACCACACTGTCAGTCAGTGCTGGTCCTGTTTCTCCAGGCAGAAAAAACCTTTAAAGCCCATGGTGATAGGCACAGCCTGTCTGTGTTTCTGTCACTTTTGGCAAGCTGGTTGCTCTCGTGGTTTTATGATTCTCCCATACTGCTTTACTGCCCATTTAAATTCTCTTTGCCATCTCCTTGTTTTAGGGGTTGTCTTGCTTTCTTCCTTCGTTTGCTTTTCAGGTTTGCTTTTATTCCCAGCAAAGCCACAGTGTTTGGTCTCCTGTCTTGCTGCTCTGCCTGCCTGACTCTGTTCCCAGAATGTCCCTACCCAAACCTGATCTGCCAGAAGGGAATTTCTCCCTTCTCCCACGACAATGTGCTTGTTTGCTTTCAGGTAGCACATTCCCCCTCTGGAACACGACTGCATGGCTGTGTGCAGGCAGAAGCCAGCAGGTTTCCTGGCCTTGTGGAATTTGCAGTTTACCACCAGCCAGGGGCTATGTACAAATCACAAACGGGACGGGGCTGCTGTGGAACGTGCCTTGAGCTGTTTTATTTTTCAGCATCAGTCTCATTGCATGGTTATGACAATGGGAAGATGCCACCAGCTCACATCTCAGGCAGCAGACCAAGAACTTCATGTTACAACTTCCTTTATAGGTTTTTTGACCAGTCACACAAAGCAAAAACACATTGGCAGCAGTTCTATCCAACCACTAGAAGTACATGTACCTTTGGTTAAAACAATGCTTGCTTATTTTGAATACAATACCTGCTTGTAAACCTTAAACACAATGCACAGGGCTCTATTATTAAGCTTCAAACTTCCTAATATCTTGCTAGATAAACTTTTCTGTAGCTTAGGGAGTTATTCTCGACAAGCGTTAATCCATAGACCATTGTTCTATTTTTCTTTGCTTTTCTACAGTTTAAGTAACTTTTCTGCTGACCTATCTCATGGCTGCTGCTTAGCTCTAATCACAGTTCTACAGTCTCTGAGGCCTGCCTTTTGCAGCTTTCCCAAAACCCTCTTATTTTGTGGATTCCCACAGAGATGACTTGGTTGAGGTGCTCTGTCTCCTTTCTGCTGGTGCTGACCTGCTCAGCCCTTCCTTGCAACCGGGCGCTGCCCAACTGCCCCTGGCCAAAATGCTGGAGCCAGACAGAAGGGGTTTGAGTTCACCCATGTGAAGGATGTGCCTGAACCTGCACAGCGGAAAGTGCTTTGGAAAAGGGGTCAAGGAGGGATGTCAGCAGGGCATGGACAGGTCTCCTCTCATCCTTCTTTCCACCAGTGGCAAAATCATTGTTTCATTGTTGGGAAGAATGAAAGTTTGACAAGAAAGTCTCACAGATATGTAGACTTAGCAGGAAGATTTTTAAATGTGGAGTCTGATGAAGGAATAGAGATGGAAGCAAGTTTTGATATAGAAGAAAAGAATTGCTGAGCCAGTCTTACTGGATAACCAAGAAGGCAAAGGGTGTGTGAGTTAGAAGGGCTTTTTATGACTTAGAACAAAGGATAAACCCACCTCAAACAAGAAGATGTTTTTACCAAGCAAGAAGATAGCACTGGCAAACAAGGCTACTGATGTGGCAAGCAGAAAAAAGGTGTCAGAATTTTCCACTGCAAGAAAACTGAATAACAACTTGTAGCTTCAACTGTAATGCACAAACTTCTAGTGATTGGAGAATAGTAACAAGAATATGGTAATGATAGTAGTTATGATAGGCTATAGGTACAAGTTAAGGTATAGATTGGTTCTCCTGTGTGAAGATGCTCAGCAAAGAAAAATATAGAATGCATTGTAGCCACAATTAAAGGGTGTCCAGGCCTGCCTGCAGCTGAAGCTGACAGCTGTAGGCACAGGCTCTGTCACCCATGACCCTGGACTCCTATAACGTCTTGGATGGAATAAACTGCATTTTGGAGAGCTGCCTGGAGTCCTGCATCCCTCTTTGAGGCTCTTACATTTCATGTCTTTGCTGCAGGTTCCTCAGGTGGTGAAGGTCTCCATGGAGAGCTCCCCTTACTTTCAGCTCTCGTGCTCCAGCGATGTTTTCCGTCTGGTGCCGCCGGGCGCCTCTGCGCCTGTGCACATCCGCTTCACTCCCAGAGAGAACAAGGTGGGACTGGAGGAGCCAAAACACAGAATGATCTTGTCTCGGTTTGGAAAGACAGGAGTCTGCTAAGACAGGAGCCTCTTCTGAAATAGAGAATGTAAATCCTCTCCACCCCTCCGAATTGGTATAAATTTTAAATTAAGAGGCTCTCAGGCAAAAATATGGAAGCAGGAAGTAACAGTTCTTTAATAGGGAAAAGAATGCAGCTCACTAGAACAACACTGACAGAGTCAGAACACAACCTGACAACCTGTGGGGTGTCTCAAAATGTCTGGATTATATCTGGGTAGCAATGCTTGCCTCCTCCCTCTGGGCAGAGCATCTCACAATGGGATGTCTGTTCTTATCAGTCATGCAGTGACATTCAATAGTCTGTTATCAGCAGATGTCCCCTCCTGAGGGAGGTGTGCATGTGGTTACTCAAAGAGAGAGATAAAGCAAACTGCCCACTTGACAAAGATAATCTGCCATACAAATGGTAATTGAGAACATCTTGCATTGCAATCTTCAACATGTCTCCACAGCCACTGTTCTCCCTGCACTCTGGCTCCAGCCCATTCCATGCTGTGAGCTGGGCTCCAGTCCATGGGCAGGCAGCCTGCAGCCAGTCACACCTTGGCACTGCTGGAGGGCACTGCAGCCAGGCCTGACAGGCTCTGCTTCCCTCCCTGCACATCCCTGAGCATTGCCAAGGGATGATGCACAGGGAACAGTGAAAATGACAGAGGGCTGTTGATAGATCTTTGGCCATCTCTAGGTGTGACAGTGTTCACAGGGGTTCTTGGATGAGCGAAGAGACAAGGATCTGACTCCATGTTTCAGAAGGCTTCATTTATTATTTTATTATATATATTGTATTAAAACTATACCAAATGAATAGAAGAAAAGGTTTCATCAGAAGGCTAGCTAAGAATAGAATAGGAAAGAATGATTACAAAGGCTTGTGGCTTGGACAGAAAGTCCAAGCCAGCTGACTGTGATTGGCCATTAATTACAAACATCCAACATAGTCCAATCACAGATGCACCTGTTGCATTCCACAGCAGCAGATAACCAATGTTTACATTTTGTTCCTGAGGTCTCTCAGCTTCTCAGGAGGAAAAATCCTAAGGAAAGGATTTTTCATAAAAGATGTCTCTGACAGCCCCATGTTCCTTAGAAGGGACTTAGGAATTCTTTAACATCATTAAAATTTAGAGTAAAAATTGTGGTAGCCTAGGGCAGTTCTCTGGATGACCCAAGTGACACAAGAGCTGAATGCCACTGAGATAGGTTTTGCAAAGTGCACTGGTGCCTTTAAAATGTGACATATTAGTAGAACTTAGTGTTGATTTAAGGGTGCAGTAGGTAATTTTTTGCCCTTGAAGGGTTATAGAAATGGTTTTTCTTCTACCACGGGGATGGCACTAAATGTCCTGTGCTGAGCCAGTTTCTTTTCCTGCAGGATTATTCCCATGAACTCGTCTGTGTCACTGAAAATGAGAGGATAGTTGTGCCAATTCGGGCCATTGGTGCCCGAGCTATCCTGGACCTCCCTGCCCAGCTGAACTTCTCCAAATGTCCGGTCAAGGTCAGCACCCAGCAGACTCTGCTGGTGCGCAATGTCGGTAACCAGGCAGCTCGTTACCAGCTGAGCACCCAGAGGTGAGGATCTGTCCTTGTGCAAAGCACCTTTGGTGATAACAGGGCTGGGGAAGAGCAACAGAAGGAACTAGGCTTCTCCATCAGCCAGCAGTGATGTTCTCACCAGGGGGAATGGGAACTTTCTTATTATTGTGTGTGATGGTTCATCACCAATCTCTCCAGAAGACACTTTTGAGTGACAGAGTGATCACCAGCAAAGCAGCAAGGCCCAACAAAAGGAACTTTTGTTTCCTCAGTGGGGCTGTAGAAGAGCACACAGCCCAGCAGCTGCTGGGCTGGAGCACTGAGCTGTCCCTGAGCATCAAAGCACAGAGTCTTGTGTTTGTCAGGCAAGAGCTGCTCACCTGGTGACCAATCCCGATTGCTCCTGTTAAATCCAAAGTGCACCAAGACATCTGCATAATTATTTCCAACACATTGCACAGAGTTTGTCTGGTGGGCAAGCAGACAGTTACCAGCCTGCATGACAGCCCAGAGTCCCTGACTGCATTGCTGGTAAACACACAGAAACCTCCGGTTCTGCTTCCTTGATGTGCCCCTGCTCATGGTGCTTCATTTAGCTGGGATTGGACCCTTCAGACTGTAAATGGCATCCTCCTTTTGGGTTTCCCTGTCACTGTATTGCTCTAATCTGCATTTGCACTCTCTCAGAATTTTGATTGCTCCTTTCCCTAGAGCTTTCATTGAAATGTTGATGAAATGTGCCCTTTTTAGGCTAAACTGGGATGTTTTCAAGGTAAAATAAACCAAAAGAACCACACTGCAAATTCAACAGTAATTATTCCTTGGTCTCCAAGGAAAAGTTCCTTCTCCCTGTCTGATTCCTAGGCTGTAATCTCCCAAGACAGGGAGTGCTCTAACATTTGCATCTCTTGAGATGAGCTTTATAAACAGCAGGAAAAGAAATTCCTGAGGCAGTCAGTGTCAAGTTGTGCATGCAGAATGGCCCTGAAGCCTCTCTGTGCTTTTCACAAACCATTCTCTGATGGGATTGCTGGCAGTGAGACCCTTGAGTCTCATTGCAGAGGGCTGGATGCACAGTCTGGGGGAGGTGAGGTCATTTTACCCCACAGCATCTTTTGAGGGCTGGATCTCCTCAGCAGTGGCTCAATTGCCCTTTCTGACCCTGCTCTGTCTTCTGCTGACTGTGATTCGTTTGCTCCCTGCTTGCTCCGGTGTTGTAAACACCAATAACTTGTGTTAAAATTTTAAAAGTTTAACAGTAATAAAATAGTTATAACAAGAGTAATAAAAATTAGAGCGATAACAATTTGGACAATCTGAGTTAGTACAATAAAAAAGCAAAGAATTATGGACATCCAGGTGTTCTGCTCCAGCAGAGAACATGTTTTGCCAACAAAGGATTAATCCATAAAAGCAATTGCCTGTTGCATATTCATATATCTGATATGTGATGCAAACATTCCTTTCGAATTAGGGATTTTTCTGTTTATTGTCAGCTTCCCCCCCTCATCTTGTAAATCAGTCATCTCAGTCCCCACAAAGTCTAGTTCTTCCTGATAAGGAGGCAATAATTCTTCTCTTGAGGTTTTGGGTGTCATGCTGCTGTTATCTCTGTGTCAATAATTTCTTGATTATCTTATCCATTTCTTGAGCTAGTTAGAACAAGTATCTTACATCACATAGTTTATATTTTAATATTATGTTGCAGCCTAAAACGACATTTAGCACACTACTTAAAAAGGATGAATACAGTACTACAAAATATTTTCTCAACATAACACATATAGTATGTGTTATGTTTATTTAAAAATACAAATTTATAAATTTATAAATATAAAAATATTTTCAAATATAAATTATAAATGTATATAAATTTTAGTATAAAATTCAAATAATTTTAATTATAAATTAATATAAAATTTATTTAAATATATAAAATTTTAGATTTTTATATAAATTTTTATAAATTATATAAATATATAAAAATAAAAATATTTAAAATAGAATATATTTAATAATAAATATAAAAATAAATGTATAAATAATGATATTTAATTTTATTTATAATTTTATATATTTGTATAAAGATAAATTTTAATTTTTATTAAAATTATAAATATTAATTTTAATATTTGCAAAGAGCCAATCATATAATATGCATTTTTCACACAAGTGAGCTGAGGTGAGCTGCACTGCAGAAGGAATCTCATGCCCAGGTGTCCCCCAGCCCTGATCCCTCTCTTTGTACTGCAGTCCTTTCTCAGTGGTGCATTTTGAGTGTGTTGTTGCTGTTAGCTCTATGTGAATAATTTCTTGATTTTTTTATCCATTTCTTGAGCTAGTTAGAAAAAGTATCTTCCATCACATAGTTTCTAATTTAATATTATGTTCTAGCCTAAAATTACATTTATCACACTACTTAAAAGGATTAATAGAGTACTACAAAATAACTTCCCAACATAACCCACATAGTAGGTGTCCTGTTTATTTATAAAGATAAATTTATAAATTTATAAATATAAAATATTTATAAAGATAAATTTTTATATAAATTAAAGATGTATATAAATTTTAGTATAAAAGGTAATTTTTTCATAAAATTAATTTATATAAAATTAATTAAAGAAAATTAAATTATATTTAATAATATTTATATTTTTATACAATTTTATAAAGGTAAATGTTTATTTTTTATAAATATAAGAATATACAAATATATAAAATTATAAATATAGATATAAATATAAATATAAATATAAATATCAGTATGAATGTAAGTATAAATATAAACATAAATGTAAATATACATATAAATCTCATGCCTAGGTGTCCCCCCTGCCCTGATCCCTCTCTTTTTGTTGCAGCCCTTTCTCCGTGGTGCCAGCCATAGGAATTCTGGGTGCTGGTGACACCGTGCAGGTGACAGTGGAATTTCACCCGCTGACCAAGGGTGACCATTGCAGCCTCCTGAGCTGCAGCACAGGTGAGTGCTGGGCCCTGCACTGTGTCTTGGTTTGGAAAGACAGGAGTCTGCTAAGGAAGGCAGGAGCCTCCCCTGAAATGGAAAATGTAAACCCTCTCCACCCCTCCAAATTGCTGTAAATTTTAAATTAAGAGGCTCTCAAGCAAAAAATATGGGAGCAGGAAATAACAGTTCTTTTATAGGGAAAAGAAAAAAAAAAGGACAAGATCAACAATGCAGTAAAGTAAACAACACTGACAGAGTCATACCCTGTGGGGTGTTGGTAGCAATCCAATTGGAAATGTGGCTGCAGTCCTCCTGCAGTGTCAGGTGTGGTTCTGTTGGAGCAAGTCAGATCTGTAGAGAAGGATGTATTCTTCCTCCGAAGATCCAGTGGAGGAAGAAGCTGCTGCTATTCCTCTGGGAAATCCAGTGCAGAAAGCGGTGCCGGTGTCTCAAAAGCCTCTGGATTATATCTGGGTAGCAATGCTTGCCTCCTCCCTCTGGGCGGAGCATCTCACAATGGGATGCTTCTGTTCTTCTCAGTCATGCAGTTGACATTCAATAGTCTGTTATCAGCAGATGTCCCCTCACGAAGGAGGAGTGATTGTGGTCACTGAAAGAGAGAGATAAGGCAAACTGCCCACTTGACAAAGATATTCTGCCATACAGATGCTAATGGAAAACATCTTGCATTGCAATCTTTAACACACAGCTAAAAGCTGTGAGACTTCCTTCTATGCCCTGTGGTTTGCTCTGTTCCTTGTGCTTCCATCAGCAACTGAGCTGAGCAAAGACTCCCCTTTGCTTTGTTCCAGGTGAAGAAAATATCTACACAAACCTGCATGGAGAAGCTGTAGATGTCAATGCTGGCTTGAGCACAAATTCTGTGGAGTTTGACAAGACTTTCATCACCATGTCAAGCCACAGAACCCTGTTCATTGAAAACAGGAGCAACATCAAAGCCCACTTCCAGTGGAAGGCTTTTCCTACTGAGGAAGAGGAGAATGAAGAGAAGAGGAGGTTGGTTTGAAAGATGCATTTCAGTGAGATCCATGGCCCAAGACTAAAACTGGCGCGTGGCCTCAGAGGGGTGTTGGTGCTTCTGAATGGTTTAGGCCAAGTAAACCATGCCTGGCACTGGGGTGTGTGTCCCTGGGCTTCAGGAGCTCAGCACTCAGCATTCCAGTTCCATTTATACTCCAGCCAGGGATGGCATTTTGGGAAGGAAAGGTTGGTTGCGATGACTGGATTTTCTCAAGTTCTAATTGGGCTTTTGCCTCTCTAATCTTCTTGCTACATGACCTGGCAACATCCTTGAACAATTCACTCTTTCCATAGGTGATACACACCCTCTTTTTTCCCTTGGTTCCTTCAAAAGCTCCTTGTCCATCCAGGCTGGTTGTCAGCTTTATCTTTCCACACACAGGGACAGTCTGTTCCTGTGCCTTCCAGACTTCTTTCTTGAAGTGTGTCCATCTTTCCTGGACCCCTTTGTTTTTAAGGCTGTTGCCCAGGGTACTCTCCAAATCAGTCTCTTGAACAGGCTGCCCTCCACAAGTCCACAGTGGAAGTTTTGTTGATGCCCCTCCTCGTTTCACCCAATATTGAGAACTCTATTATTTCACAGTCACTGTACCCCAGACAATGGTGAACAGATTAAGTTCATTTAGTCATGAGGGAATTTCCTGGTGATATCCAGTACCTGGAGCCCAGGGAGGCAGCAGACTGTCCTGTGGAATGGATCCAGTTGACACTCAGGGCCCTCAGTTCCCCTTAAAAGGGAGTCACCTACTACCACTCCCCTTCTTTTCTTCTCAAGACCTTAGGCTGTGATCTGTCTAACAGACTAAGTGCAACTGGGAGCCTGTGCAGACAGAATTTGTTCTTTAGTGTCATCTGCCTGACGCTCTGGAGCCAGGGCCTCACACCTGTTCTGTCAGGGCACATGGGCAGGTGATGGGGGTCAGGATTAAGAGCCTGAATGAGGGATGTGGGACTCCAGGCAGCTCTGCAAAATGCAGTTTATTCCATCCAAGAGGTTATAGGAGTCCAGGGTCATGGGTGACAGAGCCTGTGCCTACAGCTGTCAGCTCCAGCTGCAGGCAGGCCTGGACACCCTTTAATTGTGGTTACAATGCATTACATACTTTTCTTTGCTGACCATCTTCACACAGAAGAACCAATCTATACCTTAACTATTATCTATAGCCTATCATAACTACTATCATTACCATATTCATGTTACTATTCTCCAATCACTAAAAGTTAGGGTGTCACAGTTGAAGCTAGAAGTTGTTACTCAGTTTTCTTGCAGTGGAAAATTCTGAGACCGTTATTCTACTTGCAACTTTGCTGACTTGTTTGCCAGTGCTATCTTTCTGCTTGATAAAAAGATCTTCGTGTTTGAGGTGGGTTTATCCTTTGTTCTAAGTCATAAAACCCCCTTCTAACTCACAGACCCTTTGCCTCCTTGGTCATCCAGTAAGACTGGCTCAGCAATTCTTTTCTTCTATATCAAAACTTGCTTCCATCTCTATTCCTTCATCAGACTCCACATTTAAAAATCTTCCTGCTAAGCCTACATATCTGTGAGACTTTCTTGTCAAACTTTCATCCTTCCCAACAAGGATGGCATTTTATTACCTCTCCAGCAGAGACCCATTTCCATTCTCCACTGTCTCCTAGGTCTCCTCCTTCTGCCTGATCCTAGGAAGGGCAGGGCTCCTCTGGCTCCTGCTGAGCTTCTCTCAGGGTTGGTTTTATTTCTGTTTCACTCTCCCTGATGCTCCTGCGCCTTTCCACTGCTTCCTTAAGCTCTGCCACTGGACAGAGCAGAGCATTCAGTTGCTCACAGCACACGCAGGTGTCTTTGGCACCATCCTCTGATCTTAGCACCAGGCTCAGAGCCTCCCTGCAGCCAGGGGCTGGACAGCTGCGTCCTTCCTAGGGGTTCTCTTTGAGTTATACACTCCTCCTGGCAGCAGCAATGGCTTTGCATGCATAATTTGTGAACTGTTGGAGAATTTTGCTCAAACATGGCTTGAGGAAAAAAGGCCATGAAAATATACAGCTGATGGAGAAGTAAAAGGCAGTTGTAAGCAGCAGTTCCCAAGCCTGTTTCTGTAAATAATAAGGTTCTCAGGCACATTTTTATAAACAGCAGGGTTCTCAGGCAGTTTTCTCATAACAGGTAAACATTCTATCTTTGGCTGTTTTGGGAAAGTAAAAGTAACAAACATGGAGGTTTTGAGAACCATTCATAGCAGGGTGAGAACACAAATCTTGGTTTCAATAACAAACCACAGGTATTGAAAACAAAAGGAGGGGTTGGTGTTTAATCTGTAACCAATGATGAGCTCGGGTTTTGCAATATATATGAACTTAATTAACCGTTATGAAAATGTGCATGGTTGATCACTAAATCGGAGTTCGATGCTGATCAAAGGATGGGTCGTCTCCCTTCGCTTTCAGTAGTGAACCATAGCTGGGAAAGGGGAAAGAGGAAGGGAGGGAAGGGAGGAAGGAAGGAAGGAAGGAAGGAAGGAAGGAAGGAAGGAAGGAAGGAAGGAAGGAAGGAAGGAAGGAAGGAAGGAAGGAAGGAAGGAAGGAAGGAAGGAAGGAAGGAAGGAAGGAAGGAAGGAAGGAAGGAAGGAAGGAAGGAAGGAAGGAAGGAAGGAAGGAAGGAAGGAAGGAAGGAAGGAAAAGAAATAAAGAAAGAAACAGCAAGCACCTCAAAACCAGCAAAAAGACACAACCCACTACACAAGGAGGGTGGGTGGCTGCAGCCTTTCAGCTAAGCCTGCTTGTGCCAACTGCCACACAAAACCTGACAAACACCGTGCAAAAACTGCTGTGCCAAAAAGCCATGCCAAAACTGCTATGCCAGAACTGCTGTGCCAAAAAAGCCATGCCAAAACTGCTGTGCCAGAACTGCTGTTCCAAAACTGCTGTGCCAAAATTGCTGGGCCAAAATTGCTGTGCCAAAACTGCTGTGCCAAAACAGCCTTGCCAAAATGCCGTGTCTAAACTGCTGTGCCAAAACTGCTGTTCCAAAACTGCTGGGCCAGAACTGCTGGATCAGAACTGCTGGGCCAGAACTGCTGGGCCAAAACTGTCGTGGCCAGCCCCTGTTTGCTGCGGGCCAGGTCGCTTGCACTCCCCAGAGCCATTTTAAATTGCCTGCAAAGGACCAGGAGAGCGACCCTTGCCCACCTGAATGGCTGGTAAGAGGGTCCTTTAGTGCCCTGGGCTTCTTGGTTTTCCACTGTTCTCCATCTCCTTACACAGTGTCTGACTCCCATGCAAGCTCTGTGTGTTAAAAGAAAACTCCATGACCTTCTCTGGCTACTTCCCTGGGCTGTTTATTCCCATTTTTTCCCACTTTCCTGCCTTAGCCTGGACTCCAGGTGATCCATTTTCCCCTCAGAAGCAACTAGGCTTCCCAAAGTAAATTTCAGCCTGGTTTTCATTTTGTAGGTTTTTTCCCAATTTCATCAGTTTTCATGCCAGTTTGTGTCCTAGACTGTCACCAGGACATTTTGTTCTTCCTTATTTCCAGTCTTAGGCATGACTGCAGCTCCGAGGCCACTGCCCTGTTGTCAGAGCAGCTTTTGAGATCTCAGAGCAGAGAGGACTTTTTAATGAGAGGAGATAGTGTAGGATCCTTTCCCTCTCAGGACCTTCTACTGCCATGCACTGGGATGGGAGCCAAAAAGCTCTGGCTCATGGAAAGGTCTCTCCAGGAGTTTGCTGTCTCCCTCCTGCACAACAAAGTCCCTTCCCCTCTCAGAGCCTCTGTTTTCATGCATATAAAACCTTGAATGTCACTCTGAAGGGTTGTGGTGCCTGAATTCATCAATTTCCTTTGGAAGTGCTCTGGGATGCTCTTGTGAAAGGTCCAAAATGGAAGGAGCAAAGAGTGATGCTTGTGAAAAACGCCAATCACTTGTTTTCGAATTTTTAAAAGTTTAACAGTAATAAAAATAGAGTAATAAGAATTTGGACAATTAGAGTTAGGACAACAAAGGGACAATAAAAAAGCAAAGAATTTCAGACAGCCTGTTGCATATTCATATATCTCATGCATGATGCAAACATTCTTTTCAAACAAAGGGTGTTTTCTGCTTATTGTCAACTTCTTCCCTCATCTTGAAAGTCAATTGTCTTGGTCCCTCAAAGTCTGGTTCTCCTCAATAAGGAGGCAATAATTCTTCTCTTGGGATTTTTGGTGTGTTGATGCTGTTATCTCTTCTTGAGCTAGTTAGAAAAAGTATCTTACATCACATTGTTTCTGTAGCCTAAAACTATATTCACCACACTACTTAAAAAGATTAGCATAGCACTACAAAAAAAGGATTAATATAACATAACTTTCCAACATAACACATATAGTATTCATTTTAATATTTGCAAAGAGCCAATCACATAATGCACATTTTTCACGGTGCTGGTAACATGTAGCTTCGTCTCCCCTTCCCAGGGAAGTCCTGCTCCTTGACCATTTGTCCTAGTTCAGAGCAAATTTGGCAAATTCAGAGCAAATTTATCTGCCTCCCCCAGCAGCTCAGTGGTAGGAAAAGCCACTTGAAGTGGCTGGTGGATTCTCCCTCAGTTTTTTGGCAGAGGCTTTGAGCCAGGAGGTTCTCTGGAGGGACGCTGGCTCTGGAAATCTCTCCTGAGCTTGCAGGTGTAGACTAAAACTCTCTGCTAGGCCAGTGAACAACAAGTTATCCTCTGATCCATCTGGAACCCCCATGGCTGGGGGTCAGCCCTTGCTGGGGAGCTGCTGCTTGGGAGAAATAGCCACTCCCTTTTCATATGTTTAGAAAGGTTTATTCAACCTTTTCAAAAATACAAGAGAAGACTGAATGGAGAAAATGTTACGGCGCCAGGAGCAAAAGATTTTTCCCACCATGTGCTCACCCACACAATGGAGGTTTTGCCTTTTAACCATTTAGCCCCTCCCAAAACTCTGTCCATTGACCCCTTCTTCACTGTCCAGTGGTGGAGTTTACTTCCTCAAATCTTGATTGGAGTTCAGATGTCACTGTAGTGACAAGCTGATCCTCCCAAATATCCCAACCCCAGCTGTCCCTTGATAACAACTCAGGGTTTAAAAAAAAATTTTCTTAACCTCTATACATGATATTTGTCTGTTAATTGTGAGGGTCAATCATTGTGGTATTCACATTCTCTGAACAGAGAGACATAATTCTCTCTCGCAGGGTATTTTCCTGGATAAGCACAGACAGAACAGAGAGAAAACAATCCTTACCTCTACTTGCTGCTTCTGTTGTTTTTGCACATGTGGAATATATTAGGAAGATTGTTTACCTGAAGTGATTTATCACTTGGGTTCTGCTGAAGATTGTGTCGTTTCCTTGGCCAGCTGGAAAAAGCTGTGTCCGGGCTGTCTGGGGACAATCACAGGTTTTCTTCAGTATTCTTTGTGGTATAGTATGTATCTTTAATAAAGTATAGTATAATGTGTGGGAATCTACAAAATCAGAGGGTTTTGGGAAAGCTGCAAAAGGCAGGCCCCAGAGACAGCAGAATTGTGATTAGAGCTAAGCAGCAGCCATGAGATAGGTCATCAGAAAAAGTATTTAAACTGTAGAAAAGCAAGGACAATTAGAACAATGGTCTGTGGATTAATGCTTGTCTAGAATAACTCCCTAAGCTACAGAAAAGTTTATCTAGCAAGATATTAGGAAAGCTGAAGCTTGATAATGGAGCCCTGTGCATTGTGTTTTAACTTACAAGCTGGTATTGTATTCAAAGTAAGCAAGCATTGTTTTAACCAAAGGTACATGTGCTTCTAGTGGTTGGATAGAACTACTGTCAATGTGCTTTTGTTTTGTGTAATTGGTCAAAACACTTATAAAGGAAGTTGTAACGTTAGGTTCTTTGTCTGTTGCCTGGGATGTGAGCTGGTGGCATCTTCCCATTGTCATAACCATGCAATGAGACTGATGCTGAAAAATATAACAGCTCAAGGCGCGTTCCACAGCAGCCCCGTCCCGTTTGTGATTTGTACAGAGCCCCTGGCCGGTGATATCATGTAATATAATATAATTTAATAAAGCAAATGTTCAGCATTGTGAATCAATGGAGTCAGCCACCAATCATTCCCTGCCTTGGGGCATCCTGCTTTTCCATAAATCATCTCTCACACTGCTGCTCCTCCCCAGGTGCTTTGCTCTCCTGCACTGACATTTCTCTCTGCCAATCTGTGACTTATTAAACCCTCTGCTGGCTTTGTCTCTCCTGTGGCTGCAGGCAGCATCGATTCCTGCGGACACAGAGAGAGCTGTGGCTGGAAAAATTAAAGGAGGAGAGAGAAGCAGGGAAGGAGAAGGGCTCTGGTGAGGTTCGCGCTGCCCTCCTGAGGCTCCCGGGGGAGATGGCAAAGCTGCACCAAGACCCCATGCTGTTCTCCGATGACATTTTTTTCATTGAGCCAATGGTAAGTGACCGCTGATGTAATTAATCAGAAGCATGACTAGGCCAATATTCAAGCAGCAATCAATTTATTAATTAATAAGGAAAAGTATGAGCAATACAGCGCTGGGTACAGTGGGGGAAGTTTTCCCTCCAACTGCACAATGATAGTTGACGTTTACAGGTATTTATGGGGGTACTCAAAAGCTTTCTCAGCAGTTTCTATTCCAATTTTTACTCATCAGCAGTTTCTATTGCCAACTTTTACATCACAATTCTATACACTATTGTGATTTAGTTTTTTCTCAGGATGTATCCCAAAAGGAGTATTCCCAGATAGTTGTGGTCCAGTTTCTGAATGAAGATGAATCCCATCTGGTGAGATCCAGCTCCCCAGATGTGGGTCCACCTTTTGATTGCAAGGACTCTAAATCTCATAACAATGATGTCCAGCTTCCCTTGGTCGAAACTATAAATCCATTAGTTGATGTTCATCTTCCTTTCTCAAGCTTTTCTCTGCTTTATTAAGGCGCAAGATAAGCATATTTCCTTTATATGTATTCCAAAGCTATAGTTTCAAGGATACAAGCAATATTCTAAAATTATACTTCAAAAGGTTATTATTGCAGAACTCTTTAAGGATTAACTACAAGCATAAAACAACATCCTTAATGCTTTAATTCCAGTGCTCGTAAATCAGCCAAAGTTAATTGCAAACAAAAGACAGGTTCAAAGGCCTTCTTCCATGCTTTACTTTCCTCAGTTATTATTAGAATTTGTCTTTATAACTGTCCCATGGTCGGTTTCCACATATATCACAATCAGAAATACACACATTGCTTGTATGCACCTGACATGAAACACAGCTTTGTATTTCACACTGAGAACCCCATTTTCCTCCTCTTCTTCCTCCTCTTCTTCCTCCTCTTCTTCCTCCTCCTCCCACCCACTCTACCCCTGGCTGCAGTCACTGGGCAGATCCTCAGCTAGCTCCATGTGCTGGGAGGGAGGACATTGAGTATGTGGTGCAGCTGCAGAGCTCACCTAAAAATGCTAAAATGCTAAAAGCATTTCTGCCCTGGAGGCTCGAGGCAGGGCTGGGAGCCTGACAAAGCCCAGCTCTGCTGCCAGGCTCGAGCTCAAGGCACTGTGTGCGTGTCCCTGCAGTGGCACAGGGAGCAGTTCTTGTAGGGAGGGGCTCCCCACAGATGTGGGGTTCAGCAGAGGCTGTTGGAGCACTGCCAGCTCACACACTGACCTGAAGCTTCCAATGGTTTGCTGGGAAAAGGAGGCCAAATGTACCAAATGTGGGAATCTACAAAATCAGAGGGTTTTGGGAAAGCTGCAAAAGGCAGGCCCCAGAGACAATAGAACTGTGATTAGAGCTAAGCAGCAGCCTTGAGATAGGTCAGCAGAAAAAGTATTTAAACTGTAGAAAAGCAAGGACAATTAGAACAATGGTCTGTGGATTAATGTTTGTCTAGACTAACTCCCTAAGCTACAGAAAAGTTTATCTAGCAAGATATTAGGAAGTTCTAAGCTTAATAATGGAGCTCTGTGCATTGTGTTTTAGGGCTTACAAGCAGGTATTGTATTCAAAATAAGCAAGCATTGTTTTAACCAAAGGTACGTGTGCTTATGGTGATTGGATAGAACTACTGTCAATGTGCTTTTGCTTTGTGTGACTGGTCACAAAACTTATAAAGTAAGTTGTAACATGAAGTTCTTTGTCTGCTGCCTGAGATGTGACCTGGTGGCATCTTCCCATTGTCATAACCATGCAATGAGACTGATGCTGAAAAATATAACAGCTCAAGGCACGTTCCACAGCAGCCCCGTCCCATTCGTAATTTGTACCTATACCCCCAACCAGCAATAGCCAAATTCAGCCCAAGGTTAATGACAGAAATGCCAATCCCCTCCTGTAAGCATGCCTTGCATTATTTCTGAGTGTCCCTTCCAGTGTCCTCTGTGAGCCTGGACACGAGGGTGGAAGGTTCAAATGGGCCTTTGGAGTTGTCCTGCACATAGGGACAGAAAACCTTTTCCTTTTCTGTTTGTGCAAGCAAACCACCATGTGCTCCCATCACCCTGAGCCCTGATTCTGAGTACTGGCATTGCAAGAGATGATGAATGCCTGGTGTCTCACAGTGCAACATCCCTTCTCATCTTGGAGTAAAGCCCAGAATAATGCCAAGCTATGCTTTCTTTCAAACGAGGTTAAACTAATATTTGTATTTCCAAGGAAGGGGATCATGTTCTCTTCTTGTGAAGAGCCGGCAGTGCACAGTGGCAGTTACAACCCACTGTAGCTGACAGCAGCATGATGTGAGCAAGAGCTTGTTGTCAGAGCAGCAGGAATATTGTGGAGAGTGGGTGACACTGGCAAGGGGTTTATTTACAGATGCAAACAGAATGGGGCTGCTGGGAAAGTGCCTCGAGCTATTTATTTTTTCAGCATCAGTTTCATTACATGATTATGATCGTGCGAAGATGCTAACAGCCCACAATCCAGGCAGCAGGCTAGAAAACTTACTTTATAAGCTTCTTGACGGATTACAAAAAGCAAAAGCATGTTGACAGTAGTTCTATCCAGTCACCATAAGCACACACAGCTTTGGTTAAAACAATGCTTGCTTCTTTTGAATACAATACCCGTTTGTAAGAGACAACACACAGAGCTCCATTC
The DNA here is from genome assembly GCF_047830755.1 of Zonotrichia albicollis. NCBI lineage: Eukaryota > Metazoa > Chordata > Aves > Passeriformes > Passerellidae > Zonotrichia > Zonotrichia albicollis. The sequence goes on along the minus strand of NC_133841.1, from coordinate 8,239,088 downwards.
TTAAGGTTAACCTTCCTAATATCATGCTAAATAAACTTTCTGCAACTTAGAAAGCTATATCGGCAAGCATTAATACATAGGCCTATTGTTCTATTTGTCCTTGCGTTTTCTACAGTTTAAATAATTTTTCTGCTGACCTATCTCATGAGTGTTGCTTGAGCACTGTTCACAATTCTGCTGTCTCTGAGGCCTGCCTTTTTTAGCTTTCCTAAAACCCTCTGATTTTATGGATTCCCACAATTCCCCCTCTCCCAAAAAGAAACCTTCATAATTGTGTCATTTATTACTTGTGTTTTGTAGCCTTACTATAATAGTTTTGCTTATTATCAGCTTAAAGCATGTTCTTGCTGGCACTAAGCATTGCTATATTACAACACAGCAATTTAATGCTGTGAAGGTCTAGTCAGTGGAAAGGGCATAAATCACGCCTGACAATAGTTACAAGTCATTGTTCCAAAAACTCTCGTGGATTCCCGGGTCCTAACTCAAAACCTTCCTCCATTTCTATACCTTCATCCACCATCTCCGTGAGGTTTCGAGCACTTTCTGTGAATCTACTTCTTACTTCTCTCTCTTGTATGATAAAAACTTCTTTGACAGTTTTGTTCATCATTCGTCGCACACACTGAATTATACAGGGTAGTACTATTAACACTACTACCAAAACAGCCCTGTGTTGAGCTGGGTTTGGAGTGTTTCCTTGGCTCCTTGTGTTGTTCACTCATCAATGATGCTCTAAACAAAGGCTTACAGGGCTGTGGTTGCAAACAAGCAATGTGAAGTTTGAAGAGAAGTGTTTTGCTGTCTCTTTCTGTTGCAGGAGGGAGAAATTGGGCCGAATTGTTCGGCCGAAATCAAGGTGACCTTCAAACCCCTGGAAGGACTGGAGTACCTAAGCGTGGCTTACTGCAGCATCTCAGGTGCAGCTCATTTGCTTCTCTCCCCCTCAGTGAAGCCATGGTGCAAGCCTGAGCCCACTGGGCTCCTATGGAAGGTCTGGGAAGAGTCCCTGGTCAGCAGGGCAGTGCTGGCACATCCCCCCTGGCCCTGCAGCTTCCAGGGAGTCTCCCGTGCCAGGCCAGGGCTCAGGATCCTGTCTGGATCTCAGAACAGCCCAGGCAGTGCAGGGAGAGATTTTCATGCCATGGCTCTGCCAGCATTCCCTCAAAGGCCAGAGAGTTCCGGAGCAGAACAGCTTCAGTGAACAAGCCCTAAGCCCCTCCATGTGATCATGTTCACAGGGGTTCGAGGATGAGGGAAGAGACAAGAGTCTGACTCCATGTTTTAGAAGGCTTGATTTATTATTTTATGATATATATTATATTAAAATATACTAAATGAATAGAAGAAAGGATTTCATAAGAAGGCTAGCTAAGAATAGAAAAAGAAAGAATGATAACAAAAGCTTCTGTCTCTGACAGAGCATCCGAGCCAGCTGACTGTGATTGGCCATTAATTAGAAACAATTCTATGAGACCGATCACAGATATACCTGTTGCATTCCACAGCAGCAGATAATCATTGTTTACATTTTGTTCCTGAGCCCTCTCAGCTTCTCAGGAGAAAAAATCTTAAGGAAAGGATTTTTCAGAAAATCTCATGGCTACACCTGCAGGGTGGGTCCATTTGACATGGATCCATCATCAGGCAGCAGGAGCTGAGTTGGAAATGTGTTCCCTGAGCCTGGATCACCTCCCAGTGCCCAGACACCAGCAGAGCAGAGGTGGCTGAGCCCCCCTGAACCCAGGGTGTTGGTAGAGGGAGCAGCCTTGGCTAGCAGCTGCTTCTCTCCCTGTGTGGGAATTGAGCCCTTGCAGCTCTGTCTGTGGAAACAGAACACAGTGCTGAGTGTCAGGAGTTGGGGACTTTGGCAACAAAGTCCTGTGCTCCTGGGCCAGGGAGTTTGATAATTGCCAAACTCTTTATGAGGCAATTTTTGAACTGAATGGATTTCAAAGCTCCTGTAAGTGCATGGGAAGGAAAGCACAGAATCACAGTATGTTAAGGATGGAATGGACCTTAAAGGCCTCTGGACAGGGACACCTTCCACTATATCAGGCAGCTCCAAGCCCCATCCAGCCTGGCTTGGAACACTTTCAGGGCTGGAACCTCCACAACGCCCCTGGGGAACCTGCTCCAGTGTCTCACCACCCTCACAGTAAAAAAATTCTTCCTAGTATCTAACCTAAATTTCCTTTCTTTCAATTTCTACCTGTTACTCATTGGCCTGTCACTACAAGGCAGCAGAGATGTTTTAAACTCAGCAGACTGGTGGCTGAAATGGGAAAGCAGCCCAAGGAATGGGTTAGAAATTGCAAGTGAGGGAAGAGAAGGGTCCATATCTTCTCCTGCAGCATCAGGAGCTGGTTGCATCCAGCTCAGAGTCAGGGACCAGCACTGAGGCAGCCTGGAAAATCCAGTGGAGCAGAGGGAATGATTGTACTGCAATGGACATCTCTCCCCAGGCTGTGAGAGCAGGCTGCCCCTGCACCTCTCAGGGGAAGGCCAAGGACCCTTGATTGAATTCAGCTCTCCTACTCTGAACCTTGGGGACATTTCTATCGACAACTCCTATGTCTATGAGGTGAGCAGCAGGGCTTGGGGTGGATCCTGATGACTCCTGAGGCAGCAGCAAGCCTGGTGGAGCTGTGGAATTGCTGCAAGCCTGGGCAGTTGTGAGCAGGGAATATTTGATGTACTGGTGAAATCTGGGTGAAATTCACCCCTATCTGAAAGGTGTGTCTGTTGTTCCTGAAGCCCCAGTTCCTTCTTTGAGGATCAGCTGGGAGGTTTCCTGCAAAACAACCCCTTGGCACATGAAACCAAGCCTGGGTCAAAAAGGAATGTTCAGAGGCTTTTGTGGCAGTGCCAGATACAAGGCACCTTTGGACTGGGCTGTTCAGAAGCAGCTGCAACAAACTGGCTGCCTTTGAGCTTCAGCCCACTGCCAACAGCTCCCAGTCAAGTGTCTCCTGCTTATCGCTGCAAGTCACAGGAAAGCCATCCAGCCTCCTGGCTCAGTGCTGGCCCTTGCAAAGGGCTTGGGAGTTCTTTCCCTTGCTGACCAGTCCCTCATCACACTTCAGCTTCGGTGCATCTCTGGCTCTAGAAAGAGAAAACTGTTCCTGGGAATAAAGCAAATGATTTTTCTACCTATTTGCCTCCCTCCCAATAGTGTCAAGTTTGCAAAAAAAACCAAAGAGAGTGCAGCTGAAAGAGGTACAAAATGAGGCACTACATCATGCCAGACAGTTCCAAAAGCTTGGCTGTGGGAGGCAAAGACACGCTGAGTTTTCTTACCAAAAGATGGTGCTGTCTGTACATTTTGATGCTGATGCCTCATAATCAATGTATTGTTTTCATTACATGGGAAAAGGTGGATGAGTAGATGGTGCTGTTGGAGCTGTGCTCACTGGGGCAGCAGCAGCTCTGGGGTGATTCCCTACGCAGCTGCAATCAGCCCACGTTGCTCTCAGGGCCAGCTCTCAATGAGCTTGGTGCTGCTGAGCAGAGGGGCACTGCTCTGTGTCCATGGGATAAGCCAGGGTGACTGCAGTTCTGTGGAGTTACCACTGCTCTGCATGAAAACCCAAAGGCAGAACTCGTCCTGTTGTATTTTTTTGCCATTCAAAGCATCGTCTGCCCTTTCTGTGTGTTAATTGCATCATTAGACAGTAACTCACAAGAAGGGAAGATTCCACATGTGTTTCCATTTTGCTCTCTTGCTGCTGCAGGTGGAACTGATGAACCTAGGAGCTATTGATGCTCCCTTCACCTATATCCCTTCAGCTGCAAACGTGGGCTTCTGCTTCAAGTTTGCGCCCGAGCAGGGCATCATTGCAGCAGGTGGGAGCCAGATAATTCATATCTTCTTCAGTGCCACCGTGGTTGGGAGGTTTCTGGAAGAATTCCAGTTCAGCGTGGCTGGATCTCCTATGTCTGCAATCCTGGCTGTCAGGTGAGGACCCTGGGAGCTGGGTGGGCACATCTGTGGCTGTTTCTGGGACATCCCCCACCTACCTCCTTTTGGGGTTGAGCAGAGAAAAGAGGTGTTTCCTGAGGTGTGAATCTCTGCTGTGATCCTGGCATTGCCTTAGTGTGAGGATGTTAGCGTTCAGAAACACATAATCACGAGAATGATTCTATGCAGGTGCTTTTATTGAAGAGCTCTGGGTGTCAGGGGTACAAACCCAAATCTGACTCCTGACATGGGTTCAGAATGAACATGTTTTTATATTCTGTCGTTATATAACTTTCATGTTAATTATTAAACTTATATTGTTCTATTGTATACATAGATTTCATCCAAGCATGGGCTACTCGTGGTCCCCCTCAAACTTCTAACATAGTTTCTCATGATTCTTCTTACGCTTAAACAATAATTATATTCAATTACTAAACAATCATCACATCTAACAATTATATAATTTATCATATACTGCTTACTGCAATTTCACATGATCTGGCAAACACAAAGCCTAACATTTTCAGAGTCTATTTTTAACATTTTTCCAGGGCCCCACTAAGTCTAGCTTCTTTCTAATTCCCCAAATTTTATGATTTTAAAACCTTTTACTATCAAGGATGCCTGCTGCCCTGTGTGGTACCTGGGAGCTGGAATGACTCCTCCTTGCAGGGATCTCCCTGTGCCTTGGGCCATGGCAGGCAGTGGGATGGATCAGCTTTGGGGCAGCAGCTGCTCTGGGATGTCCCACCTGAACACCCAGCAAGGCCCCCAGGGCTTTGCAGATGGGCCAGCCTGGCTGATTCTGCAGCAGCAGCAGTGTTTGTAAAAACTTGTGTGAATAATCCATGCCAGATGGGCAGCAGCAGTGTTTGTACAAACTTCTGTGAATAATCCATGCCAGAAGTGCAGCAGCAGCAGTGTTTGTAAAACCTTGTGTGAATACTCCATGCCAGATGGGCAGCAGCAGCCTCAGCTCACCTTTAATGGCCATGCTGTGGGGCACAAGCTGTGCTCCCAGCTCCTGTGCACAGAGGGCTCTGGTGCCTCCTTTGCACAGCCAGCAAAGGGCTGATGTGGGAGTCAGGAACTGTGCAGCAGGAGCTGTGCCAAGGACTGGGGCACCATCCCGTGGGCTGGTGCCATGGCAAGAGACAATCCTGGCCCAGCCAAAGGGAGAAGGGCGGATTATAGGGGAGGCAGAGCTCAGTGCTCAGCACCACAGCAGCGTGAGGCCTTGTCCCTGCCAGCCTGAGCCATGTGCTGCAGGATAATGGAGTGGAAGCAGGAGAGCTGGTGCTGGCTGCTCTGCAGCTTTGGAGCTGGGCTGCTGCTCTTGGGAGGCACTGGCTCAAGGCAGTGAAGGAATGAAAGGAAACTGCAGTCGATTTTACCAATGAGATGAGGGAGATGGATTTTAAAGAGCAAGAAAGTTATTACTGAGCAAAAGTGGCGAGTAGGTCTGCCCATAGTGGAGAAACAAGTCTGCTGGCTTTGTTTTTGGAGGAAAAGTGCTGCTTTTTTACTTTGGAGATCAAGAGGGAACCTTTCGCCATCAAATAATTGATTGTCCTCAGTCCCTCCCCAAACTGTTCATGGGATGTTATTGCATAAGCAGCTTCCTCCTTGAGCAAGGGCAGGTGTCTGTGGCTGAGATGTGCAGAGCAGAGCCAGGGGCAGTCCTGTGAATACAACAGAGGACACAGTTCACTGGTTCTTGATTTTGAACCAAAAGGCAGAGTGGGCATTGATTGGCATCAAGCATGAAATCAACTGGTGAGTGTTGTGCAGCTTCAAGTGCTGATTTCAGTGGATGTTGGTGGCTTTTGGAGACTGAGTTCAAGGACAGGTGAGGTGCTGTGCTAGATTCAGGACGGCCAAGTTTGGTTGCTGAAGCTCTTGCTCTTGGCTATGCCAGCTGTGCACTGGTAACAAGCTGGTCTTTTCCTCTAGGATTCATCTGTGCCCTGGGTAGAACTGCTGCTGCTCTTTTCAGAGGATGTTTGGGGCTCCCCTGGATTCATGTCTCAGAACTCTGTAATGATTTTGTGGTTCGAACTCTCCTGAGAAAGCTTCTCCATGGGAACAGCAGTTCCAGCTAAGAAGGAGCAAAGCAGGAAAGGCTGCTTACAGAAGTTTCTGGGGACACCTCTATGTCCATCACATTACAGATGGGGAAACTGTGTCGCTGGCTGGGGGCTATTTACAAATCAGAAACAGGATGGGGCTGCTGTGGAAAGTGCCTTGAGCTGTTTTATTTTCCAGCATCAGTCTCATTGCATGGTTATGACAATGGGAAGATGCCACCAGCTCACATCTCAGGCAGCAGACTAAGAATTTAAGGTTACAACTTCCTTTATAAGTTTCTTGACCAATCACAAGAAGCAAAAGCACATTGACAGTAGTTCTATCCAACCACTAGAAGCACATGTACCTTTGGTTAAAGTAATGCTTGTTACTTTGAATACAATACCAGCTTGTAAGCCTTAAAACACAATGCACAGAGCTCCATTATCAAGCTTCAAACTTGCTAGATAAACTTTTCTGTAGCTTAGGGAGTTACTCTAGACAAGTGTTAATGCACAGATCATTGTTCTATTTGTCCCTGCTTTTCTACAGTTTAAATATTTTTTCTGCTGACCTGTCTCATGGCTGCTTAGCTCTAATCACAGTTCTGCTGTATCTGAGGCCTGCCTTTTACAGCTTTCCCAAACCCTCTAATTTTGTGGATTCCCACAAAACGGAGGCACACAGTCTCAGTGGGTGTTTGCTCAGAGTCCTTCATGGGACCACCAGCAGCTCAGGGGCTTTTCCTGCCTGCCCTGTGCCCAAAGGCCATCAGGGGCTGTTGGCTGCTGCCACTTGGCTTCAGCTGCCTCCTGTGCACAGGGCACTGTGCTGAGCACATGGTGCTGTGTTTGTTGGAAACCCACAGTGCCCTGACACAAGGTTTTACACCCCTGAGCCACAAGAGCTTTGCTTTAATTCCCTTTAATTTCCCATTTCCTCCTGTGTCCTGGCCATGCAGGGGCTGTGTCACCGGACTGCGTTCACGCTTTGAGGTCAATGAGCTCGACTGTGGGGACATCTCCCCTGGTGAGTGTTCCCTGATCTGTGCCTTCCAAAATGGAGCACTTGAACATAAAAGCATCCCTCACTCATGGTCTGCCACAGCAGCCTCTTCAGGGTGTGAACTCCAGGGCTACTGGGTGCCTCAGGTAGCATTTTGCCACTGTGAGATCCAATAGAAGCAAGGAATAGAAATTTTCTGGTGTCCCTGTCCTACTTTAAAAGACAGATGTCTGCCAAGGAAAGCAGGAATCTTCCTGGAATGGAAAGATGAGTCCCTCCCTCCAAATTAATATACCCTTGAAATTGCAGGGCTTCCAGGCAACAAGATGGGGAAAGGAATAACAGTTCTTCACTAGAATATGTCAGCACAAACAACAACACAACAACAGAAGTTTCCAACCTGCCAAGTGCTGTTTTTCCCCTTTGGTGTAGTTATGATCACAGGCAGGAGGAGCTGGAGGAGAGGAGAGGAGAGGAGAGGAGAGGAGAGGAGAGGAGAGGGAGAGGGAGAGGAGAGGGAGAGGGAGAGGGAGAGGGAGAGAGGAAAAAGCCCACAGCCAAAACCCCTATCCTCCTTCCCAGACCAAGGGGAGCATTCACTATGAAGCCTATGCCCTGAACAATGAAGTTCATGAACTTTTTAAGAGAACTAATTGTCTTTCCTGATCTGCTTCTTCCTCACCCTGCATCAGCACTGAGGCATTTGTTAAATTGCCTTTTGAATAAATGAAACAAGAAAGGCAGCAGCAATCCCAGTGGCCAGCATGGGTGTGAGCTCATGTTGACTCACCCTTTGTGTGTCTTGAAAACGGTGGGAGTGTTGGCAGGCTGAACAGAGAATTTGACAGCTTGAATTCTCACAGTAAATGCTGGGTCTGGGTGCACACTCATCACTGAGAGAGAACTGGTGCTGGTTTGGGGCAGGGGAGGGAGCTCCTCCCCATCAGAGAGAGAAGCTTGCAGTGTTCAGCAGGGCTAGGAGTGGGCATTTCCAAGGCTGCAGCCCGGAATCAGTGTCAGAGGGAACTCAGTGACCATTAATTCCTCATGCAGCTGTAGTTCAGATAACAAAGAGCTGAACTCCAATCACACTTTCACCCTTTCAGGTTATTCACAGCAGCAGTCATGCCATAATTGGTACCTAAATGGATATTGACATTTGTGTCCTTTTCCTAGGCTCTACCTACACTGTGACCTCTTCCCGCAGTAACACCTCCCCGGTGTCTCGTGCCAGCCTTTGGGGAGAAGCCCACTCCCCAAATCTCCAAATCCAGCCCAGCACCCTGGAGTTTGGCTGCCTGGTGGGTGGCACTGCAGAAGAAAAGTGTTCTCTGGAGATGGCCAAGTGCAGCTCCCTCCCTATCCAGCACCACTGGTCAATCTGTTCCAGCAGCCAGGAGAACAGCTTGAAGTATGTGCACTATTGCCCTGTCCTCAAAGCTCTTCTTGCTGATGTGTCAGGAAGGATGAAAGTTTGTCAAGAAAGTCTCACAGATATGAATGCTTAGCAGAAAGATTTTAAAATGTAGAGTCTGATGAAGGAATAGAGATGGAAGCAGGTTTTGATGTAGAAGAAAAGAATTGCTGAGCCACTCTTACTGGATAACCAAGGAGACAAAGGGTGTGTTAGTTAGAAGGGGGTTTTATGGCCTAGAGCAAAGAACAAACCCACCTCAAACAAGAAGATGTTTTTACCAAGCAGAAAGATAGCACAGGCAAACAAGTCAGCAAAGTTGCAAGTAGAAAAAAGGTCTGAGAATTTTCCACTGCAAGAAAACTGAATAACAACTTCTAGCTTCAACTGTGATGTACTGACTTTGAGTGATTGGAGAACAATAACATGAATATGGTAATGATAGTAGTTATGATAGTGTTAGCGTTCAAAAACACATAATCACGGGGATTATATGCGGTGCTTTTTATTAAGAGCTCTGGGAATTGGGGTATATTCAACCCAAATCTGATTCTGACCATACATTCGAAATGATCATGTTTTATATTCTATCATTACATAACTTTCACGTTAATTATTAAACTTATATTGTTCTATTGTATACATAAATTTAGCCCCTCTCTGAATTTCCAACATAGTTTCTCATTATTCTCCTTATGGTTATATAATAATTACATTTAATTACTAAACAATCATCACATCTAACAATCATATAATTCATCATACTGCTTACGCAGGTGCAGTTGATCTGGGAAAGCACAAAGCCTAACATTTTAGATTCTATCTTTAACTTTTTCCAGGGCTCCACTATCATTCTCCCCCCTTTGAAAGCATTTTCACTTCACTATAGGTGTAAATGTTTTCACTTGATACAGTCCTTTATTCCTCAGTTCGTACTTGGTTCTTCAAATCCAGGGTTGATGTAAACGTTGTCGTGGATGCTGTTACGAACTGGAGAACCAGAAGATGGTGGGCATGGATCTCGTGTTAGTGCCTTTATTATCCTCTGGTTCCAGGACGTTTTCTTCTGTATCTCTCCCTTTAAGATGCTGTAAACTAACCAAATTGCTAAGAATACAATTAGTAAGATTATCACACTCTCAATGATAGATTTAATCCATGAACTCACATTCCACCCTAATCCTTTAAAGATTTTTCCTAACCAGCTTGCAGCCAAATCCTTTTGCTCTTCTTGTGCTTCATGCTCTATTTGTTTCAACTGTTTGATGTCATATTCTACATCTGCAGTTACATTTGGGATATGAACGCAGCAGTGATCAACTTGTCCCTTTAAAAATCCACATACTCCATGCTCTTTCAGGAGTAACATATCTAGGGCTAATCGATTTTGTAAAGTCATTTTTGTGGTGGCTTGTAATTGTATATTTAATTCTTTAAATCCTTCCTGGGTGACTCTTGCCAGTCTACCTACCTGACCTGTAAGTTTGTACAGCATCTTTCTACTCTGATAGTTTGCTATAGGACTGAGCAATGACTCTAGGGCCCATTCAAATTTCACTCCACTAGAGGGTTCTTGCCAAGTGTCATCTGGATTTTCATTGTCTAGAACTTCTCGTCTTGCTCTTATCTGCAGAAGTTCATGTTTTCCATTAAATGGGGACTTTTTCCAAATTGAACATGAGGTTGGGAGGCCTAAATAATCTCCTTTATTTTCCTGTCTACAGGCAGATGTGTTGTCCAGGTACCATCACTTGCTGCCCATACAAATTGTCCTGGACCTCAGACTGTAACCCTGGTACACCCTATAATTACTCTATAATTCACTCTGCCTTGTTTATGTTTGATCCCTCTGCAAGCACAACCAATTTGTAGGGCTATTGCCAGCGGTGGCATCTGTTTTACCTCTTCATCATCTGAAGTGCAGTCGTAAGTTTTATTACATGCCCACCAACTTACTTTGTCTGCCCTCGTTCTGCTACTAGTGTCAGTGTTCGTTATTGCTGGATCTGTTTCATTCTCGGGGCCTTCCCACTTAATATGCCAAGAGGTGTTTGCCATATATTGGAATCTTTGAAGATTCTATCTGATCTTTCCTATCCTTGGCCTCATATTTCCATACCAGAGTGGTTTCTGTAACTTGCCTCGATTCAGGTACCTGTTTACATGTAATTGTTTTGTTCTTTTGTATTTCAGGTAGTTTTGATGTATGATTCCCCAATTTACTGGATCTCCAGCTGCCTTTGGTATTGGCAGACAGGCAGTTATTCGACTGGTGTTTTGCATTTTGGCAAAATCTTTGACTAATCCAATCATTACATTCTCAGCCCGAGCTGCGTTAGAAACCTTTATCACCTGTGTTTCTGTTTGTACCTCTCTCTTCATTCCAGAATGAAGAGTGGTTAGATGATCATTTTGCATTCCACATCCCAAAGATACTAATAACCATAACGTTAGCACAATTACTGATAGCATTCTGAAAGCAATTAAACACATCTTATCTGCAGCCTTTGTTCATTCTGTGATCCACGATGGACTTTCTTCATTCGGGTATAGTGAATCCAGGGGTCCACGCTGGCTTCTTTGACTGCTGTAAAGGTGGTCAGTAGTACCTGATGGGATCCACTCCACTTTTCTTTCAGAGGTTCCTCGTTCCAGTTCTTGATGTACACCTCGTCTCCTGGATGCATGTTATGAACTGGGTTCTCGAGAGTCAGTGGTCCATTCCACACAAGGGTACTCCGGAGCCAAGCTAAAGTTTTCCCGAGAGACAGAACATAATTATACACTTCCTGCTTTCCTGTGACGTGTACATTAGGGTTAGGCTCAGGAGATTCATATGGTTTCCCATACAATACCTCATAAGGACTGACTGACATCCCACTCCTAGGCTTTATCTGAATCATCAACAGTGTTATTGGCAGAGCCTGGGGCCACTGCAATTTGGCTTCTTGGCATATTTTACTGATTTGCCTTTTTAGTGTCTGATTCATCCTCTCTACCTGTCCACTTGACTGGGGTCTCCACGGTGTGTGGAGGTCCCAAGTTATCCCCAGCAATCTACTTACCTCTCTTACTACTGTAGCTATGAAATGGGGTCCCCTATCTGATGATACCCCTAGAGGTACCCCGAATCTGGGAATAATCTCCTGTAGTAACCACTTAACTGTTTCCTTTGCTTGGTTCGTGCAACAGGCAAGGGCTTCTGGCCACCCAGAGAATGTGTCCACCCCCACTAACAGGTATTTGTATCCTCGAGTTCTTGGTAGTTCTACAAAATCTACCTGCCAATAGTCTCCTGGCTCTATTCCTATCCGAATTCTTCCTAGCTGTGCCTGTCGCCTGACCACCAGGTTGTTTTCCAAGCAGATATCACATTTTGACATTACTGATTTTGCCACTGTTAACATCCGTACTGAAATTAGACTCTGCTTTAGCAATTTTACCAATGCCTCTGCTCCCCAGTGACATTTGTTATGTTTAATTTGTAGAACTTCTCTCATTATCAAGGGGGGTACCACTATTTGTCCTTCTGCAGTCACATACCACCCCTCTGAATTCTTTTGTGCATTTAGCAAACGTGCCAGTCTCTCATCTTCTACTGAATATTTTGGTTTTGGAGGCAAATTGAATTGGGATACATTAAGCTTCAAAGGTATCAATGCCATTGTTGTTTGTACCTCTCGAGCAACCTGTCGGGCTGCCCAGTCTGCCTTTCGATTTCCCTCACAGATTTTGGAGTTTCCTGATTGGTGTGCTTTGCAGTGTATGATTGCCACTTGTTCAGATTTTTGTACTGCCTTTATCAATTGCAGGACTGCATCCTGATGTTTAATGTGCGTACCCCGAGAAGATAACAGTCCTTTTTCTTTCCACAGTGCTCTGTGTACATGCACCACTCCAAAAGCATATTTTGAGTCAGTCCAGATATTTACCTTTTTCCCTTCACTTAATTCTAGTGCCCTGGTTAAAGCAACCAGTTCTGCCTTCTGGGCAGATGTATTTGGTGGTAATGCCTTTGCCTCCACTCACTGTATTGATTGTTGTTACCGCATATCCAGCGTATCTGGTTCCGTTTTCCACGAAGCTGCTCCCATTTGTAAACAGCTCCCATTCCGGCTGCTCTAGTGGGATGTCTTTCAGGTCTTCTCTTGCTGAATAGGTGTACTCTATTACTTCCCACAGTCGTGTTCTAATGGGCCTTCTTCAGTTGTGGTACCTAGGAACAAAGCTGGATTCAAAAGGTTAGTTGTTTTTAATGTGACATCATCCTGCTCAGTCAGGACTACCTGGAATTTCATCATCCTGCTGGGAGATAGCCAATGGCCCCCCTTTTGTTCTATGTACCATGTGTGGTACATAGACATCTATGTGCCTTCCCATAGTAAGTTTCCTGGCTTCTTGTATCAGGATCACAGTAGCTGCGACCGCCCGCAGACATGGGGGCCACCTGGCACTTATGTTGTCAAGTTGTCTGGAAAAGTAGCCCACTGGCCTTTTCCAGCTTCCCAGACATTGGGTCACGACTCCTAGTGCTAGGTGCAGCCTTTCGTGTACAAACAGCTGAAAATCTTTAGACAGATCAGGTAACCCTAATGCTGGAGCAGTTGTCAGTACTTCCTTTAATTTTAGGAAGGCTTCTTTCTGTGGTTTGCCCCAGGTGAATGGCTGCGTCTTCTGAGCTTCATACAGGGGTTTCACAATCAGTCCATAGTCGATGATCCACAAGTGACACCATCCTGCCATCCCGAGGAAGACTCGCAGCTCATGTAAATTCTGGGGTTCTGGAATAGCACAAAGAACTTGGATACGGTTTGTACCTAGTTTTTGTTGCCCTTGTGAAATTTCACATCCCAGGTAAATCACAGTCTGTTGTGCAATTTGTGCCTTTCCTCTGGATACTTTATAGCCTCCCATTCCCAGTGAATTTAAAATCTCAATGGTTACCTTTATACAGGTTGCTCTTTCTTCTGTAGCTATTAGTATATCATCAATATACTGCAACAATAAGTATTGGTCTCTTGGTACTTGCCCATTTTTGGTCCAAATCTCCAGTTCCTTTGCCAGTTAGTTTCCAAATAGGGTTGGCAAGTTCTTGGCGTGTCCAGGTGAGCTGGGTCTTTCTTCCGTTCCCTGGGTTTTTCCACTCAAAGACAGTTTCCTACTTTCTTTGTCAAAGAGTATGCAGAGAAAGGCATTTTTAAATCAATTACAGTAAACCACTTATATATATCCTTTATGGATGTTAGCAATGTGTGAGAATTTGTTACCACTCGATAAATGTCCTTTTTATTTATTGCTCTCAAATCCTGCATTAACCTTTATTCACTTATTTGGTTTCTTTACTGGAAATATTGGTGGGTTAAATTCTATTGTGTATTTGTAGTGAGTTCTTGAACCTGTTCCACAGGTTCAGTTAGTTATATTCTCCTAACACCATGGCTTTGGCAGCGTTTCCCTGCTGGAACTGATTGTCCTGGTGAAATAATTCTGGACAATCTCGCTTCCAATGTCCCACCCCATTGCAATATGTACATTGATTCAGGCTTAACCCCTGGGTAACTGGCCTCCTACCCCGACCACTCCTGTTACGTCCCCTGTAATTTGGGTTCCCTTTCCCCCGTATTACTGCCAAAAGATTCTGCTGCTGCCTTTTACTAGCTTCTTTTTCCTGATTGTTGTGTACCTTCCAAGCAACCTCAAGTAACTTATCCAAATTCCTTAATCCTTCCCCTTCTAATTTTTGCAATTTTCTACGAATGTCGTCCTGTGATTGGCCCAAGAATATGAGAGCGAGCTGAACCTTTGCTTGCTCTGTATCCATTTGGAGGTCTGTATATTTCCTTGCTACCTCCTTAAGCCTCTCCAAAAACACAGTGGGAGATTCCTTCTTTTCCTGTCGAACCTCATATAGTTTGGACCAATTTATAGTTTTGAGCACAGCGTTCTGAACTCCTATTTGGATCCACTCTTGATATTTCCGTAATTTTCTCATATCGCACAATAAATTAGGGTCCCAATTTGGATCCTCAATTGGGAAATTCACATCTAAATTCCCTGTTACCAGCCCATTTCTAATATCTTCTCTTCCCTTTCTTTGGCTGCCTTAAGTAACATTTCTTTTTCAGTAGAATCCATCAGAGTATCTAATATTACTTGTATGTCATCCCAGTCAGGATTTTGAGTTTTCATAACCATTTTTACTACGCGTGCCACTTTATCAGGATTTTCTCTATAAGTTCCGGCTGACTGTTTCCAAATGACTAAGTCTGCCAGGGAAAAAGGCAGTTTTACAAATACTGGCCCTTCCACTCCGACACCTAGTCGCAAGGGGCAATCACAGTCCGTTTTTGTTTGCTTATGCCTTTTCTATGCACAACTGGAGCAAGCTTTGCCCGACCCCGGGTTCTATGGGCTATTGGGGTCACTGATTCATTACCATTGCTATCTTTTTCACTCGCATACCTTTTTCCCCTTTTTATCACAGTTAAGTTTTGCTCATCTTCCGAGGAAGAGGGATCAGGTGATGATGTGAGAGGTGGATAAAGAGGAAAAGGTGTACTAGACGAGACAGGTTCAGGACTAGGTGGGTGAGGAGCAGGTAGTGGGATAGGGACAGATGAAACAAGTGGGATAGGGTTAGGTTCTCTAGTAGTTCTTATTGGAGCTACTTGTAAATCAATATGTGTATAATTTTCCCTACTCAAGCTTTCTTTTAACACCAAGTGTTCTAAACAACGTTCCTCACAAATCCCACACTTTGCAGATGTTTTAACCACTAATAATCCACATTCATCCTGCCATTCTGGCTTTCCCCATAAATAGAAAAACAGATCAACATATGGTACTTCATCCCATTTTCCTTCTTGTTTACAAAATGACATTAACTGCGAAATAATGTTATATTGCAGAGTACCGTATTTTGGCCATTTTTCACCGTTCTCCAAGGCATATTCTGGCCACCATGAATTACAATAATCAATCAACTTAGTTTTACGTAATTCTTCCCCAAAGTTACCTTGTTTCCAATGTGCTAATAAGCACCCCAAAGGAGAATTTTGCGGGATAGGAGTGTTACTGCCCAAAATCCCTTTAAGTTTCTCCATTTCAAATACACCACAAATGCCAATCCCGCATTGCTTTTGCAATTGTCTTACAGAACAGCGCCTAGGCTTGTACCAACAGGAATTCCTTTAGCCCAACCAAGCGTAGCTTTCGCTGTGTCTTATTTGGCAGGCATCCAAAACCAAACGAAAGTAAAACGCACCTTCCCTTTTTCCCGAGGGCGTTTGTGAGCGGTGGGAGCAGTCGTGGCCGATGGGCTCCCCGAGAATCCCTTGGTGCCGGCTGGAGCGTGATCGAGTCGCGAACTCCCTCAGCAGCACTCACAAGGATTCCATCTGGGTTCGCCAAAATGTTAGCGTTCAAAAACACAATCATGGGGATTATATGTGGTGCTTTTTATTAAGAGCTCTGGGAATAGGGGAATATTCAACCCAAATCTGATTCCGACCATACATCTGAAATGATCATGTTTTATACTCTATCGTTACATAACTTTCACATTAATTATTAAACTTATATTGTTCTATTGTATATATAAATTTAGCCCCTCTCTGAATTTCCAACATAGTTTCTCATTATTCTCCTTATAGTTATATAATATTTACATTTAATTACTAAACAATCATCACATCTAACAATCAGATAATTTATCATACTGCTTACGCAGGTGCAGTTGATCTGGGAAAGCACAAAGCCTAACATTTTAGATTCTATCTTTAACTTTTTCCAGGGCTCCACTATCAATAGGCTATAGGTAAAAGTTAAGATATAGATTGGTTCTTTTGTATGAAGATGCTCAGCAAAGATGAGTATATAATGCATTGTAACCACAATTAAAGGGTCTCCAGGCTTGTCTGCAGCTGGAGCTGACAGCTGTAGGCACAGGCTCTGTCACCCACAACCCTGGACTTCTGTAACCTTTTGGATAGAATAAACTGCATTTTGCAGAGCTGCCTGGAGTCCCACATCCCTCATTAATGCTCTTACACTGGTGCCCTGCTTGTAATTGGCAAAGAACAAAGCTGTTTGCCTGGGATCTGACAATAACACTGACCAGCTGTGCTCAGGCTGGATGCTCAGGGAATAGCTTTTCCACCAATTTGGTGCTGCACAGCCCCCATAATGGTTTCCCTGGGAAGGCAAGCTGGGGTCAAAGCTGCTTTCTCAGACCTCTGTGGCCTGAGGCCATGTCCCCCTTGATGAAGGGCTCCCAGTCCCAGCTCCCAATGTGCTGCTGGAGACCCTTCTGGCCCCTCTGCTTTGGGATGGGACCTCTCTGCAGGAGCTGCTCTCTGCTCCTTGCCTTCCTTCATTGCATTGTGCTGGAGGATGCCCAGAAAAATCCCAACACCAGAGGAAGAGCTACCCAGTGCCTGGGCTGATGCTGAACATCCTGTTCACTTCCCTTTCCTTCTTTTTGAGACAACTCCTTTAGTGCCAGGACAATTTCTTTCCCAGGGGTCGGCCTTCAGTGGATACCTTGGATTCTTCACTCCCTTGGTGACACTTGTTACTCTTTTTGACTTTTCCCCTGCAACATGTCCCTTACGGGTTCTGTACTGCTTGACAGCAGGACTTGCTCATCACATCATCTCCTCTCCCTGCCTCCCAGAGAGTTTCTACTTTAGAGTGTGTGACCATGTTCACAGGGGTTCTTGGATGAGGGAAGAGACGAGGATCTGACTCCATGTTTCAGAAGGCTTGATTTATTATTTTATGATATATAGTATATTAAAACTATACTAAAAGAATAGAAGAAAGGATTCCATAAGAAGGCTAGCTAAGAACAGAATAGCAAAGAATGATAACAAAAGTTTGTGTCTCAAACAGAGAGCCTAAGCCAGCTGGGCTGTGATTGGCCATCAATTACAAACATCTAACATGGGCCAATCAAAGATCCACTTTTTGCATTCCACAACAGCAGATAATTGTTTACATTTTGTTCCTGAAGCCTCTCAGCTTCTCAAGAGGAAAAATCCTAAAGAAAGGATTTTCCATAAAAGATGTCTGCGACAAGAGTGAAAAATGACCTTGTCTGGGAACCATGGTCCTGGGAAGGTTCCTCAAACCATTCATTAAAACTAAAGACAGTGGAATGGATGATTAGGGATCTCTTGGGGGTTATGATGAGACTGCCCCCCCAATTCAGAAAGGAAAGCCAGCCTTAGGTCACAAGTTTGAAAGCTAAAGACAGTGATTCTTTGGGGAGCAGGTCACTGAACACCCTGAATGCCTGTCTGGGAATGGAGCATCCAGGTCATGTTTGACTGTGGGGAGCACTTGCAGCTCAGCAGGGTGAGAGGCAGGCAGGGCTCACCTGTGTCCCTCACGTGGAATTAGAAACACCAGCAGAGTTACCCTGAGCTTCAATTTAAAATGGGGAATGTGACCTGAGTCACCTGGAAGTGTTGGAAAATGCCAACCAACCCACCAACAGTGTCAGGGGAACATTCCTGATAAATCCCTGGTGGAGCTGCAGAGTTTCTGGTGTTGGGCACTGGGGTTTGCTGTGCTGGCTGGTCTGCCCCTTGGTGCCTTAAATCTCACCTTTTTGCCTCAAATCTCACCTTTTTGCTTGCCTTCTCTGTCTTTCCCTCTCCCACTGTGCTTTTTGCATCCCCACAAGGTGTTCATCTGTGACAGTGTTCACAGGGGTTCTTGGATGAGGGAAGAGACCAGGATCTGACTCCATGTTTCAGAAAGCTTGATTTATTATTTTATGATATATATTACATTAAAACTATACTAAAAGAGTAGAAGAAATGATTTTCTCAGAAGGCTAGCTAAGAATAGAAAAAGAAAGAATGATAACAAAAAGTTTGTGGCTCAGACTGTCTCTCTGAGCCAGCTGGGCTGTGATTGGCCATCAATTAGAAACAACCAACACAGGCTAATCACAGATCCACCTGTTGCATTCCACAGCAGCAGATAATCAATATTTGCATTTTGTTCCTGGGCCTCTCAGCTTCTCAGGAGGAAGAATCCTAAGGAAAAGATTTTTCATAAAAGATGTCTGCGACATTCATCCTCATCCTCCGCAGTTGCTCAGTGCAAGCATTTGCAGCTGCCTGCACTGCTGCTACCTCAGTGTCATCCCTGGGCTGCCTTTAGAACAGACCTGCTCCAGCCTGGGTTGGGAAGCGCTGGATCAAACCATTTCTCAGTTCAATGCAAAAGCACCCAGCCAGGGGCCGCATCCTGGCCAGGAGCTGCTCGTGCAGGTGTCCCTCCCTCCCACTGCAGCTCCCTGTTTATAGCTGTGTTATGTTCCAGATATGAGCCACAGTTCTGTTTTTTTCCAGATGTGAGCCTTACCCATCTAAATTCCAACCCCAACCACCAAAGGGGAAGAGACCCAGTTTGGATTCCTTGGCATCTCTAAGGAGACGCTTCAGGATTAGAAATGTGGAGGAGCCAGCCACAGCCCTGGAAGAATTGTGGGATTTTGCCCAATCACCAGGAGCAGAGGTAGATTTTCTTGTACATCCAGTGCTTGTGTTGCCTCCCCAGCCTGCCAGCACCAAGTCATGCTTGTGCTGACCTCCCTTTCTGCTGCCCTGCTGTGCTGTGCCCTGGCAGTGGGCTGGGCAGCAGGGCCAGTGGCTGAGTATGGGCTGTGTTGGGAGGGAGAAATAGGAGAGATTTCCTTGGAGAAGATGGCTCGGATCCTACAGACCTGTGTTGAGTGTGGGATTTTTTGGCCTGGTTTTCTTCACAATGTAAGATGAGGCTTTTCTCTGCATCATCATGGTAACACCTCCAGCTTCCCTCCCAGAGCAAGCTGGGATGATCCTGGTCTACATGGAGCCTCTTCCCAAAGCAGCCAGACTCCCTGTTTGCAGGGCTGTGCTTCCACCCAAGGGCTGGCATTGCACTGCTGGCCCTGAAGTGTCACTATAGGACACGAAAGAACACAGGCACACACTGCTGTTCTCAGGGTGAAGGAAAAGGGAAGTTTATTTTCTGACTCCAACATTAATAGTTTTCTAAGAGTGACAGTGGATTGGAGGGTGACAGTGCCACCTCTCCAATGACACTGGACAAACCAAGAGTCCATCAACTTTCCCCTCCTCCATAAAGGAATGCAAAACAATGAGTTATTTACAGAAAGTGTGTAAGAAAGTTCACCACAAGAATGTCAACATCAGAAGGCTTAGAAAATCTTAAAAAACCAGGGTGACACTGAAGCTGTCTCATAAAATGAGACTTTGCAAGGTGGCTGTCTCTTCCTCCTAGCACAGAAAATGGCTTGTTTTTCAGGTGCCTCCACAAACTCCTGAGCACCCTCAGCTCCCAGCAGGGCTGGCAGGAATCTCGTCCTCCCTGGACGTGCCGCACACTCCCCTGGAAGCAGAGAAGGTGAGAGGGAATCTGTCTCACTTGCCCATTGTCAGTGTGGCAAGCAGGGCTGGAGCTCCCATGCCACTGGGGGTCCTCAGCTGTGACAGTGTTCACAGGGGTTCTTGGATGAAGGAAGAGATGGGAATGTTGACTCCATGTTTCAGAAGGCTTGATTTATTATGTTATGATGTATATTTTATTCAAACTATACTAAAAGAATGGAAGCAAAGGCCTCATCAGAAGGCTAGCTAAGAATGGAATAGAAAGGAAAGAATGATAACAAAGGCTCTGTCTTGGACTGTCTGTACGAGCCAGCTGGGCTGTGATTGGCTATTAATTATAAACATCTAAGATGGGCCAATCAAAGATCTACCTGTCGCATTCCACAGCAGCAGATAATCAATGTTTACATTTTGTTTCTGAGGCCTCTCAGCTTCTCAGGAGCAAAAATCCTAAGGAAAGGGTTTTTCATGAAAAATGTCTGCGACATTCAGCATTGGCCACAGAGGGGCCACACGTCCCTCCAGGCCCATCACAAAGTGCTGCTGAAGCAGCTGCTTGTTGGAGAGGCTGTGCAGGACACGTTGTAGGGCTGCCCAAGGATGCTGTGCAGCACCTGTGGAGGGCACTGCTCCCCCTGGACTATTGCTGGACGGGGGCTCTGAACAAATCACAGATGGGATGGGACTGCTGTGGAACGTGCCTTGAGCTGTTTTATTTTTCAGCATCAGTCTCATTACATGGTTATGACAATGGGAAAATGCCACCAGGTCACATCCCAGGCAGCAGACAAAGAACTTCATGTTACAACTTACTTTATAAGTTTTGTGACCAATCACACAAAGCAAAAGCACATTGACAGTAGTTCTATCCAATCACCATAAGCACACGTACCTTTGGTTAAAACAATGCTTGCTTATTTTGAATACAATACCTGCTTGTAAGCCCTAAAACACAATGCACAGAGCTCTATTATTAAGCTTCAAACTTCCTAATATCTTGCTAGATAAACTTTTCTGTAGCTTAGGGAGTTAGTCTAGACAAGCATTAATCCGCAGACCATTGTTCTATTTGTCCTTGCTTTTCTACAGTTTAAATACTTTTTCTGCTGACCTATCTCATGGCTGCTGCTTAGCTCTAATCACAGTTCTACAGTCTCTGAGGCCTGTCTTTTGCAGCTTTCCCAAAACCCTCTGATTTTGTGGATTGCCACACTGGACCTCAACAGGAGGTCCATAGGAAATTTTTGCAGGAGCTTTTGCTGAGGCACCTTGAGAAAGCAGCATTTAAATCAGAGAGAGAGAGGAAAAGCCTCAGGAGTCAGATGAGCAGGGCTGGAGTCCTTCCCTGAGCTCCAAGAGCTCTCACTCTGAGTCTCCTCCTTTTCTAAAAGCAGTAAGAAATGCTTTTTAATGGCAAGCTGTGCATCAGAGAGAATTTCTAGTGCCAGGAGACATCCCAGTTCACTTTAATGTAGTGTATGAATGAATGCATTGATCCCTGTGTATGGGAGAATATTTTCCCCATGGTCCCTCCATTAGTCAGTGGCACAGATGCAGGATGAGATTAGGGTGATTCTGGCTGTGTTTGGGGAGTTGGCCCCTGTCACGATCCACTCGTACAAACGGGGGTTGTGATGGTTCATTAACTGATCTCAGAGTGCAAAAAAACAACACAGAGGGAATTTCAGTATTAATCAAATCACCTGATATTGAGTGCTCACAGCAAATGTGAGTGAAGGGTTGGAAAGGAGATAAAGGAAAGAGAGAGAGAGAAAAGGGGGGAATAGCTACCAATGGAGAGATGAAATCCTCATGGTCCAGCCTATAGATCTGTCTTGTCACACTGGTGAGAATCTCCAAGTCTTGGTTAACTCGGGAGTCTTTTATAGTCCTTTGCTGAGGGGGGAACAGTTAAAAGACAATGGAGAATAAGTTTATTGACAATGGGTACAGATAGTCCATGTTCCCAAACAGGATAAGTAAATCTCAGCAGTGGGTGGGACCATTGTTTCAGGACTGGCTCCCATGGGAAACCAGTCTTGGTACAGCAAACACACCTGCAGGCAACACTTGGCAGAAATAATGCTTCAGTCAGGCCCGCGCCCCCTGTGTTAGAATTACAGGGGTCTCAGTCTCAGCCCTTGGGAGGGGGCTTCAATCTCCCTCTCTCATGGCGGTCATGAGGCAGATTGTTGGGAAGGATGAAAAATTGACAAGAAAGTCTCAAAGATATGTATGTTTAGCAGGAAGACTTTAAATGTAGAGTCTGATGATGGAATAGAGATGGAAGCAAGTTTTGCTATAGAAGAAAAGAATTGCTGAGCCAGTCTTACTGGATAACCAAGAAGGCAAAGGAAATGTTACTTACAAGGGGTTTTTATGGCTTAGAGCAAAGGATAAATCCACCCCAAACAGAAGATGTTTTTACCAAGCAGAAAGGTAGCACTGGCAAACAAGTTAGCAAAGTTGCAAGTAGAAAAAAAGTCTCATAATTTTCCACTGCCAAAAAAAACTGAATAACAACTTCCAGCTTCAACTGTAATGTACTAACTTTTAGTGACTGGAGAACAGTAACCAGAATATGGTAATGATAGTAGTTATGATAGGCTATAGATAATAATTAAGGTATAGATTGGTTCTGCTGTATGAAGATGCTCAGCAAAGAAAAGTATATAATGCATATTACTGCAGCAGGATCTCCCTGGGGCAGCCCATGAGATGAACAGGTTAGCAAAACTTGGGAGTCCAGCAATGCTTGTGAAGCTGGGCAGGCCATAGAGGAAGCAGCCAGCAGAGACAGCGACTTAGAGGCTGTCTGCCAAAAAAATAATCTGAACAGTGTTTGTTTCTTGCTGCCTCAGGTTTCAGATACAGAAAACATCCTGGGGATTGTTCAGGCTGAAAACATCAAAATCTCTGCAGAGGTCTGTGATGTTTCTCTGAGCACCGACATGCCTGAAGGTCAGTGGGTGCCTCCCAAACAAAGCAGTCCAGGTGGAGCAAGGAAGAGGAAAATGTCTGATCACGTGTGTCCTCCCGCTAGCCAGGCCTGGGCTGTCACCCTTGGGACTTGGTGGCCTGTGGGCATGGCAGCCATGCTTGCAGAACAGTGTGTGCTGTGCTTAGGGATGTGTCAGGATGTTTCCCTGGAAGTGCTGGGATGGGGAACTGCCTGGGGAACTCCCTGCAGAGGGAGGAAGGCTTGGAGCTAGGAAGCCTTGAACATGCAGGTATCTGTGCACGTGAAGGGGGCAGGTGGAGCTCCCTGCATGCTGACATGCCTTGCTCTCCTCCTTAACAGCTGTCAGAGTGAATCACATCGAGTTTGGGCACTGTCCTGTCGGAGAGTCCTGCTGGAGGGCCTTGACCATCAGCAGCCACGCACAGACCAAGGTCATGCGCTTTGAGTGGGAGGCAGACGCCCCATTCTGCTTCTCCCCCAAGGTGAGCATGGACTGCTCTGCCTCTCCCCATTGCTCAAGCCCTGCCCTGGTGTGCCTGGCAGCTGGCAGGGAGTCCTCACATGCCACTGACAGCCCATTCCAGTGCCATGGAGGAGATACAGTCCCTGGCTTGGCTGGGCCAAGGCTGCCAGCCTTGCACAAAAGGCTTCGTGTTATGGCAGGTGGCACCTTCTGTTCACACTTTTGTCTGTCAAACTTCCCATAAATCCACTCTGAGGTGCAGATTCCTGGCACAGCTGTTCACCACATCTGTCCCTTCTGCTGTCACTCCTGCCCTTGGCAGTGCTCCCAGTTTGGTCTTGACTCCCTGATTCTCCCTAGGTGGGACACCTCCATCCTGGCTGTGCCAAGGACATCACAGTGACCTTGAGATCAGATGTCCCAGCCACCTTCAGAAGGCACCTGGTGAAATGTAAGGTGACCACAATCAACTTGGAGCTGCCACAAAGGAAGGTTCAGGACTGGGATGACCAAATGACCATCACCATGTGGAAGAATACCACTGGGAAAGACCCGGCAGCCAGGTGGCCCCAGATAGAGAGGGTAAGAAGCAGAACAGCAAAAAAAGCCAACCCAGCTTTTACAAGAAGAACCACCATAACACCATCACTGCTGGCTGACCAGCTCCTGCTTCCTCTGACATTGGACAGCCGTGAGCTTCACCAGCAGTGCATTCCAGGGAAGAGGTGGATGCACAGTGACCAGATACACTCACACAAGATGGGGAAGCCTTTTGACAAGAGACCTTTAGCCACACACAGCTATCAGTCTGGGCCACAAGCACAAGTGTTGCAGCCCATGCTGAATGGAAGGCAATGCTTTATGATTTTATCCCATTTGGTGGTGTTAGAAATCTCTTCATCTGATTCACCTTTTCACCAACAAAGAGTTAAGTCTACTGCACTCTGCATCTTCTTTTGAAGTGGAGGGAAATCCACTTCTCCTGCATATGCTGGTGAACTGCGAGTTTTGTCTGCATGAGGATTTGGTTGTGGTCTCTGTATTGTGTGGGATATCTCATCATGGAGTAGCCCAGGCACTGTGTGACTCTATGGAGGAGTCCAGAGAAGGATCATCTCCAGAGACTCTTGCTTTTATTGTCATTATTGCCAAACACACTCATCTTGGGTGAAGGTTCTTTCCAAGTTCCTGGACCCTTTTTAGGCCTCTAAACCATCCCCCTTCCTATCAGAATGTCTGCAGTTGGAGACTTTCTCAGTGAGATCTTTCCCATCCCAAAATGCCCATCCCCAGCTCCCAGCAGTGTGGCTGTTGCTGCAGGCATGACATCTGGAGAGCACTTTCTCCTAAGACAAGAAGAACAAGGTTCATTTTAGAACTCTTCAGTCTTGGGCTTCTCCATCCACAGAGCTCCAGCAGGGCAACTTCAGCCTAATTTTGAGACCTGCTGGGTGTATAGGGGAGCAGGAAAAAAGCCAGTCCCTCTACAAGGTTGAAGGACAGGGATTGGAATGCAGCTGCAGTCTCCATGGGGATATTAACAGCTGTGGTAGTGACTGCTTGGATCAGTGGCTAGAAATAGCTACTGTAGCAGAACAGTCCCAATTTTGTCATCTTTGCAGGGAAGTAAAAGGGAATGGTTCTTTCTAGTCCCTCTATGAGGCTGAGCTTGGAGGTCAGAAGATTGCCCTTGTGAGCCTGACTTTGTGGGCTCTGCTCAGTGATTCCTCCCTCGTGTGTTTGCAGGTGGTCAAGGCAGTGCCAGAACCAGCTCACACTGTGCTGGAGGAGAGCAGCCAGGAGGTCGAGGTGTACCTCAGTGCCGTTGTTGCCCACGCCCAGTTCCAGCTGAGCACCACCAGGGTTCAGTTCAAGGACACCTTGCCCTTCCAGACAAGGACAGCCACGTGAGTGCTGGAGGCCAGGCACAGCTCCTCCTGGGAGCAGGAGCTGCCTTTGCCCAGAGCTGGCCCAGGGCCGGCTTGCCAGAACTCTCTCCCAGCCAAAACTGTCATTGCCTGGGGCTCTATGTACAAATCACAAACGGGATGGGAATGATGAGGAACACACCTCGAGCTGTTTAATTTCCAGCATCAGTCTCATTACATGGTTATGACAATGGGAATATGCCACCAGCTCACATCTCCAGTAGTAGATAAAGAACTTCATGTTACAACTCACTTTCAAAGTTCTTTGACCAATCACACAAAGCAAAAGCACATTGACAGTAGTTCCATCCAACCACTACAAGCACATGTACCTTTGGTTTAAACAATGCTTGCTTATTTTGAATACAATACATGCTTGTCAGCCTTAAAACACAATGCACAGAGCTACGTTACTAAGCTTAGAACTTCCTAATATCTCACTAGCTATACTTTTCTGTAGCGTAGGGAGTTATTCTAGACAAGCATTAATACACAGACCATTGTTCTATTTGTCTTCACTTACTTTCTGCTTCTATAATTTTTCTGCTGACAAATCCTATGGCTACTGCTTAGCTCTAATCACAGTTCTGCTGTCTCTGAGGCTTGCCTTTTGTAGCATTCCTAAAACACTCTGATTTTAAGGATTCACACCAAAACCAGCACAGGCCCCTTTACGTGCACACAAGGCCAAGCAGGAGATGGCGGTCAGGAGAGGCTCAATGCTGCCGTACCTTTGTGCTGAGAACAGCCATGGCTTTGCTTTCACTGCATGTCACCGGTCCTCATCTGCTCAAGAAGTTTGCAGTCAAAGCAAGACCTAAAGTCCAGAGGAAGCCCCTTAGCTTCAGTGTCCTGGGCACCCTGTTGGCCCTTTTCTCCTAAACTTGTAAACTGTGAAATACTTTCTTGGGCCAGCCAGGACAGCAGTCTGAGCATGGCAGGGTTGCCTGGGGAAGAAGATGCTCCTCAGGAGAAACTGGTACCAGGAGTCCATCAGACAATATTACTGTACTCTTTGCTTTATACTTAAAGGACTTTTTTTTTTTTTTTTAATTCTTCCTTCTTGCTTTTCAGTTTCATGATGCACAACACAGGGGAGGTAGCCCTGAAATACTCCTGGGAGAAAGCTCAAGAGAGTGAACCAGTGAAGAAGCCATTCCCAACCACTCTGATGCGTAAGAGCATTTCACTTGGTAGCTGAGGGCCTGGGGAGAAGACCCTGCCACTTGACTGCAAAACATGAATTGCTTTTTCATCCTTGTCCCCACATCCACTTTCATCAGCATCTTCCCAGCCGCAGCTCTGTCTCCATGTCCCCCTCTGCCTTTCAGCCCCTTCTCTTCTTGCCCTGCCACTTCCGCTGTGCAGAGGATCTGAGCCAGGCTCTGGGGACAGGCATGTGCTTGGTCAGGACTGGCTACGGAGACATCAGGTCATCTCTTGGAGAAGTCTGAGACTGGGAAAAACAGTGGTGTAAGGAGTGAGCTGCCCTGAAGTCCTTGTCTGTGTGCAGTTCTGCACTCCAGGGCAAATGCAAAGTCAGTGTCTAAAACCAACTCTCCTGCTTTGGCACAGGAGTATGTGCTGCAGGCAGAAACCCTGCTCCAAGACGCTCTATTTCCTGCTAGAATAAAGGACTTGGCCAGAGATGCCCCAAGTGCATCCCAGCTCTCTCCCACCCACCTGCAGCAGGAGGAAGAGCAACCGGGAACAGAGGATTTTGTCTTTGAAAGGTGTCCTCTTCCTCCCTGCAGGTCGGTTCCTCTCCTACAATCCCGTGAAGCAACAGAAAAAGCTGCTGTGTCTTTTCTGGTCGGAGCAGGACCATCCTGCTGAGAGGTCTCCTAAAGTGTGGCAGCAGCCGGATTCTGGGAAGCAGCAGGAGGAGCAGATTTCCAAGCAGCAGGAAGAGCAGGTTTTCCAGGAGGAGAAGCCTGAGCAGCCGGACTGCTCCAAGAATCTGCGCTGCTCAAAACAAAAGAACCTCTCTCCAAAGCGTGCCAGCTCCTCCCTGGAAGCCTTCCCAGATGATTCCCATGACCTGTTCTCCATCAACCCCTACTGTGGCAGCATCCCTCCTGGCTACAAGCAGACCTTTCAGCTGCAGTTCTCCCCAAAGCACATGGGGAAGTTTAAGGCCACCCTGCTGTGCAGGTGGGAAATGTTGAGGCATTTGCCAACTCCTGCTACTGATGGGTGTCACTGAATCACAGGGTGGGACAGGGTGGAAGGGAGCACAGTAGGTCATCTGGTCCCACCTCCCTGCTCAGGTGGGCTCATCCCAGACCACATGGCACAGGGTTGTGTCCAGAGGGCTCTGCAATAATTCCAGTGGGGGACACTCCACACACTCTCTGGGCAACTCATCACCTGCACAGGAAAGTTCTTCCTCAGGTTCAGGGGGAATTTCCTGTTCAGGTTCTGCCCATTGTCTCTTGTCCTACTGCTGGGCATCACCAAGCACAGCCTGGTTCATCCCCTAACACCCTCCCTTCGGTCCCTCTGACTGGGATGGGGAGGTGGGAGACAGGCAGCCCCAGAGAGGCAGCAGAAGCACCCACAGGAGCACAGCAAGATCCTCATCTGGCCTTGGTAGGGAGGCATTGGGAAAAGACACTGCATGGAACAGTAAGCTCCTGGAGGGTTGCTGTCAGTTTCTCCGGGTCTGGATTGAAGGCCCTTGAGATAGTAGTTCATGTTTGGACTCAGGTGTTTATTATTTCTTATCAGTAAAGCAGTCTCACAACCATGAGTTCAGCAGCTTTTCATTAGCAAGGCACAAAATGGCTATCTCTTGTTACAAGGTCTTTTAAGACTAAACTCTCCAATTAAGACCTGACACCTCGATTATTTTCCCTTTTAACCCAAGAACTGATCCCACAGAGCCTGCAATGCAGACTTTTCTGTCCAATTACAAAACATCACTCAAAGCCATGAAGAAGAAGGAAGAAGCAGCATGAAGAAGAAACTCAGGATGACACCCTGTGCCCTCCATCTTCCTTCCATCCACAACATGCTAAAATCCCAAAACCTAAATTTCTCACAAAGTGATACACCTACACTACTCTCTACAATCTCTTTCACTCTTTTGTGGATTCTAGTCTATCTTGACGGCTAGAAAACTTTCTCCATGAATGAGGGTCAAAGTCAGTGGGGGTCGGGACACCCCAGAGCAGACAGAGAAATATTCTCAGTGCCCTGGGTTTCCACAGTTGCAAAATCTGGAACGAGAGATCCAGGGAGCAGCCAGTCCCTAGCTCTGCTTCCTTTTGGGACAAGCAAGGCCTGCTTCTCTCCATGGAACCCCACGTGCTGTAGTTGGTCCCCAGGCATTTAACTGGTCATGTTCCTGCCCTTGCACCTCTGCAGCCTCCATACAGCCATTGCAGTTGTTTGAATTTGCTGCTCGCTGCTTGCACAGGGAGAGGATGCAACACTGTGTGCTCTGCAAGGAGACAGAGAAGTGGCTGGCTGGAAATGTTTGTCTGGCTAATAGCAGTCCCTTTCTTCCCAGGATTCCTAACCTGGAGCCAGCTCAGAGGATGGGGCAGGTGATTGTGGAAGGCAGAGTCCAGGAGTGGAAGAATCTTGATGAACCATTAGAGTAGAGGGAGAAAGGCCAGGGAGCCAAGAAGGAGGCACTCTGGAGAGCACCACCCGAGGGACAGCGCTTCTGTCAGCTGGAGAATTTGGCAGGAGCCGGCGGCATCGTGCCTTCTGCTGCTGATGGTCTCCCACCCTTCACCAGAGACCTGCCAAGCTCCAGCTTACTTTTTAGTTAGCTACGTTAATTGTTTGTTAGATAGATAAGTAGTTGATAATTGTCAGTTAATTGTTAATAAACAGTTGTTAATAAATTGTTCATTGTTGGCTTGTCTTGGTTTGAAAGGCAGGTGTCTGCGCGACCTCTCTGGAATGGAGAATGTGACCCCCTTCCCTCCAAATTATTGTAACTTTGAAATTAAGGGGCTTTCAGGCAAAGATGTGGGAAAAGGAGTAACAGTTCTTTGCCAGTACAACAAGGCAAACAAACACCACCACCGGCAGCAACAACAAACAGAACCAGATACCCAAGCACAGCCTTCCCTCAGCTGCAGGCACTTTCCCTTTGGTGTCGTTCCTGTCACAGCCAGGCAGGGAAGGCAGGCAAATAATGAATAAAGTGATTGCTAGAGAAATCTGAATTATTATTGAGGGCCCAGAAAGGGACACAGCACTCAAGGTGTGGCCTCACCAGCGCCCAGCACAGAAGGACAATCACTGCCATTGTTGGGAAGGATGAAAGTTTGACAAAAAAGTCTCACAGATATGGATGCTTGGCAGAAAGATTTTTGAATGTAGAATCTGAAGAAGGAATAGAAATGAAAACAAGTTTGGATAGACAAGAATTGCTGAGCCAGTCTTACTGGATAACCAAGGAGCCAAAGAGTGTGTTATTTAGAAGGGGCTTTTATGACTTAGAACAAAGGATAACCCCACCTTAAACAGACAATTTTTTTTTAGCAAGTAGAAAGATAGCACTGGCAAACAAACATGCCAATGTTGCAAGTAGAAAAAAAGGTCTCACAATTTCCCACTGCAAGAAAACTGAAAAACAACTTCTAGCTTAAACTGTGACATCCTAACTTTTACTGATTGGAGAATAGTAGCATGAATATGGCAATGATAGTAGTTATGATAGGCTACAGGTAAAAGTTAAGGTATACATTGGTTCTTCTGTATGAAGATGCTCAGCAAAGAAAAGTATAGAATGCATTGTAACCAAAACCAAAGGGTCTCCAGGCCTGCCTGCAGCTGGAGCTGACAGCTGTAGGCACAGGCTCTGTCACCCACGACCCTGGACTGCTGTAACCTCTTGGATGGAATAAACTGCATTTTGGAGACTGCCTGGAGTCCCACATCCCTCATTCAGGCTCTTACTGACCTGGTCCTGCTGGCTACACTATTGCTGATCCAGGCCTGGTGCTATTCGCCTTCCTGCCCACCTGGGCACACCTGGTCTCAGGTTCAGTTGTTGTCAATTGGCTTCCCAGCCACTCTTTCCACAGCTGGGAGCTGCAGAGGGTTTGTGTGGCCAAAGTGTACGACCTGGCAATTGGTCCTGTTTAACCTCATGCCAGTGGTCTCAGCCCACGGATCCAGCCTGTTCAGGGCCCTCTGCAGCCTTCCTGTCCTCCAGCAGATCCACCAAAAAATATTATTGCAAGCACTGATTGGCGAGGGGCGGCATGTCCACCGCCTGCGGTCCCAAAGCCCAGGGATGGGGAGAGAGGATCTTTGTTTTCCAGCCAGGCTCCCGGCCAAGAGCAGCCAAATCCAAGGGAGAAGAGAGATGTTGTGAGGCAGCCAGGAATTCAGGGCAAAGCTTCCTTTTCTCCAGAAAAAAAAAAAAAAAACAAACCCAACATTTAAACTGTAAGGGGAAAGTCTTGTTCCAGCCCCAGCCTTGGCCAGAGAGTGTATGTGCCATATCGTCCGGGAATTGAATGTAAGGAATCCAGATATGCCGTGTTATCCAAGAATCGCATGTAGGAAATCCATGAGTGACCTGTTATGTAGGAATCACACACTGGGAGCCTGACACAGCCTATTGGACAGTGATTGTATGCAAGGAATTCAGATGTGACACATCAGATGGGGCTGGATGCAAAGAATCCAGACGTGGCACATCAGATGGGGGCAGGATCCAAGGAATTCATATGTGCTGTGTTATCCCAGAGCAGCACAGGGGGTGTGCAACAGGCAAACACACAGAGGCTGCACCTTCTTTGGGAGTGCTTGACCTCTGAGCCAGCTTGGCATCATCCAAAGAAGGACATTGAGGTGCTGGAGCAAGTGCAGAGAAGAGAAAGGAAGTTGATGAAGGGTCTAGAGAAGAAGTCTGATGAGAAATGGCTGCGAGAGCTAAGGGAGCTGGGGAGGGCTCAGTCCTGAGCAAAGGAGGCCCAGGGGGAACCTTGTCCCTCTCTACAACACCCTGAGAGGAGGCTGGAGTGAGATGGGGATCGGGCTGTCCTCACACACAACCAGGGACAGGACAAAAGGACACAGCTTAAGCTGTGCCAGGGAGGTGAAGTTGGACATCAGATGGAATTTCTTCACAGAAAGGATTCTTCAACATTGAAGGCACTGCCCAGGGAGCTGGTGGAGCCACCATCTCTGAAGGTGTTCAAGGACCAGCTGGACGTGACACTCGGTGCTCTAGTCTGGTTGACAAGGTGGTGTTTGGGCTAAAGCTTGATGCAATGATCTCAGAGATCTCTTACAACCAAATTGGTTCTGGGATTCTCTGAAATGAACACCTGGTAAAGACAGGAAAGCTGTTCAAGTTAGGTATGAAAAACGATAAGGTTTTGTAAAACGGTTTCACAGGAGCTCACCTATTCCCCTGACCCCACTATATGATAGACATATATCCCTAGAATTGTTAACTCTTCTCTGGTCTTTTTATCCACAAAGCACACGGTATTCTGTGAGGAGTGACTCAGGGACTTGCAGTTGTTTATCCTGGAGAAGAGAAGGCTCAGGGGAGACAGGGCAGTGTCAGGGCACAGGTTGGACTTGATGATCTTCAAAGTCTTTTCCACCCTTGCTGTTTCTGGGATTCTCTGGAACCACCCATGCAGCAGTTGCAGGATGAGCCCTGGGCCTCCTCTTGAGAAGCTCCAGCAGCCCAGGTCCCTCAGCTTCTCCTGCCAGCCCCAAAGCCCATCCTGTCAGTCCTGCAGAGCCTCTGCAGCCCCTCCTCACTGCCCAGAACAGGGAGCCCCAGAGCCAGACACAGCAGCCCAGATGTGCCCCCCTGGCCTGGGGTGCCTCTGGCAAGGGAGCAGCACCAGGCACTGTGGGAGCCTGCAGACAATTCCTGCAGCACTTGTAGGATGATCCTGCTGCCCAAGGGATATTCCCATGGTGCCAAGGCAGGAACTGCAATGGAGAGTGGGGCCAGAGAGCGAAGGGCAAACAGGGATGGGCTGTTTGCAGGGCAGGGAACAGGGGTGGGCAATAGGAAGAAATTTCAATCAGGGAAAGAGGAAAGAAAGCAAAGGTGAAGCCAAGGAAATGCTCAGGGCAGTTTGGGGGTGGCTGCCAGGCAGCCCTGGCCCTGAGCAACAGCATCTGCAGTGGACAGGAAACTCCCAGCTGATGGGAACAAACTTTCTGGCTGACTGCAGAGGCCAGGACAAAGCTGAGTGGTTTCCCTGGTGTCTCCCAGCCCTTGGTGGCCCCAGAGGCTGATGGCATTTGTGCTCCCTCAGGTTCATGTCCCCACACCAACAGCATGGGGGTGCTCCCTCTGCTGTGTGCAATGCAAACAGGGGCTGCTGAGCCAGTGCTGCCGTGTCTGTGCCTGCAAGGATGGGGCACCTGTGTGAGCTGGGGGAGAGGCCAGGGCTGCAGAGGGGGGATGTTGTTGGCAGCTCCATGAGGATGCTCTGGAATCTGCCCTGGGCTGTGCAGTGCACTGGGGATGGATCAGCCCCTGCTCTGCTGCTCCTTCCTGTCTGCCCCATGGCCCTTGCAGAGCACCAGCCATGCTGTTTGCCCCCAGCATGCCCATGGGCAGCCTGGGGCTGCTCACGGGGCTTTCTGTGCTAAGCATTGGCCTGGGTGGGTTCTTGAGAGAGCCTGGGCAAGGAGCCTGGAGCCCCCAGGGCCTGGCCTGAGGCGTCAGCGCTGCCCCAGCAGTGCCCATGGCCTGTCCCTGCTGCAGCCCCGGCACTGCCACCCCCAGGGCTGTGCACAGCCCCGAGAGCACTCAGGCCCTGCAGCAACACTAGCGCCACCAGGGCAGCGGGGCAGGGCCACGGCAGCAGCACTGACAACAACACCAAGTGCTGCTGCTGCTGCTGGGCACAGCTGCTGGGCCAGCCCTGATCTGCCCCCAGCTCTGCACACAGACATTGCTGCTGCAGCTCCAGAGAGGGAAACCAAAGGGGCATCTTCAGTGAAAACTTTGCTGGGAGATCCTTTAGTTCCTTTACAGCCACCGAGAACGCAACCCCTCATTGACACAGTCTGTGGCCACAGGGAAGTGGGAGAAAGCAAAATGAGAAATGGCAAAAACAATGACATTTCTTTGTGGGCAATATGAAAAAACTAAAACAAAGGGAAAAAAACCACTACCAATCAAGAAGTATCAAAGATTAGTTTTATTGCAAGTGATTTGCAGAAATTGGCCGGCAGTTTAATGTTCCTGAAAGCATCCAGTCATCAGTGTCCACACTGCAGCCTTGAGCTCCTGGTTCCTCAAGCTGTAGATGAGGGGGTTCAGGGCTGGAGGCACCACCGAGTACAGAACTGAGAGGCCAGATCCAGGGATGGGGAGGACATGGAGGGGGCCTTCAGGTGAGCAATTGTGACAGTGCTGAGGAACAGGGAGAGCACAGCCAGGTGAGGGAGGCAGGTGGAAAAGGCTTTGTGCTGTCCCTGCTCAGAGGGGATCCTCAGCACGGCCCTAAAGCTCTGCACATAGGAGGAAACCATGAACACAAACCAGCTGAGTCCTAAATAGGCACAAACTGCAATGAGCCCAAGTTCCCTGTCATTTGAGTGTGAGCAGGAGAGCTTGAGGATCTGTGGGATTTCACAGAAGAACTGGCCCAGGGCATTGGCCTGGCACAGGGGCAGGGAAAATGTATTGGCTGTGTGCATGAGAGCATGGAGAAAGGCACTGGCCCAGGCAGCTGCTGCCATGTGGGCACAAGCTCTGCTGCCCAGGAAGGTCCCATAGTGCAGGGCTTGGCAGATGGACACAGAGTGGTCACAGCACATGATGGTCAGGAGGGAAAGCTCTGCTGAAATGAAAAAGACAAAAAAAAAGAGTTGGACTGCACATCCTTTGTAGGAGATGGTGCTGGTGTCCCAGAGGGAATTGTGTCTGCCAATGGCAGCAGGAGGAAGTGCTTGATGGAGCTGCTGTTGGACATTTGCTGTGGCCGGGCATTGGGTTCTGCCATGGGGAAAAAAGACAGTGAAGCGTTAGAGCAGATAACTGTACCCAAAATCAAAGCCATTTCTCCACCTCATGGCTCAGCAGGAGTTTCTCCAAGAAAGAAACAAAGCTTTTGCCTGAAGCTCCCACTGTGCCCATGACAGGAACCCCTGTGAGTGTCTGGGACATCCTGGCTCTTTGGCAGCCTGGGCACTCCTGGGATGTCACCGTGGAGTCCCCATGAGCGCCTGTGACAGATGGGTGCCTTTGCAGCCCAAGGTGCCCTGGGATGTCACCATGGAATGACTGTGACTGCCTCTGACCACAGGGCTCTTTCCCATCCCCAGAAAGCCCTGGGAGGTCTCTATGGAGCCCCTGCCTCTGTGTGGGACATTCCAGGCCCTGAACAGCCTGGAGATTCTTGGAAAGTGCCCATGGAACCCCTCTGAGGGCCTGTGGCAACTCGGTTCCTAAGCAGGCAAACAACACCAGGCCCCACTGTTGCTATGGTGTGTTAGTTTTTGTCCTGCGGTGACGTTATGATGCTTTCTGGAGCGGCCCTCCTTTGCAGATTCTTTAAAAAATTTGCCCTAAACCAGCACAAAATATTTGGCGCCCAACGTGAGGCTCGAAAGAGAGAGAGTGGTAAAACCCTGTTTTGACTGCATTTTGGTTGCTATTACTCTGTGTTCATTTAAATCAGCTAATAGCCATGCTTTTTGGATTCATAATGTCTATTGGGGTGAAGGTTTGCATGCATTTCTGGTCCCTAGGGTTTTTTGAGATTTTAATACCTCTCTGGTCCCTAGGTTTATTTTCTTATCCAGAAATAGCTTTAGTATTGCCCCTAATACGTAGTTTTTACATCAGAGGGGCAGTGACCAGAGTAGCTATCCTGCTGGGCTTTGTGGCAATAATGTGCAAGAAGTTATAAACATGCTAGGGTCTGCTCCAGGTATGAATGGTTCATGGCTATGGTTATGCATCCAGTTTGTTGCAGGAGGAGCAGGAGGGAATGAGGTTTTTCAGCCTCTGCTTTACTCCTTCTCCTATGAATAAGCTGCATCACTAGTGAAGGATGTTCAGTTTCCCCTCAATGTTAAAGAATCCATCTTCCTGGTATTCAATCTGGTAACCTTCCTCTATACAGCCTGCTGCTTCTCTAGAATGAGGGCTGAGATTTCTAGACGGGCTGATGAGACCCCTGACTCAGGAGTAAAGCCCGGTGTGGAAAATCCTAAGTGGTGTGGGAAATGGGAGGATATGGGCCAAATCCTGAAGGAATTCTCTGACCCTATAGTCTGGGATTTTCCCCATGAACAAATTCAGAATCCAGCTGAGGTGGGGAAATATCTGAAAGAGAAGTACCAGGATGAGCCTAAGGAGAGGAAGGTCATTGCAGTGAGCTGGGCCCTGGCATATGCTTATCGCACACTGCTAGATACTCTAGGGCAGCAGACAGAGGCAGGGGGGCAGGGAGATAAATCAGCAACTGTCCCGGTGACTCAGGCTGCAGCCAACACCCCAGGCTCGAAGCCAGCATCTAAACCCATGGCTGTTGCTACCAGCACTAGAAGTGGGAAATGCACGGACAAGACCAATCGACCAGTGGACGATGATGATGATGATGAAGGAGAAGGAACCTCAGTGCCTCCTGACGTAAAATCAGGAGTCAAAGCAGCAGGTGCAAGATCAGATGCCAATATTGAGTCCTTTTCCCTGAAGGACCTTCGTGGCCTACGGAAGGATTACACTCGAAGGTCTGATGAATCCATAATTAGTTGGCTGGTCCGTCTCTGGGATGTTGCAGGCGAGGCTACAATTCTGGATGGCACTGAAGCCGGGCATTTGGGATCCCTGTCACAGGACCCTGTCATAGACCAAGGAATGATGAGGGGGGCTAACTCTCACAGCCTCTGGGAACGGGTCCTAAGAAGTGTAGCAGAAAGATACCTGTGTGCAGACGATCTCTATATGCAGCAGACACAGTGGAAGACAATAGAGCAAGGGATCCAACGCCTGACAGAAATGGCAGTGGCAGAGATTATCTTCTCAGATGATGTAACAACTAGGAACCCAGACTTAGTACCATGCACGTCTGTGATGTGGCAAAAACTCGTACGACTTGGGCCACATGAATTGCTTCTGCCTTAGCCATCATGAAGAGGGATGAGAGGGGTGAGACTGTGCTTGACATGGCAAAGAAGCTCCGAGCATATGCCGATGCTGTACATGGCCCGACACATGCCAGAATCGCAGTGGTAGAAACACGTCTGCAGAAGTTAGAGGATAAGATAGAGGAGAACCACGAGAAGCTTAGAGAGGAGATTAAAGAAGACCTTCTCCAAATCTCGGCAGTACAGATCTGAGGTTCCGGTATCCAAGGCAGACTACGTATCCAGACTACATTTCCCAGATGGTGAGAGAAGGTACACCCCACGAGCTGAGCTGTGGTTCTACCTGCGTGATTGTGGGGAAAACATGAGAAGGTGGGATAGGAAACCTACTGCTGTTCTGGCACAACGGGTGCGTGAACTGAAGGAAGCCACCAGAAGGAAAGCAGCTCCAGTTGCCCATAGCCGAATGGCCAGGTATGATGATGATGACATGTCTGATCCCCTCGAAGGAACACCCAAAACATACACCCAGGGAAAGAAGGATAACCAGGCTTGGAGGGGCCCTGCCTCTAGCCAGGTAGAGGCCAGGGAAAATCGTGTTTTCTGGTCTGTGTGGATTCGTTGGCCTGGTACATCGGAACCACAAGAGTACAAAGCTTTGGTCGATACTGGTGCGCAATGCACATTAATCCCATTAAGACATGTAGGGACAGAGTCTGTTTCTATTGCTGGTGTAACAGGGGGATCCCAGGATTTCACTTTGGTGGAAGCTGATGTGAGCCTAACGGGAAATGAATGGAAGAAGCATCCTATTGTGACTGGCCCAGAGGCCCCATGTATTTTGGGCATAGACTACCTTCGAAGTGGGTACTTCAAAGACCCAAAAGGACTCAGACGGGCATTTGGAATAGCTGCTGTAGAGACAGAGGGCATCCAGCAATTGAACACCTTGCCTGGGTTGTCTGAGAATCCATCTGCAGTAGGATGCCTGACGGGAGAAGAGCAACGAGTGCCAATTGCCACTTCCATAGTGCATCGACGACAGTATAGGACCACTCGAGATGCTGTGATCCCCATCCATAAGATGATCCAAGAGCTGGAGAGCCAAGGGGTGGTCAGCAAGACCCACTCACCCTTCAACAGTCCCATCTGGCCTGTGCGAAAATCTGAAGGAGAATGAAGATTGACAGTGGACTATCGTGCATTGAATGAAGTGACTCCACCACTGAGTGCTGCCGTGCCAGACATATTAGAGCTCCAGTATGAGCTTGAGTCCAAGGCAGCAAGGTGGTACGCCACTATAGACATAGCCAATGCATTTTTCTCCATTCCTCTGGCAGCAGAAGGCAGGCCTCAGTTTGCCTTCACATGGAGGGGAGTGCAGTACACCTGGAACCAACTGCCCCAGGGGTGGAAGCACAGCCCCACCATCTGCCATGGACTGATCCAGGCTGCACTGGAAAAGGGTGAGGCTCCAGAACATCTGCAGTATATTGATGACATCATTGTGTGGGGGAACACAGCTGTGGAAGTGTTCGAGAAAGGGAAGGAAATCATCCAGATCCTCCTGGGAGCTGGTTTCGCCAATAAAAAGAGCAAAGTAAAGGGACCAGCTCGTGAGATTCAATTCCTGGGAGTGAAGTGGCAAGATGGATGGTGTCAGATTCCTACAGATGTCATCAACAAGATCACAGCAATGTCTCCACCCACCAATAAGAAAGAGACACAAGCTTTCTTGGGTGCAATAGGTTTTTGGAGGATGCATATTCCTGAGTACAGTCAGATCGTGAGGCCTCTCTACCTGGTCACTCGCAAGAAGAACAATTTCCAGTGGGGCCCTGAGCAGCAACAGGCCTTTGTCCAGATCAAGCAGGACATTGCTCATGCAGTAGCTCTTGGCCCAGTCAGGACAGGACCAGAGGTAAAGAACATGCTCTACTCTGCAGCCAGGAACCACGGCTTGTCCTGGAGCCTTTGGCAGAAGGTGCCTGAGGAGACTCGGGGTCGACCACTGGGATTTTGGAGTCGAAGCTACAGAGGGTCTGAAGCCAACTATACTCCAATGGAGAAAGAAATCCTGGCTGCCTATGAAGGAGTCCAGGCTGCTTCAGAGGTAATAGGCACTGAAGCACAACTCCTCCTGGCACCCCGACTACCAGTGCTGAGGTGGATGTTCAAAGGCAAGGTTCCTTCCACTCACCATGCTACCAGTGCTACATGGAGCAAGTGGATTGCTCTCATCACTCAGCGCACCCGTATAGGTAAACTGAATTGCCCTGGGATTTTGGAGGTCATTACAAATTGGCCCGAAGGTGAGAATTTTGGTGTCACAGATGAAGAGGAACAAGAACCAGTGACATGTGCTGAAGAGGCTCCTCCCTATAATCAACTGCCTCCAGAGGAAACACGCTACGCTCTTTTCACTGACGGTTCCTGTCGCATCGTAGGGATGAACCAGAAGTGGAAAGCAGCCGTATGGAGCCCCACACGACAGGTTGCACAAGCTACCGAAGGAGAAGGTGGATCAAGCCAACTTGCTGAACTCAAAGCTGTTCAACTGGCCCTAGACATTGCTGAGAGAGAGAAGTGGCCAATGCTCTAACTCTACACTGATTCATGGATGTAGCCAATGCTCTGTGGGGATGGCTGGAGAGGTGGAAAAAGGCTAACTGGCAATGTACAGGGAAACCAATTTGGGTTGCTGCTGAGTGGAAAGACATTGCTACCAGGGTAGGGAGGCTACCTGTGAAAGTCCGCCATGTAGATGCCCATGTACCCAAGAGTAGAGCCAATGAGGAGCACCAAAACAATGAGCAGGTAGACCAAGCTGCAAAGATAGGAGTGTCCAAAATAGACCTAGATTGGGAACATAAGGGAGAGTTATTCCTAGCTCGATGGGCCCATGATGCCTCAGGCCACCAGGGCAGAGATGCCACCTATAAATGGGCACAAGATCGAGGGGTGGATCTAACCATGGACAGTATTCCTCAGGTTATCCATGACTGTGAAACGTGTGCTGCCATCAAGCAGGCCAAGCGAGTGAAGCCCCTGTGGTACAGTGGGCGGTGGTCCAAGTACAAGCATGGGGAGGCCTGGCAGATTGACTACATCACACTGCCCCAGACACGCCAGGGCAAGCGCTACGTGCTGACCATGGTGGAAGCCACCACTGGATGGCTGGAAACCTACCCTGTGTCTCATGCTACGGCCCGGAACACCATCCTGGGCCTTGAAAAGCAAGTTCTGTGGAGACATGGCACCCCTGTGTCACCCTTTTTTTTAAGATTTTCTAAGCCTTCTGATGTTGACATTCCTGGAGTGAATTTTCTCACACACTTTCTGTAAATAACTCATTGTTTTACATTCCTTTATGGAGGAGGAGAGAGTTGATGGACTGTTGGTTTGACCAGTGACATTGCAGAGGCCAGATGTCGCTGAAAGACACGAGAGAGCACAAGCACACCACCACTCAAAGTGAAGGGAAAAAAGGGAAGTTTTATTCTCTGACTCCAATATTTATAGCTTTACAAAAGTGACAGTGGATTGGAAGGTGACATTGACACCTCTGCAATGTCACTGGTCAAACCAACAGTCCATCAACTCTCTCCTCCTCCATAAAGGAATGTAAAACAATGAGTTATTTACAGAAAGTGTGTGAGAAAATTCACTCCAGGAATGTCAACATCAGAAGGCTTAGAAAATCTTAAAAAAACAGGGTGACACCCCTGAGAGTATGGAGTCTGACAACAGGACTCATTTCAAGAACAGCCTTATCAACACCTGGGCTAGGGAACATGGCATTGAGTGGGTGTACCATATCCCCTATCATGCACCAGCTGCAAGAAAAGTGGAGAGGTACAATGGACTACTAAAAACCCAGTTGAAAGCTTTGGGTGGGGGATTTTTCAAGAATTGGGAGCAGCATCTGGCAAAAGCCACCTGGTTAGTTAACACCCGAGGTTCCACCAACCGAGCAGGTCCTGCCCAGTCTGAGTCCCTGAATGTAATAGAAGGAGACAAAGTCCCAGTGGTGCATATCAGAGGTTTGTTAGGGAAGACTGTGTGGATCAATTCTGCCTCGAGTACAGACAAACCCATTCGTGGGGTTGTCTTTGCTCAGGGACCAGGTTGCACGTGGTGGATAATGCAAAGAGATGGAACAACACAATGTGTACCTCAGGGAGATCTGATTGTGGGGTAAGAATGATGTGCAATATCACTGTTCATTGGATGTTACTGCCATTGTCTGTACATTAAACCATACAGACATGAGATAGAAGGAAATGTGTAAGAGTTGAAGGTCTGGGCAAGTGGAAGACGGAGAAGGAAATGTGTAAGTGTCGAAGGTCTGAGCAAGTGATAGATGGAGCTTTAAGTGACTAAAGTGAAAAGGGGGAATCCTGCAGCTCTGTAATATAGGGCCTGGATTCAGTGGTCCAGTGTGGGGATGTGATGAAGGCATGATGGGTATTGCTTGTAATTTTGGGGGAACAGATAGAAATTTTGTATGAATAATGCATGATGTGTTGTAGTATGTTGATGATATGGGGATAAGGAGTGGAATGTCCTGGGGTGACGTTATGATGCTTGTATCCCCATTCATCTGTTCTGTGCCTTTAAGACCGGCTCTGAAGAGTGGAAGTTTTGTTTGGGTTTCTCTTATCAGGGACACAGAGACAAGCAGTACATAGGGCTGTTTTTCACTTCTTGCTTTCAGCTTGCTACTTTGCTTGCTCCCTTTTCTGCTCTTGCTTCTGCTCTGCTTTGGCCTCTGCTTATTAGCTAGTTCTAGCTAAACAGTCCAAATTCCTTCCTGGACTGTTTCTCCTCTCCTGTTTCTGTGACCATCTCGAACCTGCTCCGGACTGGGACCCGGGAACACCAAGGGTTCGGCTGCAGCAGCTGCCCCAGTGCCGGAGGGACTGAGAACAGAGCAACCACCCCCGAAAGAGACTTTCTGATTTTGTCATCTTTCTCGGAGCAGTGTCATCGGGTATTGTTCATTTTGTGTGCTGGGGGGTGCTGGGCCAGTCAAATAAACAGGTTCTTTCTACCTCTCTCCAAGGAATTTTTTCCCGAACCAGTTGGGGGGAGGGGCCGTGTGGGTTTGCTTTCTGGAGGGGCCCTCCTTTGCAGATTCTTTAACAAATTTGCCCTAAACTAGCACAGTTTTGCATGGAGGCACTTACAAAAGAGATGCAAAGAGAAGCTGCTAGCAGTTTCCTCCGTGTCTGACACAGAAACCAATCAGTAATTAGCTTTGAGAAATGACAATCTGT
Source organism: Zonotrichia albicollis (assembly GCF_047830755.1). Classification (NCBI taxonomy): domain Eukaryota; kingdom Metazoa; phylum Chordata; class Aves; order Passeriformes; family Passerellidae; genus Zonotrichia; species Zonotrichia albicollis. Next base: position 8,197,549 of record NC_133841.1, on the reverse strand, counting down.
TAAACCACTGAGAAAACTGATGTGCCTCTGTGAACATGCACATAAAAAGGGAACAGTTCTGGGAAACCCTTCTCTCTTTTCCAGCTGGCAAAGAGCTCACTGGCCATCCTGGCCCCCATCTTGGCTGGGGCGGGCTGGGCTGCCTCTGCCGCGGACTGAGCCCTTCCTGGGGAGCCCCCAGGCCCCATGGGCTGCTGGGCAGGGCCAGGGGAGGCCGTGGGGCCGAGGCCGGGCTGGGCCGAGGCTGTGGCTGCTGTCATCTTGCCACTACTGAGCCCTGCCCTGCTGCCAGGCCAGGCTGAGCCAGGATCTACCGGGCCCCAGGAGCAGCCCCAGGCCGGGCCAGCTCAGACAAGATTCTGCCTCACTTGAGATTCGTCCATGTGCTCGGGTGATGGTATGATGATTGTATCCCCAGTCGTGTGTTCTGTTTATGATGGATATTATATTCCGTGCCTTCAAGACTGGCTGAAAGTGAAGGTGGGGAGAAGAAGCACAGAGTTTGTTATCAGGATCTGGACTCACTCCTCCACAGTCTGCTGGAACACTGCTGTTTTCAGGGCACAGACAGGGCAGAGCACCATACTCCTTTTGCTTTTGAGTTAGTTTAGCTAGCTGAGGCAGTCCGAGTTTTCCCTGCATTGTTTTTTCTTTCCCTTTTCTCGGAACCATTTGAACTTGCTGCACACCAGGATCCAGGGAAACACCAAGAGCTCACACTTTGCATCCTGCTGGAGGCCTACTCTGGGCAACAGCCTTTGCCAGCACCGGAGGGACTGATAACAGAGCAACCACTCCCCGGAGAGACTTTCTGAATTTGTCATCTCTTCAGAGCAGTGAATGAGGTTTGTCATCTGCTATTGTTCATTTTGTGTGCTGGGGAGTGCTTGGCCTGTTAAATAAACAGGTTCTTTCCACTTCTCCCCCAGGAAATTTTTCCCAAATGCAGTGGGGGGAGAGGCCGCATGTGTTGGCTTTCTGCAAGAGCCCCTTTTGGAGGTTTTCTCCTAGATTTGCCCTAAAATTTGGGAGAAACCCTAAAACCCTAAAAGGACAGCCCAAACCCACCAGGCAGGTGGAGGAGAAGCCATCGGCTCCCAGCCGTGCTGCTGCTGTGTTCTGGCCTGGCCGCTGAGATCCTGGCCCTGCCCCAGAGCAGCCCATCCCGACACAGCCCCAGCGCAGCCGCTGCAGAAACCTCCATCGTAAAACAGCTGCGGCCACAAGAGCTGTGCCCCTCTGGGGCTCCATGGATGGACATCCCAGCTTAGTTCTGCTCTCAGAAGAGGTTTTGGTTCAGCAGCTGAATCCAGCACCTGCTTCCTTCCCATGAGCTCGGGACAAATGTCAAGAGAGCAAGAGGTTTAGGCTAAACACATCTTGACTTCTGCACTTTCAGCTTAAAAGACACTTGAGTCCAATTGAATTGGTTCAGGTCATTGTTTCCTCTTGCATGATGTTCTCCATGCCAGCTGTGTCCTGGCAGAGAGGAAAGAGTGCTTGTGAAGAGTTGGCAAAGAATGGCTTTTGCCTAGGAAGAGAGAAATGAAGGGCTGAGCTGGGATCAGAGATGGTTTGCAGTGTCCTGATCCTCCCCCTACCTTCCTCCGAACTGGTGAGGGGACACCAGGTCTAGCCCATCTCCAGGAGGAACCCAGGTCTAGCCTGGCTCCGGAGAGACACCAGGTCTACCCCTGCCACCGCAGACGGCAGCAAACGGGCTCCCTCGCACCGCGCTCCCGGCAATGGCAGAGCTGCCGCCGCCGCCTGCGCAGCCAAGTCCCAGGCCCGTGTCTCGGACCTGGGAGCCGCCGCGCGGAGGAGAGCGCCAAGGCGGGACCGCGCTGGGGCCCTGTCGGCCCCGGCCCGCCGAGGGAGACCTCGGAGCAGGAGGAGGAGGAGGCGGAGCGCGCCCGCAGGCCGGAGCGGCGGGCCGGCCGCTGGTGCGAGAGAGAGAGCGACAAAAGATTGTGTGGAGGGCTGATTGTCAATAGATGGCAGCGAGGGAGCTGCTGTGCTCCGTCCGAAAGCCTGCACCAGAATCAGGTGGTTTAGGAATTATTTAATCCGGGTGCTCCAGAACGATGCAGTCCGCACCAGGGCAGAGGCGGCCCCGGAGCCGGCTGGCCCTGCGGTGCCAACGTCCTACGGTGACGCAGCTCCGGAGCCGGGGTAGACCTGTTGTTTTGTTTGCTTGCTCAATTGTGCTTGTCTTCTGTCATCTGAGTCATCTGCTGCAAGCATGGGCTACAGGTGCACAGCCTGAATGGCCAAGAGGGGCATGAGAGCTCCTTGATGCCCTTGAGCATGCTGATGGGGAGCCCAGGGACATTGCCATGTGGATCTCAGCACCCAAGCAAGTGTGCCTGAGTGAGGAACTTTGCCCGCAGTGCTGCCCTGCATCCAAGTGTCCCAGGTGAGCTGTGGCACTGGGGTTCACCATTTGAGGAACGTGAAGGGAGATGACCACATCCTGATTGATGAGCATCGATCTCTGATTTACTGATCCAGCTTACACACTTTTATAGTAGTGTTAATTAAGTCCATACATATTGCAAAACCCGAGCTCATAATTGGTTACAGATTACACACCAACCCCTACTTTGTTTTCAATACCTGTGGTTTCTTGTTGAGGCTAATACTTGTTTTTCTCATCCTGCTGTTGACTTGTTATTGACCATTCTCAAGGCCTCCATGTTTTCCACCACGTTTTTCTCATCACTTTACTCAAGGACACGGTGTTTATTGTTTTTAAGGAAAAAGCCTGAGAACTTGCTGCTTACAGCTGCCTTTTACTTTTTAACCAGCTGTATGTAATCATGGCCTTTTCCTATAAGCCATGTCTGAACAAAACTCTGCAATATATTCCCCATTTTTCTTTTTTTTGCTCAAGGAGGTTAGTCTGCCAGGTTTTTCTATCATTCTACTGACCATATCTTGAATACAATTAAAAATACAAGGTAAAATAAGCAAAAGCATTAAAAGCACACCTAGTATCCCCATAAGGTTCCCCAGCCACGGTCCAAGCAATGGCTTTTACCCCAAAGGGTTAAAACCACCCCCAACTGAGCCATAATGTCCTGCCTTATCAGGCATTGCAAGGTAGGTGGTAATTGGACTACTGAAAAAGAAAGCTGTTAGCTGTTTTTCATTCATGTGAACCCGGAGAGGAGGCAAATGGCTAGGGCTAATAATGCTGGAATCTGCTCCAGTATCGAGCGAGCCTGAAAATGATCCTTTCTGTCCTTGAAATTCCACTTCCACCCTTTCCTTGGGTCTCTCAGAAAGGTTCAAAGTCAGTAAGGTAAGTCCTCCGGTGGATTCAAAACCATTTTCCCCCCTCTCTTGTCCTTTTATAATCTGTAATCCCTTACTCATTTGGCTCAAGTGGCACCATCTGAGCAATTCTCAGTCCTTTGTTAATTTGGAGTAGTGGGAAAGGGGTATACACCACAACCATATAGTCCACATCAATGACGCCAGGCAAAACAAATAATCCCAACGCAGATGATCTTCTGAACAGCAGAGCACCCATCTTGACCCTATATAACAATAGGTCCATGAATCCCTGTCGGGATTTTCTGTGGGTGCGTGGTCATCAGCATAACTCCTACAGCGGCTGCCAGCTCCAAGCCAAGGCTCCCAGTTGTGGCGGGTTGGAGACAGGAGAGGGTGCTGATGCTGCGGCGACGACTTGTGTCGGTGCGCGGTCACTGCGGTTCGTGCTTCCCGGTCCCTGCCTGCAAGCGCCAGTATTGTGGGTGTCCGAGCGGCATTTTTGGCACCAACTAGCCGTTGGATGCAGTGTTGCTGACGCTTGAAGTGGTGCAAGAGCAGCTTATGCCTGATTTTGAGAGGACTTTGCCTGTTCTTGTAAGCCTAGCCCTAATTGTTTGATTGCATCTACTACAAAGGCTTGTGCTCCTGTTGGCATTAAAGCCATCCTCTCTAATGCCTCCTTTATAGTCCAATTGGCACCCAGAGTATTAAGCACACTCCTAGTAGTAGAATTACAATTTTAAAGAGCACACTCCTTGAGTAATGCCCCCCTAAGATATTCTGGCACCCCAGCCCTTTCAATTGCGGCAGCAGCCTTATCAATAAATGACCCGAATGACTCTTCTGGCCCTTGCTTAATTCCCATGTACACGGGTATCCCTCCTGGCTCTTTTACCCTCTCTATAGCAAGCCTGACCAACCTCATAGCTTCCTGGCACTTCTCTTGCCCCAACAAAGCTTGTGCCTCGGTACAAAGAAAAGGTCCCAGGCCCATAAGCTCATTAACAGTTATACCATGGAGAGAGTCTCTCTGCTGCCTCTCTACCGCCACACATTCGTTTACAAGCTCTTGCCAATGAGCATTGAATAACAATTGCTGATGTGGAGTAAAGATCAATTTAACTATTCCACGACAATCATTCACTAAAAGAAGACTGGTGTCAAAAATATAGTCTAACATCTGTTTAGCTGGCTCACTTTTCACTCCAAATTGACTAACAGTAGACCTCAGCTGAAACAGCAATTTCCAATCAAGGGCTGTAATAGTAGCCTGCATGCCCCCCCAGCCCCGCGGATTGAATACAACAGGACAAGCCAGCTGGGTAGCAGCGCTGATAAGCTCTTCATCCCCCTTTTCCATAGCTTCTCTTGCAAGCGCAGCCCACGCCAACCTCCTCTCCCTTGCAATAGCCCCCGCTATGTCGTTTTCTGCCCCAGGGATTGGCTCATTACTTTGCAGGAGCCTATCGGGTGGTCTTGGCCACGGCTCCCATTGTTCAGGGGGTGTGGAAGCCTCAGAAGCGCTCTGTATAGCCTGGCTTGCTGAAGCAGAGGAGGGCGGCGAAGCAGGTAAGAAAACCGTCCTCATTGCAGGAGCTAATGGTGTTCTCCTCTCCTGATCGTAATCTTTATTACTCCCATAAGCAGCTGTAGCCTGCTCGGCAGCCTTTCTTTCAGCCTGAAACTTTAACATCTCATTGTGAACCACCCTCCATAATTTACCTAACTTCTTGGCAGTTTTATCGTCCTCTAAAGTAGCCTTCCATAATAAATCACCGAATTTACGCCACTCCGTTAACTCGTGAACCGTATGGGGGTTAATAAAAACTCCCCTAGCATAGCCATAAGTCAAAAGTGCTGGTAAATCCTTTTGCAAATCTATCCCCTCAACCTGCCTTTTTTGTAAAAAGGCAGTAAATAAATCATATGCTGCTTGCCTTTCCATACCTAAATCGTAAGCGCTTTTGCAGCCTCTTCAAGGTCCGGCAGCAGTATCGGTCGGGCTCGCCTTCACAATCACCAAAGGCACAGCGCGTCTCAGCTTCTTTTTTCTCCCCCTTTTTTTTTCTCTGCGCTTTTCTGCCGTCCCGGCTGCTTCAGGACCTGACCCGTGTCTTCACTCCTCCGTGATGCTTCGCAGTATCATGATCGGGGTTCACCATTTGAGGAAAGTGAAGGGAGACGACCACATCCTGATTGATGAGCATTGATCTCTGATTTATTGATCCAGCTTACACACTTTTATAGTAGTGTTAATTAAGTCCATACATATTGCAAAACCTGAGCTCATCATTGGTTACAGATTACACACCAACCCCTACTTTGTTGTCAATACCTGTGGTTTCTTGTTGAGGCTAATACTTGTTTTTCTCATCCTGCTGTTGACTTGTTATTGACCATTCTCAAGGCCTCCATGTTTTCCACCACGTTTTTCTCATCACTTTACTCAAGGACACGGTGTTTATTGTTTTTAAGGAAAAAGCCTGAGAACTTGCTGCTTACAGCTGCCTTTTACTTTTTAACCAGCTGTATGTAATCATGGCCTTTTCCTATAAGCCATGTCTGAACAAAACTCTGCAACACACATCCAGGAAACACTGCCGGGGCCCCCAGAGCCGCAGTGAGGTGGGGGAACCTGGCCTGCCCCATGGCATGTGCCCGGGCAGTTGAGATGCTGGGGATCAGGGTGCACTTCAGCCCAGCCTTTGGCAGCAGGGACACAGTTGCCAGTGCCGGGAGAGCCTCCTGCTCCTCTCCTGGCCCAGCATGATGGGAAGGAGGGGACAGTGGTGCTGCCAGAACTAATGCACAGCCCCAGTTAAGCAGGGCATTCATTTCTTGATCTTGGCAATGGATAGAGTGTGGAGCAGGGGGTGCCCACAGGGGATGGGTCTGTGCAGGACCTGGGGCAGCTGCAGACTGTCTCCCTGTCATTTTCTCCTGCCAGGCAGCGCATCCAGCTCCTAAGCAGGAACATGCATGCATGCTGAGTGATTCCCTCCCTGCACAGCCAGTGCCCATCAGCATTGGGCCAAGGCTACCCAGCTGCCAACACCATGACACGCAGAGGTTCAACAGACAGAATTTGCCTTGCCTCTAAAGGCCTATTCTGCTGCAAACCTCCACTCTCCACAATGTCCCTTTTGCCACAACAGCTTCTGTTTCTTCACTTCCCAATCCTCCATGCTTCCACAAGTCTCACCAAGTTGTCATGCTAGAGTCGGTCGTCATCTCTCTCTTCCTGCTGGCTGCAAGGACCTCTTTTTTGCTGAGGGAAAGGTGAGTGATTTGTGGAGATGGAGTCTGAAGTTTCATTCTGCTGCAGGGCTGTTACGGTCTGACTGCTGCTGCTTTAAGATGGCCAGGTGCTTAGGCCATTTGCCAGGCAGCTGAGTCAGTCTTTTCTTTTCTCACCTGAGGCATGCAAAGCTGAGAAGATGAGAAAGACTTTCTCCAAGGGGTGACTGCCCTCCAAGAGGAAAGCGGGGAGGAGGAGATCAAGTGCATCCCTGTGCCAGGCACACCTTGGCTTCCATGCTGTGGGCACAAGAAGCAAGGCTCTGAGCTGGCTTGAACGCAGCCAGCACAGCTCCTGCACACTCTGGCTGCGCACAGCTGCTGACAGCTCCTGGGAAAGGGCATTTACATTTACATCTTCTTTCTGCTGGGCTTGGAGAATCCCTGTGCCAGTGAGGTGAGCGGGTTCAGCCCATCATCTTGACAGAAGAAGTCAGAGCACAGAAGGGCAGTATTGTTTCTTCTCTATAAAATTCTTTGTCTGGCCTGCCAAGGTCCATTCAACAGGTTGGACAGAGGCACTCTGGCTGCCCTCAGGGTGGTGGTATCTTTTTATACTAAGAACTACATGTACAATATTTACAATTACTTTCCAAGACCTATCACCTATGTTAGACAGTGAGCTTCTACTCTAAACCAATCCAAAAGTGCCACCATAACAGCAGAAGTTGGCGGCCAAGAAGAAGAAGGAGGAGGAAGACTGGACACACCCAGATTCCTCCACCTTGCTTCTCCAATCCCCATTCTAAAAACCCCAAAAATTTATTTTTCACCCCATTGACAAACTATTATTTTACTTAGAATTTCGTAGCTTTCAGATCCTCATAGGAGGTTGGTTTTTTTTTTTTTTGCATGGGTCATAACCAAAGTCACAGTGTCTTGGGCTCTGTGCCAAGGTCTCTGAGCCCCCCGGGCAGGGCCTGGAGCCCTCCAGGGCAGTCAGAGGAATTTCCTGGGTTCTGACACTTACCAGGAACTCTGTGTGGGGATTTGCATCCCTTGTCAATAACCCGAAGAAAAATAATTTAAATGATGCCTTCACTTACACCAGGGATCTTGCCTCAAGTCCCTGAAGGGGTAAAGTTGAGATTCCCCCTGAAAATTCCTCAGTGCTGGCTGGAGATCCGTAGATTCGGTGAAGCTCTAGGCTCATCTTCTGGCTGGCTCTCCAGTTCACTGCCACAAAATCTCTTTTTGTGACTTGGCCTGGGACTGACTGCCACCACAGACCTGATGCAAGACAGAATCATCCACAGCAATGACCCCACAGGGATGGTCAGAGTCTGGACACAGAGCCCAAAACCCTTTCCCCAACTGTCTCCAGGCAGCAGCAAGTTCCCAGCCACGAGGCTGAAGTGATGACAATGAAAGACAGAGTGAGTACTGTCACAGGCACCTTTGCAGAAAAATTCTTTCCTTAGTATAGTTTTAATATAAATATATTATACGAATATAACATAAATATATGAACACAATACTAAAACAACAATAATATAATAAATATAAATATTAAATAATATAAGAATATAAAAATGATATAATACATACATTATATTAATATAATATAAGCATATTATGTTTGTATAATACAAGTATATTATATTAAAACTATACTAAAAGAATGGAAGAAAGGATTTCATCAGAAGGCTAGCTAAGAATAAAAAAGGAATGTAAGGATAACAAAAGCTTCTGTCTCGGACAGAGAGTCTGAGCCAGCTGACTGTGATTGGCCAGTAATTAGAAACAACCACATATATCATAAAATAATAAATCAAGCCTTCTGAAACAGGGAGTCAGATCCTCATCTCTTCCCTCATCCGCAGACCCCTGTGAACACTGTCACAGAGTTCCACCTCCTTCCTTCAGGTGATGCACAGAGCCCTCTGTCTCTGGGAGCCAGTCTAGAACCTTTCCCAGTCCCACATACAATCTCAGCAATTCCTGTCCAGGTGATATTTACAGAACCGCTGCCCATTGCACGAGGGCAGTGTTTTGGAAAATTAAAAGCCAAGGACCAAGACCACAAGTTAATAAAAGAAGTCCTTAGTACAGTTCAAGATAAGCGTCTTTAGCTTTCAGTTGTACACAAGCACAGTTATGGATGAAAGCAACAGCAGCTCTGATCATATAGGAAAGGGGTGAAAGTAATTTTCCAGCTGAAATTCAGCAAGTTGTCTAAGATATTGCAGTTGATTTTGAAAAGAAGTTTCAACCCCAGTAGACTATAGTAAATTTCACCTATGATCCTGATTCTAATGTAGCCATTGTCTTTGTGCTTACCATACATAATGCCACTGTTTACGTTATCCACTCCATCATTGCATTAAGATTAAATAATGAAAAAACAGCACTCTACCCTTCAGAACATAGAGTGTGTGGAACCCTGGAATATTTCCACTCTGCCCCAGCAGATCTTTCCCAAAGCTGTTGCTCTGTTTCCTCCATGCACGCACAGCCCAGCTCGTGCTGGCAGAGGAAAGGTGACAACAGCCCAGAGCTGCAGGGAACCAACGCCATGTGCTGGCAGGGTCTGTCCCCACATGCTCTGGCCCCGGGCTGCAGCTCAGCCCCTGTGGCCTTGGGCATTTTCCTCCTACCTGCTTTCACTTCTCCTTGATTTCCACTCTAAAGCAGAGGGCAGCAGCTGAGGATGTGGGGACATGGATAGGCTGGAGGGGAAAATCTCTCCTTGCTGATTCTGAAACCAGGAACTGCATCAAAGATGTGGGGTGAGATTTGGGGGAAACAGGGCTGGGATTTCATGCCTCACTCAGTCCTGACACCAAGGGATCTGCGGGGCAGGCTTTATCCCTCCCAGAATGGAAGCAAGGGCTCACTTTGTGCTTTTTGCCCCCACCAGGCTCCAGCATCACCCACACTGCACAAAACAGGGTGAGTTGAGGCACAGTCTTGGTGCCAAAGCAGAGAGCAGGGCCCTGGGGACAGGATGTGCCTGTCAGGGTCTGTGTTGGTGGCTTGGGCTGGGGAGTCCCACAGGGCCCCCAAAACCCCCATCGAAGCCTTTGCAGATATAAATATTTATTAGATATTTTTTCATCAAACCATTTTGTAATTTATTTTCTCAGGATCTTCTGCAAATTTATTAGCTATAAAAATGTTACATACTGAAATTTGAAATTTAAAATTTTGGGTGTCTTCAAGTGGGAAAGAAAATCAAACAAAAACTGAAAAGGTCCAGCTACCTGCAGAATTCCTTGAGCCCAGGTCTTTCTTCTCTCTCTCATCCTTGAAGGCAGTCAAAGAACAGCATTTTCTTGGTCCATTCTAAGAGGAAAGGCCCTGTGTCATTAGTGGAACAAGACCTAACCTCAGGGGAGGAAAATTCATCTTTCTGAAGGTCAACCTGTCTCTACAGGCAAGCTGACCAAAAAATCCTTTGCCTTTTGTCAGAATGGGTAGAACTTCCTTGGGAGCAGGTTTTATGTCCCAGTCACGTGGAATACCTTTGATGCTGAGGTGGTAACTGGATATGGTCAAGTTCCTCTTCTCTCCCTTGTTGTAGAAGGGAGTGAAAGAGCAGCAACTTCTTGGTCCTTTTTAAGAGGAAAGCTCTGTGTCATTAGAGGGACAAGACCTCAGCTCAAGGCAGAAAAAAATGATTGTCCCAGTGACACCAGGAAGGACAGTGGAGGCAAATATCACAGGTTCTGTGAGGATGATAAACCTCTTTAGTTCATTCAATGATTTCCCTAATGAAACAAAATGTTGTTGTATTTCTTAATTTCCAATTTGTTCCTTGGATCCATGGAAAGCTGCAACAGAATGTGGTTTCCCAAACACCAACTCATACAGGCTCACTTTCAGACTAGTTTGAGGTTGTGTTTTAATTTGTAACAATGCTAATAGTAACACCTGTGGCCATTTCCTGACAGTTTCCTGACATATTTTACCAAATTGGCTCTTTAAATTTGATTCATTCACTCAACCTTTTTGTTAGACTGAGGTCTCAACAGAGATACAAATTGGGATATAAATCCCAATTAATACCCGACTGTTTACTAATTGATGTAATACTTCAGATATAAAGCTTAGTCCCCTTTAAGATGGCATCCCTAAAGGCACCCCAAACCTGGGCATGATTTCTTTGAGAAGTGTTTTGGTTACTTCCCAAGCCTTGCTGGTGTGGCAGGGGAAAGCTGCCAGATCAGAATCCAGCAGATATCAGAAAATATATCCACTAATACCAGGAGATGCCTGTTTCCTTGCTGGCGTGGTAGCTCAAAAATCAATTTACCAGTAACCTCTGGGAGTGTTTTCTCTTTTAGTGATATCTGAAGGTGGCCTTTTTAAGTTCAAAGCATTATTTTCAAGACATATCAGGACTTTTTCTGTAAAGACTTGACAATTTTTGTCATAAGAGCACTGGGTGTTTGAGTCCACAGACTACTTGCCATATCACCAAAATCCCAGTGGGTTTGCTGGTGTTTCAGCTTGAGAATTTGCAACACCAGTTGTGGCGGGACTCTGACTGGATTGTTGGGAGTTACCAGCCATTCTGCTCTTTATTCTGGGCTTTAAGATAAACAGCTAATTTTAAATCTGCTTGACTCTATCCAGGGCTATGTTCTGGGAGAGAAATGGCTTTCTCAGGTATCAACACCAGGTTGTGCAACCTCTTGTGCAGCTTTATCTGCACATCTGTTCCCTGCATGAATTTGGGAATCCCCTGTTGGTGTTGTTCTTTGTAGAGTAGTGCAGCCACTTCTCTGGGCAGCTGAATAGCATCTAGGAGGAACAATATTTCTTTTTTAATATTTAATTGGAAATCCAACTTCACACCCGTAATCCCAGTGCTATTAATCAATTTTGGAAATTTTCTCCACAGCCCCAGGTCAAATGCAGTGTTCTCTTGCGAGCCTTTCAGCACAGAAAGTTTAAAATTCTCAGCATCCAGGATTCCAGCAGCCAGGTGTTGTCATGCCACCCCTCCTGGTAACAGCTTTCCCTCCTCCCAAATGCCAATGCCAGGGGTACAGGTACACAGCCTCCCTCCACCTGTCCTGGCTACCAAAACCCTCTCTGGGCAACCATTTGGGAGGGAAGGGGACTGTGGAGAGAAGAGAAGACATCTAAACAACAAATCACAGTAACACAGCTATACATCAATAAAACTTCTCTTAACATTCACATAATATCCATCCTTTAATTGCAAGAGCCAGCCATGGCATTACCCATCCATAACAGCAATTCATTCAATTTCCCTTCTCTTCTACAAAACAATGTCAGCTATAAAAGTGTCTTATAAACTAAGGTACTGTCCTCTGGCCACTTAGCCTGGGAGTTTAGCTTGCATGCTGACCACCACTGATTACAAGAATGGATTAGGTTTAGTTAGTGGGTCTTCTCCTATCTGTTTCCAGTTTTTCAACAAACATTTCAATGGAGAATTTGAAATATCATCTTCCACTTTGGTTTTAGAAGAAACTGACCCCATATTCAATAATTACAAATATACAAGTTACCTTTGTAAGTTGTAATGGTGTTTCCAGCTTTGTAATGGAGGGGGAGAAGGGAAGAGGAAGGGGACTGCCAAACCTGCAGTCACTAAAACTGACAAAAGAGGGTGCTTATAGTCCACAAATGCCATCTCAGCCAGGCACACAAAAATAAAGCAACTCCAAACCACCAGCAAACACTCAGCCATGCTCCAACACTCTCAACACTCTCTCTGCAAATGAATTTTTATATGAAGGGCATCCCCATGTGGATATGCTGGCAAACTCACATTAAGGTACCACTCTCACATGAGCACACTCTCAGAGTTCAAGAAGAATGCAGGGAATGGGAGGAATGCAAAGGAATTAACCAATCTTCACCACAAAGGTGGCTCCAGAGGAAGCTGTGGCCAGGTTTCAGTTGTAAATGGAGAATGTGGTTTGTTTGTTTTTCTTCTTTCCTCCATCCAAGTCAAGATGGAGGCAGCCTATGCTACAAGACAGCAGAACAAGGATTTTTCTTTAAATATGATCTTAGCCTGGTGCAACAATTCCGGATACTGTTAGCGTTCAGGAACACATAATCACAGAATGATTATATGCAGGTGCTTTTATTAAAGACCTCTGGGTGTCAGGAGACACAAACCCAAATCTGACTCTGACATGCTTTGGGACAAAACATGGTTTATATTCAATCATTATATAACTTACATATCAGTTATTAAACTTACATTGTTCTATTGTGTACATTGATATCATCCAGGCATGGATTCCTCGTGGATCCCTCAAACCTCTAACATAGATTCTCATGGTTCTTTAAACAATAATTATATCGAATCACACCTAACAATTATATAATTTATCATACACTGACTACACAGGAGCAGTTTGACATCATCCAGCAAATACAAGGTCTAACATTTCCCAGGGCCTACCTTTAACATTTTACCAGGGCCTACCAAGCCTAACTCCCTTTCGAGCTCCCCGAATTTTGTGATTTTAAAATCTTTTACTACCAATACCTCCCGGGGACAACCTCTAGTATTTCCTAGGGAACTTGTACCCCTGATAATTCTTGGCGACTTGAACTCAAGACAGGGGAAACTCTGACTCCCCAAGGTCAGGAACTCAAACTTCTGCCTGATAACCTAACCCAGGGACTCAAACCCCCCCTTAGCTCTCAGAGTCTTCTCTGCTGGTCAGAGTGACCCCAAGATAGGTTAGAAAGTCTCTTTTCCCAGCCTGGTGGTCAAAGAAGGAGTCAGAGCTCTTCAGTTCTTATTCTCAAGGTTGTTTATTGTTTCTTATTTATAAAATTCTTTCTCCTGGCCTGCCGAGGTCTGCTCAGCAAGACAGAGGCACACTGACACCCTCAGTGTGGTGTTGTCTTTTATACTAAAAGCTACATGTACAATATTTACCATAACTTTCCAATACCTATAACCTATGTTAGACAGTGAGTTTCTACTCTAAACCAATCTAAAAATGCCAACATCATCCAGAAGATGGAGGCCAGAAAGAAGAAGAAAAAAGGACGAAGCACGCCCAAATTCCTCCACCTTGGGACCATGAGCCCCATCCTAAAAACCTCAGAAATCTATTTTTCACCCTGTGATGAATTTACTATCATTCTACTTAAACTTTCTTGACTTGTAATTCTTCCTATAAAGGTTGGTAATTTTTTCCATAGGTCAAGATCAAAGACATGGAGGTCTTGGGCTCTGTGCCAAGGTCTCTGAGCACCCCCCCAGGCAGTAACTCTGTGTGGGGATTTGCATCCCTTGTCAATAACACGAAGATAAATAATTTAAATGATGCCTTCACTTACACCAGGGATCTTGCCTTGAGTCCCTGAAGGTCTAAAGTTGAGGTTCTCCGTGAAAATTCCTCAGTGCTGGCTGGAGATCTGTGGATTCATTGAAGCTCTAGGCTGATCTTCTGGCTGGCTCTCCAATTTACTGCCACAAAATCTCCAAAATGTTGGAACACAACTCCTTAACACTGATTTGGTTTAAAAAGGCATAATTTATTCAGGCCTGAGGTCACACAAAGGATACTCCTAACCATTCATGCACACATGATTTTGCAAATAAGCAATTTACACATTACAACTTACCCATTTACCAGTAAGCCCAGATTCAGTCCTTGTTTTGTCTATTCCTGCATTCTTGAGCCAGATGTCTTCTTCTTCTCTTCCAACTGTTCTTGCTGGGAAAGCAGTTTTTGTGTGCCTTGTTTCCCTGTTCACAGGCACAGTGAAAACTAAATTAATTCCTTTGCTGTCACATAGCATGAAAGCCTCTCTCCAGCTTCGTTCCCTGAGCACTCGTGCTCCTGCAGAACCACCCTGATAATGGACCTCCGTGTGCTGGACATGGTGGCTTCACCTTGGCGTGGCCAACACTCACCTGGACAGGCTCCTGGCAGGTGTCCAGGGTGACGTGGCAGCACGCAGTGCTCCCGTTGGTGGTGAAGGACGTCCTCATCTGGGACATGTGACTGTAGGTGTCCTCCAAGCTGCCCAGGTGAACTTTGAGCAGGGACCAGGCCCAGCTCCATGGCAAAGGGGTTGTAGTCCAGGGGGCTGGAGAAGAAGATGGCCATGGTGAAGGTGGTGGCCTCATAGACCAGGACTCCACAACAGTCGCGAAACAGGGGGCTGGAGAGGTGGCAGGTGTCAGAGGAGCCTGGGGGCACAGGGGGGCTGGGGGGGACAAAGCTGTGCCCGCTGTAGAACTAGGTCCTGGGGAGGAGAAATGGGGCTATGTTATCAGGGAAGCATGGTGAGACCACCAGTGCCACAGACATTTTTTAATGAAAAACCCTTTCTTTAGGATTTTTCCTCTTGAGAAGCTGAGAGGCCTCAGGAACAAAATGTAAACAACGATTATCTGCTGCTGTGGGATTGTGGAAGTCCATCCGGAAATCCTTCAGTTTTTGCCTCACAATTGTCATGAGAAAAGGACCATCGAAGGGTTAAAAAACTGTTGAGCCAGTTGGGAAAGAAAGTCTCATGCGTATTTAGTGCATTTACAGATGGTGTCTGCAGAACATGCCATGCTGTACTCGAAGGGGCATGCTGCCCTGTTCTGAACAATGGAACTGGACTTTCTTCCAAACTTCAGGCCTGGCTGGACTGAGCTCTGGGGTGGCTTCCCCCCCGCTCCAAGAGAAGACCCCTCTTGCCTGTCTTCAACCACCATGACAGACCAACTGGAATGCAAACCCCCTCATCAAAGAACCAAGAACCCCTCTGGCACCCTATTGGCACCCCCATGGACACCTCCTTCCAGAGACTGGGACTGTACCCCCTCCCAACTCAGGGAAGGGGGAGAACCTGCCAGAGTAGACGTACCTGGGAGCATTCGGCCATGAAAACAATGGACTTTTCCCCTCCATGGAAACCTAATTTCGGCCACCCTTCCCCCAACCAAGAACAGTATATCTGGGATTCGGTTCGACTGCCTCTCCGAGAGTCTCCCCAAGACGTGTACCAGCGAGCATCGGCGGCGGGACCCCGAAGGCATCACGTCTTGGTAGCTATACCCCATTCCCTGACCTTCTTTCCTTCCTTTTTTCTTATTCTATCCTTCTCTTCCCCGGATCCTCTAACCAATGCATATTTAGCTGTAGTTATTATCAATAAATTCCATCTTGTTGATTTGCTACTGCAAACCCCTGTGCCTTTGTTGGTTATTTTTGCACCCAAAAATCATTTGTCACCCGTTCATGTCGGGCGGACCTTCACAGGGATGCAACAGGTGGATCTGTGATTGGTCTCATGTGGTTGTTACTAATTAATGGCCAATCACCGTCAGCTGGCTCGGACTCTCTTTCCAAGACAGAAGCTTTTGTTATCATTCCTTTTTTTTTCTATTCTTAGCTAGACTTCTGGTGAAATCTTTTCTTCTATTCTTTTAGTATAGCTTTAATATAACATATATCATAAAATAATAAATCAAGCCTTCTGAAACATGGAGTCAGATCCTCGTCTCTTCCCTCATCCTGAGACCCCTGTAAACACGGTCACACACCAGGAGATCATTGTGGAGCAAGTGGCGGGTGGTGGAACCAGCAGGAGATAGTCTCACCAGCACTGGGAGGTGCTGGGGGCACTGGGAAGTGATGGGGGCATTACTGGGAGGTGATGGGGGCATTACTGGGAGGTGATTGGGAACTACTGGAAGGTGCTGGGAGCAGTGGGAGGTAATGGGAGCACTGGCGGACAAGTAAGAGATGGACCAAGCTCTACGAGATGCTCCCATCGTGGGATGATGACCCCACACTCTGGTGGTGTTTGCAGGGGTCTCAGGATGAGGGAAGAGATGAGAATCTTGACTTTATATTTCAGAAGGCTGATTTATTATTTTATTATATATATTATATTAAAAGAAAATGATATATTAAGAGTTACTAAAAGAATAAAAGAAAATATTTCATCAGAAAGCTAGCGAAGCCCCATGGCGCTCCAAGTCTTTGGTGTCATCATCGGTCGCCGGGCAAAGGGAGGCCTGGGGGTGAAGTGCCCCAGGCTGGCCCGGAATGGGGTCCGGGGGTCCCCGGGCTTATGGAAACTGGGGATCCAGGGGCTGGGAGAGGAGGATACCCGGGAAAGGGGGTGCAGGGTGTGTCGGGGACGAATAAGGGGGTGCAGGGGGTCTTGCAGTTGGGGAACGAGATGCGGGGGATCCCAGTGCCCAGGAATGGGCATTCAAGGGGGTCCCCGGGAGGCTCACCAAAGCCCCTCCCGGGGGGCAGCAGGAGCTGACTCAGGAGCAGAGAAAAGGGGGTGACCCCTGCTTGGGGGGCACATGGGGGACTCACACACGGTCCCGGGGGGACACGATCCCGGGGACCCCCCTCACCTTATCCCGCAGGGGAGGCAGAGCCCCAGCCCGGGCAGACGAAGCCCCCGAGCCCCGGCAGCATCCCGGGGGCGCGTGCGGGGCCGGGAGGGGCAGGATCCGGGAAATGGCGGCGGCTGCCGGGGGCCGCGGGTGCCTGGGAACCGAGAACGCGACGGCGGCGTCTGTGACAGCGGCGCGGCCTCAGTTGCCTGAGAACGCGGCCCTGGCTGGGTGTGCGCAGCCTGGGCTCCTACAGGTGGCTTCCCTGGGTGATTCGCAAAGGGAATTGTTCGCGGAGCATTGGTCTCCTGAAAGAATTCCTACACCCGCAGAGTATTGGCCTCTGCAAAAGGTTCCTGAATTTCCTTTGAAGGTAAAGATTAACTCAAGTTGAACGTTTTGGTTTTGTCTCATCTGCACTCTGAGAGAGAATGGCAAAGGGAAATACAGGATGGGATAATGCCCGTCCTCTGGTGCAGCAGTTCAGTGGTATGCACTGTCACAGACATGTTTTATGAAAAATCCTGTGCTTGGGATTTTTTCTCCTGAGAAGCTGGAGGCCTCAGGAACAAAATGTAAACAATGATTATCTGCTGCTGTGGAATGCAACAGGTGGATCTGTGATTGGTCTCATGTGGTTGTTTCTAGTTAATGGCCAGTCACCGTCAGCTGGCTCAGACGCTCTGTCCAAGACAGAAGCTTTTGTTATTATTCCATTTCTTTTCCATTCTTAGCTAGCCTTCTGATGAAATCCTTTCTTCTCTTCTTTTAGTATGGTTTTACTATAATATATATCATAAAATAATAAATCAAGAGTCAGATCCTTCCTTATCTCTTCCCTCATCCTAAGACCCCTGTGAACACCACCACAATGCCCAGCTGAGTGGATGAACAGTATATGCTCTACTGATTGTGCTTTTTTTTGCACTGGAGAAATGCAACATTTTCTAAATGTACTGGTCTATACATTTTTTTTGTCTATAGTGATTGCTTAAACTGCTTAAAGGTGAATGAATTCTGTTCAATTTCAGTGGGTTGTTATCATCTGGTTAATAATATGATTAGGGAGATGCCTCTGAACTGAGGTGCAAACGAGACCATATGCCAAAGTCAATAGACTGGATTTTATGTGACAGTAAATATGAGGAAGAGAGAGAGAGAAAGGAATAGAAAAAGAAGCAGGGGGAGAAAGAGAGCAACAGAGACAGATTAAGTAAAAAATATCATCATTACATGGATCCCATTGGCATACCATAAAATCCTCTTCTGGTCTTCTCTGTCTTGTCTTAAGTTCCCTTAGGCAGCTTAACTCACAGTGCCAAGTACCAGTCAGGGAATTTTCTGGGAAGGGTGGGCTTGGGTGGTCGCAGCTTTATTGTTCAGTTTTATTACAATGGGCAGAAAGTCCTTTATAGCAAAATTTAAGCCATTAGCCATAACATTCCAGTCTCTCCCAAGTCCTGTGAGGAGCAGCTGAGAGAGCAGGGGTGCTTTAGCCTAAAGAAGAGGATGCGCACTTTAGGTATTTTTAAGTAATATTTAAGCTGCAGCATTGTCTGGTCTAACAATTATTAGTGTTCAGATTTTTAGCTCCAGGTTTCAGTATGATCCATCTTAGAATTGCACAAGGTAGCCATATAGTTCAAATAAAGTCCAGCTAGAGGCCTACTAACTACTTATACCAAACAAGCACTCAGCTACTTTCAAATCATAGAAAATTTTTAGCACTAGTATATCTCTTGACAGTGGCATGCATTGGGTTGTGAATTTTAAGACTTCCATTGTTGCTTCTTTCAGTTTTGTTGAGGCATTGTCACTCATCTGGGAGATCCTGCCTTCAAAATGCCTTCTGCATTCCCAAAGAGGACCTCGACACCCCGACTTTTGTCCAGGGAAAGACTGACATCTTTCACTGTAAGTACCCACTGGGCTGTGTTAAGGCTGGAAATTGCCCTGGTGTCCCTGCTGTCCCTGCCCCAGCTTTAGTGCAAGCAAGAAAATTCTCTAAGTAGGTAATAAGCAGAAATATTATAGTAAGGCTATGAAATGCAAGTAATAAACGACATGGTTATGAAAGCTTCTTTTTAGGTGAACAGAGAGGGGGAATTGTGGGAATCTATAAAATCAGAGGGTTTTTGGAAAGCTGCAAAAGGCAGGCCCCAGAGACAGCAGAACTGTGATTAGAGCTAAGCAGCAGCCATGGGATAGGTCAGCAGAAAAAGTTTTTAAACTGTAGAAAAGCAAGGACAAATAGAACTATGGTCTGTGAATTAAGACTTATCTAGAATAACTCCCTAAGATACAGCAAAGTTCATCTAGCAAGTTTGAAGCTTAATAGTGAAGCTCTGTGCATTGTGTTAAAGGCTTAAAACCAGGTATTGTATTCAAAGTAAGCAAGCATTGTTTTAACCAAAGGTACATGTGCTTCTAGTGGTTGGATAGAACTACTGTCAATGCGCTTTTGCTCTGTGGGATTGGTCAAGAAGCTTATAAAGGAAGTGGCAACATTAATTTTTTTGTCTGCTGCCTGAGATGTGAGCTGGTGGCATCTTCCCATTGTCATAACCATGTAATGAGACTGATGCTGGAAAATAAAACAGCTTGAGGCACATTCCACAGCAGCTTTGTCCTGTTTGTGATTTGTACAGAGCCCCCTGCCACTGTCAAGATCAAGCTGCCCTTGGGCACCTGGGCATGTGGGGGGGAAGCTCAAACTCTGCCCAAAGCCTTGTGAGACAGGGCTGGTCCCAGCTGGAAGAGCTTCCAAAGCAGCTGTTCTCTCTCAGCTCCTGTGTGGGCACAGATCCAGCCCTGCTGACATAGTGTACAGCAGAGCAAATTATCTGCTGCAGCACGTCCAGATATCTCAGCACCTTTGTGTTGCAGACATCTTTTATGAAAATTCCTTTCCTTAGGATTTTTCCTCCTGAGAAGCTGAGAGACCTCAGGAACAAAATGTAAACATTGGTTATCTGCTGCTGTGGAATGCAACAGGTGCATCTGTGATTGGACTATGTTGGATGTTTGTAATTAATGGCCAATCACAGTCAGCTGGCTTGGACTTTCTGTCCAAGCCACAAGCCTTTGTAATCATTCTTTCCTATTCTATTCTTAGCTAGCCTTCTGATGAAATCCTTTCTTCTATTCTTTTAGTATAGTTTTAATGTAATATATATAATAAAATAATAAATGAAGCCTTCTGAAACATGGAGTCAGATCCTCGTCTCTTCCCTCATCCTAAGACCCCTGGGAATATAGTCACACCTTTGTTCTGCAGGATGGTGGAAATCTTCCTGTGCTGGGAATTCTCCCCTGATTTTGGTTGGCCATGTGTTGATGGTGTCCATCCCAAAGGAGCTGGCTTCTCTTGAAAGCTCTGGATTGGTAGGAATGTTGAGTGCTGTGCAGTTCTTGCCTGCTCACTGGAGTCAGGGCCACAAAAGTCCCTTGGTGTCTGGAGCTCACTTGACTGAAGATGCCCCATTGCTGAGGCCCTGTCAAGGAGATCCCTCTCTTTTCTTCTCTGGGGGGCTCTGTGAGCCCAGACAGAGAAAACAAATGCTAATTAACAGAGAGAACTAAAACTTGGACACATTCCTGTGCTCCTCACTCTTAGTACAATGTTCCTTTCTTGTGTCTCTTGGACTCAGCCAGCAGTGATATCTCCTTGCTGTGAGTTCTCAGTGCTGTACAGGGATGGAGTCAGGGCAGTTCTGAGAGCTCCTCCCACTCTCTGAAAAGGTCACTGCCTCAATCCAATGAAACTAAAGAGGAAACAAATGCCCAAAGAGCAGAAATCCCCAAACATGTCCCATCAAATCATGGAGAAGCCAATGGGACAGAGCCATGTGGTTGGAGTATGTGCATTGCACTCTGTATTATTAATTTATTTGTGTTAAGTATTTCAGCAAGTAATGTCCAGGGCTTCCAGGACTGTCCTGGACAATTTGATCACAAGTTGTTCACCAGCGGCACTTGTTCAAGAAATGCCTTTCTGAACAAGCACAACTCTGAGGTTTTTGCTGTTTTATTTTTGCCTTTCAGCCGCTTCCCTCTAAGTTCCAGTGGGAGAAGTTTCTCAACATGAAGATGAAGGCCATCACTGGGACGAGTTTTCTGCCCAGAATTGGCCCATGTGTAGACCTGGGGGTGACTCGTCCAAAGGTGCCTTTTCCTGCTCTTTTCCTTTCTGTTTGATGTGAAGTTTGAAGAGGGTGTGTGCTTGTGACAGGCAAAATACCTCAGTGTCGAGGTCCTGCTGTCATTGCAAAGTGCTGGGACTGGTGGACTGGGTGTCCTGATCTGTACTAAGCCAACCCAGATAAGCTCTGCTGAAGCTGCCTAAGTGTAGCTGCCATTGCTAAAACAATGGGGGGCAGGCTGGGGACACAAAGGCACAACATTGCCCTTTGCCATTCTCCTGCTGAAGGAGGCACCTCTTGCTTTAGTGTGGTCACCATCAAGTGCTTGGGGTCACAGGATTCCTTCCAGAGTGGCAGCGTTGGCCTTTGAAGGCCAAGGACCTGCAGGAATTACTTCAGATTTAACAAAACAAATTGCCTTAATGCTTTGGGCTGGAACAACATCTGGGACCCTGATGGGGTGTTAGATTTTGCAGGCTGCCAGATGTGCAGGGGACTGGCCCTGGGCAGAGGGGAATGGATGTGCTTTATCTGGATCAGTGCCTACTCAGAGGTGTGTTCAAAGCTGCTGTTCTGACAGGACTGGCTCAGTAGAAAAGCACAGACCAAATGGGTGGGTGACTGAGTTGGGCTGTTGTTATGAATGAGGTCTCTATATGTCTAATTTAATAAACCAACATTAGAATTTAGCAGCAATTTTAATTGAGCAGCAATCAAATATATATATATATATATATATATATATATATATATATATATATATATATAATAATAATAATGCAATCAAATATAACCAAGCTGATAAAAAATAATTTGGCAGTGATTTGGATAGATGAAGCATAAGCAAAACCAAAAGAATCCAAACACAACTTCTATACTGTATGCTAATACATATTCATCAATAATTTTCTGTAAATCTCCTCCTATTTTCGATTCTTGAAATCAATGTCACTACACTGCACATCGCATGCTCTGCTTGTTTCTAAGAGGTCTTTTGGCTTTTGGTGGTCGCTTCCCATGAAGGCTTCTCCTCATCATCACTGTGCTTTGAACAACCCCACAAGCTGCAGATGCACCCCAAGTCTTGTGTTATAGAAGCCAACATTATAATCTAAAAATAAGCCTTATTATTTCATAGATACCTGGAATCATCCCAATTTTGTCCATTTCAAGGCAGATTCTTGAATTATCCCGAGGCCTGTTGCGTTTTGGGATGCTACTTATCTCAAACTACATCCTACATCCTGTTTTTTCATGAACATCTGAAAACATCTGTTTTGTGACACTGATTACATATCCTTTTCCTCTATTACTTTTTAACAAATGTTTTCTGAAATATCTAAAATATAGTTGCAATTGTTAGCACGAATCACATTTATTTCTCACACTGTTGAGCAGGAAATTGGCAGCAAGAGCCATGTAACACACTGGTTAAGGATTGCCCAGACAAAGCAGTTTTCTCCAAGCAATGCCTCTGCTCCAGAAACATCTGCTGTTGTTGTGTCATTCCAGACGTGCCTCTGCCATGGTATCAATAATACAGCAATAATTACAAGATAGCAATAATTACAAGAAAGCACCCATTTAAAGCACATGGAAAACAGAGATACCAACTCTACTTTTACCCAAGTGTCTGAGAAAATAACTGAAGCTTTTCCTCATTCAGCATTCATTCACCTCATTTGTCTTTTTCCTAACTTCTGTGTTACTTTATTTCTGCCTTCACCTCTGTTAGAAACGCACTAATATTTGAATACAATTAAAGGGGACAAAATCATCAAAGCAAAAGGAAACTTTTGTAACGATTCAGCTGAGCCAGTCATGTCTCCCTCCCTCTGGAGATGAACAAACACAGCCTCTGAGAAAATGGCAATCTTTCTATCCCCTTTATACCCAGCCAGGGCTGCCCCTGTCCCCTTTCCCCTTGGATGGGTACTTGGGAACTTCCATTCTCTCAGCTCTCCAGCTTTTCTATCCCCTCTCCTCTCCCCCTGCTTCCTTTTGGTCAGGTCTTCAACCCTGTCCCTCTCCCAGCTCACAGAAACACCCAACAAAGCAACCTGAACAATTCCAAACAATCCAAACAACAACACACAGAGCCAACAACTTTCATTTTTTAACTCAATAACCTTTTGGCTTCTGCAAAATATCACCTCATCTCTCACACCTCCTCTGGTACTGTTCTCTTCTTACTGATGCCTAAGTTCTAGATCAGAACAGATATTTGCAGTTGTGTGGGCCTTGGTTTCCCTGTCTCAGAGTGAAGGACATCCCAAAATCGTTTCCCATGGAGTTTGATGTAAATTTGTGGGTTTTTCTCACTCCACAAGTGCTCAGGCACTGCCCCAGAGCTCTGTGACCACATGGGCACAGGGCTGTGCTTAATGAAAGTGCAGCCTGGCATTCTGGAGAAGAAAACCTGGAGAAATCCATGCCAAAAGAGCAGCTTGGCTTGAGCCTGCTCTGTGTGGCCCAGCAGCTGTGGATCAGCTGAGAGCAGAGGCGGGTGAGCCACTGTTTGCCCAGATTTGCTCACCCAGAGCCTGTACTTGGGGATCAGTGTAAGGGATCCTTCATGAACCTTCCTCCCAGCAGCTGAACCTCTCCCTGCTCTCTCTGTCCTCTCCAGCTGCCGTCAGATCCCCCGAAGCCGAACTTGTTGCAAATTTCCCCACCAGAGGTGGAATTTCAGAACTTCAACCCTCGTGGTGTCTCTGAAATGGCTCTGTCTCTCACCAATGTGGGCAAGGTGAGTGCTGGGACGTGGAGCTTTCTTGGTTTCTCTGGGTCTGGATTGAAGGCACTTGAGATGGTAGTTCCTGTTTGGACTCAGGTGTTTATTATTTCTTATCAGTAAAGCAGTCTCACAACCATGAGTTCAGCAGCTTTTCATTAGCAAAGCACAAAATGGCTAACAATCTCTTGATTCAAGGTCTTTTAAGTCTAAACTATCCAATTAAGAACTGACACCTAGATTATTTTCCCTTTTAACCCAAGAACTGATCCCACAGAGCCTGCAATGCAGACTTTTCTGACCAATTACAAAACATCACTCAAAGCCATGAAGAAGAAGAAAGAAGCAGCATGAAGAAGAAACTCAGGACGATACCCTGTGCCTTCCGTCTTCCTTTCATCCATGGCATCCTAAAAATCCCAAAACCTAAATTTCTCACCGTGTGATACACCTACACTACTCTCTATAATCTGTTTCACACTTTTGTGGATTCGGGTCTATCTTGAAGTCTGGGAAACTTTCTCCATGAATGAGGGTCAAAGTCAGTGCTCCCCTCGGGGTCAGGACACCCCAGAGCAGACAGAGAAATATTCCCAGTGCCCTGGGTTTCTACAGAGCTTTAACACTGTGCTGGAAGAGGAGAGAGGTGTAATTCCCAGAGTGTACAGCAAAGCAAGTTATCTGCTACAGCACGTCCAAAAGAAAATGTCTCAGCACCTTTGTTCTGCAGGATGGTGGAAATCTTCCTGCAGATTCCTGGAAATTCCCCGTGCTGGGGATTCTCCCCTGATTTTGGTTTAGCATGTGTTGATGGTATCAATCCCAAAGGAGTTGGCTTCTCTTGAAAGCTCTGAAATGGTGGGAATGTTGAGGGCTGTGCAGTTCTTATCTGCTCTTGTGCTTTGCCTTGAGTCTGTACCTCATCCTGTGTCTCCTTGGTTAATCTTGGCTCCTCTGCCTCTCTCAGCCTGTTTGGCTCACTTTGTGCAGCTCACAGCCAAAGCTCAGGGACTGAGCCTTCTGCACTTTATGCTGGAATCACTTTTCATTCATGGCATGGGCACTGCAGGAGGTGTGTTCTGAAACAGCCCTGCAATCAGACTGATGGAGCAGAAGCAGTGAGAGGCCTTTAGGTGCCACTCCAGGCTCCTTCTCAGCTTCATCCAGCTCTGCTCAGCTTTTCCAAAGGCAACACGGTGCTCTGCTTTCCCTTTGCAGAAGAACAGCACATCCAAAGCCATAGGCTCCTGGAGGTTTCCACCTTCACTTGAACAAATTTGGATTATTTTGCAGTTTCCCAAGAGAGCTGAGAGGGAGAATGTTGAAAGATGTCAGCAGTTGTTTTCCACTGTAAAGAGGAAAACAGAGACCATTGGAATTTCAGTCAGGGAAACATTTTCTCAAATGAAGCTTGTGCCAAGAGTGGGCTGGTGGGAAGAGACAGGAGGGAGTCCAAATCATCTGGTTTAGACTTTTGGAGAGCATTTTGGTTCTTGGGGGTGGATATCTATGTGCTAGGAAATGCCTGTGTGCTGTGTCTGTGTATCCCAGAGGGCAGAACCTGGCCTGCTGGCTGCAGGCAGGAATGCCCAGCAGCCCAGCTTGCCTGCACAGGCAGCAAGAAGCCCTGGAGAGCCAAGACTGGCTTTTCATACTGAAACCACACTGTCAGTCAGTGCTGGTCCTGTTTCTCCAGGCAGAAAAAACCTTTAAAGCCCATGGTGATAGGCACAGCCTGTCTGTGTTTCTGTCACTTTTGGCAAGCTGGTTGCTCTCGTGGTTTTATGATTCTCCCATACTGCTTTACTGCCCATTTAAATTCTCTTTGCCATCTCCTTGTTTTAGGGGTTGTCTTGCTTTCTTCCTTCGTTTGCTTTTCAGGTTTGCTTTTATTCCCAGCAAAGCCACAGTGTTTGGTCTCCTGTCTTGCTGCTCTGCCTGCCTGACTCTGTTCCCAGAATGTCCCTACCCAAACCTGATCTGCCAGAAGGGAATTTCTCCCTTCTCCCACGACAATGTGCTTGTTTGCTTTCAGGTAGCACATTCCCCCTCTGGAA
This sequence comes from Zonotrichia albicollis, assembly GCF_047830755.1. Lineage (NCBI taxonomy): Eukaryota > Metazoa > Chordata > Aves > Passeriformes > Passerellidae > Zonotrichia > Zonotrichia albicollis. The sequence goes on along the minus strand of NC_133841.1, from coordinate 8,171,737 downwards.
CACGACTGCATGGCTGTGTGCAGGCAGAAGCCAGCAGGTTTCCTGGCCTTGTGGAATTTGCAGTTTACCACCAGCCAGGGGCTATGTACAAATCACAAACGGGACGGGGCTGCTGTGGAACGTGCCTTGAGCTGTTTTATTTTTCAGCATCAGTCTCATTGCATGGTTATGACAATGGGAAGATGCCACCAGCTCACATCTCAGGCAGCAGACCAAGAACTTCATGTTACAACTTCCTTTATAGGTTTTTTGACCAGTCACACAAAGCAAAAACACATTGGCAGCAGTTCTATCCAACCACTAGAAGTACATGTACCTTTGGTTAAAACAATGCTTGCTTATTTTGAATACAATACCTGCTTGTAAACCTTAAACACAATGCACAGGGCTCTATTATTAAGCTTCAAACTTCCTAATATCTTGCTAGATAAACTTTTCTGTAGCTTAGGGAGTTATTCTCGACAAGCGTTAATCCATAGACCATTGTTCTATTTTTCTTTGCTTTTCTACAGTTTAAGTAACTTTTCTGCTGACCTATCTCATGGCTGCTGCTTAGCTCTAATCACAGTTCTACAGTCTCTGAGGCCTGCCTTTTGCAGCTTTCCCAAAACCCTCTTATTTTGTGGATTCCCACAGAGATGACTTGGTTGAGGTGCTCTGTCTCCTTTCTGCTGGTGCTGACCTGCTCAGCCCTTCCTTGCAACCGGGCGCTGCCCAACTGCCCCTGGCCAAAATGCTGGAGCCAGACAGAAGGGGTTTGAGTTCACCCATGTGAAGGATGTGCCTGAACCTGCACAGCGGAAAGTGCTTTGGAAAAGGGGTCAAGGAGGGATGTCAGCAGGGCATGGACAGGTCTCCTCTCATCCTTCTTTCCACCAGTGGCAAAATCATTGTTTCATTGTTGGGAAGAATGAAAGTTTGACAAGAAAGTCTCACAGATATGTAGACTTAGCAGGAAGATTTTTAAATGTGGAGTCTGATGAAGGAATAGAGATGGAAGCAAGTTTTGATATAGAAGAAAAGAATTGCTGAGCCAGTCTTACTGGATAACCAAGAAGGCAAAGGGTGTGTGAGTTAGAAGGGCTTTTTATGACTTAGAACAAAGGATAAACCCACCTCAAACAAGAAGATGTTTTTACCAAGCAAGAAGATAGCACTGGCAAACAAGGCTACTGATGTGGCAAGCAGAAAAAAGGTGTCAGAATTTTCCACTGCAAGAAAACTGAATAACAACTTGTAGCTTCAACTGTAATGCACAAACTTCTAGTGATTGGAGAATAGTAACAAGAATATGGTAATGATAGTAGTTATGATAGGCTATAGGTACAAGTTAAGGTATAGATTGGTTCTCCTGTGTGAAGATGCTCAGCAAAGAAAAATATAGAATGCATTGTAGCCACAATTAAAGGGTGTCCAGGCCTGCCTGCAGCTGAAGCTGACAGCTGTAGGCACAGGCTCTGTCACCCATGACCCTGGACTCCTATAACGTCTTGGATGGAATAAACTGCATTTTGGAGAGCTGCCTGGAGTCCTGCATCCCTCTTTGAGGCTCTTACATTTCATGTCTTTGCTGCAGGTTCCTCAGGTGGTGAAGGTCTCCATGGAGAGCTCCCCTTACTTTCAGCTCTCGTGCTCCAGCGATGTTTTCCGTCTGGTGCCGCCGGGCGCCTCTGCGCCTGTGCACATCCGCTTCACTCCCAGAGAGAACAAGGTGGGACTGGAGGAGCCAAAACACAGAATGATCTTGTCTCGGTTTGGAAAGACAGGAGTCTGCTAAGACAGGAGCCTCTTCTGAAATAGAGAATGTAAATCCTCTCCACCCCTCCGAATTGGTATAAATTTTAAATTAAGAGGCTCTCAGGCAAAAATATGGAAGCAGGAAGTAACAGTTCTTTAATAGGGAAAAGAATGCAGCTCACTAGAACAACACTGACAGAGTCAGAACACAACCTGACAACCTGTGGGGTGTCTCAAAATGTCTGGATTATATCTGGGTAGCAATGCTTGCCTCCTCCCTCTGGGCAGAGCATCTCACAATGGGATGTCTGTTCTTATCAGTCATGCAGTGACATTCAATAGTCTGTTATCAGCAGATGTCCCCTCCTGAGGGAGGTGTGCATGTGGTTACTCAAAGAGAGAGATAAAGCAAACTGCCCACTTGACAAAGATAATCTGCCATACAAATGGTAATTGAGAACATCTTGCATTGCAATCTTCAACATGTCTCCACAGCCACTGTTCTCCCTGCACTCTGGCTCCAGCCCATTCCATGTTGTGAGCTGGGCTCCAGTCCATGGGCAGGCAGCCTGCAGCCAGTCACACCTTGGCACTGCTGGAGGGCACTGCAGCCAGGCCTGACAGGCTCTGCTTCCCTCCCTGCACATCCCTGAGCATTGCCAAGGGATGATGCACAGGGAACAGTGAAAATGACAGAGGGCTGTTGATAGATCTTTGGCCATCTCTAGGTGTGACAGTGTTCACAGGGGTTCTTGGATGAGCGAAGAGACAAGGATCTGACTCCATGTTTCAGAAGGCTTCATTTATTATTTTATTATATATATTGTATTAAAACTATACCAAATGAATAGAAGAAAAGGTTTCATCAGAAGGCTAGCTAAGAATAGAATAGGAAAGAATGATTACAAAGGCTTGTGGCTTGGACAGAAAGTCCAAGCCAGCTGACTGTGATTGGCCATTAATTACAAACATCCAACATAGTCCAATCACAGATGCACCTGTTGCATTCCACAGCAGCAGATAACCAATGTTTACATTTTGTTCCTGAGGTCTCTCAGCTTCTCAGGAGGAAAAATCCTAAGGAAAGGATTTTTCATAAAAGATGTCTCTGACAGCCCCATGTTCCTTAGAAGGGACTTAGGAATTCTTTAACATCATTAAAATTTAGAGTAAAAATTGTGGTAGCCTAGGGCAGTTCTCTGGATGACCCAAGTGACACAAGAGCTGAATGCCACTGAGATAGGTTTTGCAAAGTGCACTGGTGCCTTTAAAATGTGACATATTAGTAGAACTTAGTGTTGATTTAAGGGTGCAGTAGGTAATTTTTTGCCCTTGAAGGGTTATAGAAATGGTTTTTCTTCTACCACGGGGATGGCACTAAATGTCCTGTGCTGAGCCAGTTTCTTTTCCTGCAGGATTATTCCCATGAACTCGTCTGTGTCACTGAAAATGAGAGGATAGTTGTGCCAATTCGGGCCATTGGTGCCCGAGCTATCCTGGACCTCCCTGCCCAGCTGAACTTCTCCAAATGTCCGGTCAAGGTCAGCACCCAGCAGACTCTGCTGGTGCGCAATGTCGGTAACCAGGCAGCTCGTTACCAGCTGAGCACCCAGAGGTGAGGATCTGTCCTTGTGCAAAACACCTTTGGTGATAACAGGGCTGGGGAAGAGCAACAGAAGGAACTAGGCTTCTCCATCAGCCAGCAGTGATGTTCTCACCAGGGGGAATGGGAACTTTCTTATTATTGTGTGTGATGGTTCATCACCAATCTCTCCAGAAGACACTTTTGAGTGACAGAGTGATCACCAGCAAAGCAGCAAGGCCCAACAAAAGGAACTTTTGTTTCCTCAGTGGGGCTGTAGAAGAGCACACAGCCCAGCAGCTGCTGGGCTGGAGCACTGAGCTGTCCCTGAGCATCAAAGCACAGAGTCTTGTGTTTGTCAGGCAAGAGCTGCTCACCTGGTGACCAATCCCGATTGCTCCTGTTAAATCCAAAGTGCACCAAGACATCTGCATAATTATTTCCAACACATTGCACAGAGTTTGTCTGGTGGGCAAGCAGACAGTTACATGACAGCCCAGAGTCCCTGACTGCATTGCTGGTAAACACACAGAAACCTCCGGTTCTGCTTCCTTGATGTGCCCCTGCTCATGGTGCTTCATTTAGCTGGGATTGGACCCTTCAGACTGTAAATGGCATCCTCCTTTTGGGTTTCCCTGTCACTGTATTGCTCTAATCTGCATTTGCACTCTCTCAGAATTTTGATTGCTCCTTTCCCTAGAGCTTTCATTGAAATGTTGATGAAATGTGCCCTTTTTAGGCTAAACTGGGATGTTTTCAAGGTAAAATAAACCAAAAGAACCACACTGCAAATTCAACAGTAATTATTCCTTGGTCTCCAAGGAAAAGTTCCTTCTCCCTGTCTGATTCCTAGGCTGTAATCTCCCAAGACAGGGAGTGCTCTAACATTTGCATCTCTTGAGATGAGCTTTATAAACAGCAGGAAAAGAAATTCCTGAGGCAGTCAGTGTCAAGTTGTGCATGCAGAATGGCCCTGAAGCCTCTCTGTGCTTTTCACAAACCATTCTCTGATGGGATTGCTGGCAGTGAGACCCTTGAGTCTCATTGCAGAGGGCTGGATGCACAGTCTGGGGGAGGTGAGGTCATTTTACCCCACAGCATCTTTTGAGGGCTGGATCTCCTCAGCAGTGGCTCAATTGCCCTTTCTGACCCTGCTCTGTCTTCTGCTGACTGTGATTCGTTTGCTCCCTGCTTGCTCCGGTGTTGTAAACACCAATAACTTGTGTTAAAATTTTAAAAGTTTAACAGTAATAAAATAGTTATAACAAGAGTAATAAAAATTAGAGCGATAACAATTTGGACAATCTGAGTTAGTACAATAAAAAAGCAAAGAATTATGGACATCCAGGTGTTCTGCTCCAGCAGAGAACATGTTTTGCCAACAAAGGATTAATCCATAAAAGCAATTGCCTGTTGCATATTCATATATCTGATATGTGATGCAAACATTCCTTTCGAATTAGGGATTTTTCTGTTTATTGTCAGCTTCCCCCCCTCATCTTGTAAATCAGTCATCTCAGTCCCCACAAAGTCTAGTTCTTCCTGATAAGGAGGCAATAATTCTTCTCTTGAGGTTTTGGGTGTCATGCTGCTGTTATCTCTGTGTCAATAATTTCTTGATTATCTTATCCATTTCTTGAGCTAGTTAGAACAAGTATCTTACATCACATAGTTTATATTTTAATATTATGTTGCAGCCTAAAACGACATTTAGCACACTACTTAAAAAGGATGAATACAGTACTACAAAATATTTTCTCAACATAACACATATAGTATGTGTTATGTTTATTTAAAAATACAAATTTATAAATTTATAAATATAAAAATATTTTCAAATATAAATTATAAATGTATATAAATTTTAGTATAAAATTCAAATAATTTTAATTATAAATTAATATAAAATTTATTTAAATATATAAAATTTTAGATTTTTATATAAATTTTTATAAATTATATAAATATATAAAAATAAAAATATTTAAAATAGAATATATTTAATAATAAATATAAAAATAAATGTATAAATAATGATATTTAATTTTATTTATAATTTTATATATTTGTATAAAGATAAATTTTAATTTTTATTAAAATTATAAATATTAATTTTAATATTTGCAAAGAGCCAATCATATAATATGCATTTTTCACACAAGTGAGCTGAGGTGAGCTGCACTGCAGAAGGAATCTCATGCCCAGGTGTCCCCCAGCCCTGATCCCTCTCTTTGTACTGCAGTCCTTTCTCAGTGGTGCATTTTGAGTGTGTTGTTGCTGTTAGCTCTATGTGAATAATTTCTTGATTTTTTTATCCATTTCTTGAGCTAGTTAGAAAAAGTATCTTCCATCACATAGTTTCTAATTTAATATTATGTTCTAGCCTAAAATTACATTTATCACACTACTTAAAAGGATTAATAGAGTACTACAAAATAACTTCCCAACATAACCCACATAGTAGGTGTCCTGTTTATTTATAAAGATAAATTTATAAATTTATAAATATAAAATATTTATAAAGATAAATTTTTATATAAATTAAAGATGTATATAAATTTTAGTATAAAAGGTAATTTTTTCATAAAATTAATTTATATAAAATTAATTAAAGAAAATTAAATTATATTTAATAATATTTATATTTTTATACAATTTTATAAAGGTAAATGTTTATTTTTTATAAATATAAGAATATACAAATATATAAAATTATAAATATAGATATAAATATAAATATAAATATAAATATCAGTATGAATGTAAGTATAAATATAAACATAAATGTAAATATACATATAAATCTCATGCCTAGGTGTCCCCCCTGCCCTGATCCCTCTCTTTTTGTTGCAGCCCTTTCTCCGTGGTGCCAGCCATAGGAATTCTGGGTGCTGGTGACACCGTGCAGGTGACAGTGGAATTTCACCCGCTGACCAAGGGTGACCATTGCAGCCTCCTGAGCTGCAGCACAGGTGAGTGCTGGGCCCTGCACTGTGTCTTGGTTTGGAAAGACAGGAGTCTGCTAAGGAAGGCAGGAGCCTCCCCTGAAATGGAAAATGTAAACCCTCTCCACCCCTCCAAATTGCTGTAAATTTTAAATTAAGAGGCTCTCAAGCAAAAAATATGGGAGCAGGAAATAACAGTTCTTTTATAGGGAAAAGAAAAAAAAAAGGACAAGATCAACAATGCAGTAAAGTAAACAACACTGACAGAGTCATACCCTGTGGGGTGTTGGTAGCAATCCAATTGGAAATGTGGCTGCAGTCCTCCTGCAGTGTCAGGTGTGGTTCTGTTGGAGCAAGTCAGATCTGTAGAGAAGGATGTATTCTTCCTCCGAAGATCCAGTGGAGGAAGAAGCTGCTGCTATTCCTCTGGGAAATCCAGTGCAGAAAGCGGTGCCGGTGTCTCAAAAGCCTCTGGATTATATCTGGGTAGCAATGCTTGCCTCCTCCCTCTGGGCGGAGCATCTCACAATGGGATGCTTCTGTTCTTCTCAGTCATGCAGTTGACATTCAATAGTCTGTTATCAGCAGATGTCCCCTCACGAAGGAGGAGTGATTGTGGTCACTGAAAGAGAGAGATAAGGCAAACTGCCCACTTGACAAAGATATTCTGCCATACAGATGCTAATGGAAAACATCTTGCATTGCAATCTTTAACACACAGCTAAAAGCTGTGAGACTTCCTTCTATGCCCTGTGGTTTGCTCTGTTCCTTGTGCTTCCATCAGCAACTGAGCTGAGCAAAGACTCCCCTTTGCTTTGTTCCAGGTGAAGAAAATATCTACACAAACCTGCATGGAGAAGCTGTAGATGTCAATGCTGGCTTGAGCACAAATTCTGTGGAGTTTGACAAGACTTTCATCACCATGTCAAGCCACAGAACCCTGTTCATTGAAAACAGGAGCAACATCAAAGCCCACTTCCAGTGGAAGGCTTTTCCTACTGAGGAAGAGGAGAATGAAGAGAAGAGGAGGTTGGTTTGAAAGATGCATTTCAGTGAGATCCATGGCCCAAGACTAAAACTGGCGCGTGGCCTCAGAGGGGTGTTGGTGCTTCTGAATGGTTTAGGCCAAGTAAACCATGCCTGGCACTGGGGTGTGTGTCCCTGGGCTTCAGGAGCTCAGCACTCAGCATTCCAGTTCCATTTATACTCCAGCCAGGGATGGCATTTTGGGAAGGAAAGGTTGGTTGCGATGACTGGATTTTCTCAAGTTCTAATTGGGCTTTTGCCTCTCTAATCTTCTTGCTACATGACCTGGCAACATCCTTGAACAATTCACTCTTTCCATAGGTGATACACACCCTCTTTTTTCCCTTGGTTCCTTCAAAAGCTCCTTGTCCATCCAGGCTGGTTGTCAGCTTTATCTTTCCACACACAGGGACAGTCTGTTCCTGTGCCTTCCAGACTTCTTTCTTGAAGTGTGTCCATCTTTCCTGGACCCCTTTGTTTTTAAGGCTGTTGCCCAGGGTACTCTCCAAATCAGTCTCTTGAACAGGCTGCCCTCCACAAGTCCACAGTGGAAGTTTTGTTGATGCCCCTCCTCGTTTCACCCAATATTGAGAACTCTATTATTTCACAGTCACTGTACCCCAGACAATGGTGAACAGATTAAGTTCATTTAGTCATGAGGGAATTTCCTGGTGATATCCAGTACCTGGAGCCCAGGGAGGCAGCAGACTGTCCTGTGGAATGGATCCAGTTGACACTCAGGGCCCTCAGTTCCCCTTAAAAGGGAGTCACCTACTACCACTCCCCTTCTTTTCTTCTCAAGACCTTAGGCTGTGATCTGTCTAACAGACTAAGTGCAACTGGGAGCCTGTGCAGACAGAATTTGTTCTTTAGTGTCATCTGCCTGACGCTCTGGAGCCAGGGCCTCACACCTGTTCTGTCAGGGCACATGGGCAGGTGATGGGGGTCAGGATTAAGAGCCTGAATGAGGGATGTGGGACTCCAGGCAGCTCTGCAAAATGCAGTTTATTCCATCCAAGAGGTTATAGGAGTCCAGGGTCATGGGTGACAGAGCCTGTGCCTACAGCTGTCAGCTCCAGCTGCAGGCAGGCCTGGACACCCTTTAATTGTGGTTACAATGCATTACATACTTTTCTTTGCTGACCATCTTCACACAGAAGAACCAATCTATACCTTAACTATTATCTATAGCCTATCATAACTACTATCATTACCATATTCATGTTACTATTCTCCAATCACTAAAAGTTAGGGTGTCACAGTTGAAGCTAGAAGTTGTTACTCAGTTTTCTTGCAGTGGAAAATTCTGAGACCGTTATTCTACTTGCAACTTTGCTGACTTGTTTGCCAGTGCTATCTTTCTGCTTGATAAAAAGATCTTCGTGTTTGAGGTGGGTTTATCCTTTGTTCTAAGTCATAAAACCCCCTTCTAACTCACAGACCCTTTGCCTCCTTGGTCATCCAGTAAGACTGGCTCAGCAATTCTTTTCTTCTATATCAAAACTTGCTTCCATCTCTATTCCTTCATCAGACTCCACATTTAAAAATCTTCCTGCTAAGCCTACATATCTGTGAGACTTTCTTGTCAAACTTTCATCCTTCCCAACAAGGATGGCATTTTATTACCTCTCCAGCAGAGACCCATTTCCATTCTCCACTGTCTCCTAGGTCTCCTCCTTCTGCCTGATCCTAGGAAGGGCAGGGCTCCTCTGGCTCCTGCTGAGCTTCTCTCAGGGTTGGTTTTATTTCTGTTTCACTCTCCCTGATGCTCCTGCGCCTTTCCACTGCTTCCTTAAGCTCTGCCACTGGACAGAGCAGAGCATTCAGTTGCTCACAGCACACGCAGGTGTCTTTGGCACCATCCTCTGATCTTAGCACCAGGCTCAGAGCCTCCCTGCAGCCAGGGGCTGGACAGCTGCGTCCTTCCTAGGGGTTCTCTTTGAGTTATACACTCCTCCTGGCAGCAGCAATGGCTTTGCATAATTTGTGAACTGTTGGAGAATTTTGCTCAAACATGGCTTGAGGAAAAAAGGCCATGAAAATATACAGCTGATGGAGAAGTAAAAGGCAGTTGTAAGCAGCAGTTCCCAAGCCTGTTTCTGTAAATAATAAGGTTCTCAGGCACATTTTTATAAACAGCAGGGTTCTCAGGCAGTTTTCTCATAACAGGTAAACATTCTATCTTTGGCTGTTTTGGGAAAGTAAAAGTAACAAACATGGAGGTTTTGAGAACCATTCATAGCAGGGTGAGAACACAAATCTTGGTTTCAATAACAAACCACAGGTATTGAAAACAAAAGGAGGGGTTGGTGTTTAATCTGTAACCAATGATGAGCTCGGGTTTTGCAATATATATGAACTTAATTAACCGTTATGAAAATGTGCATGGTTGATCACTAAATCGGAGTTCGATGCTGATCAAAGGATGGGTCGTCTCCCTTCGCTTTCAGTAGTGAACCATAGCTGGGAAAGGGGAAAGAGGAAGGGAGGGAAGGGGAGGAAGGAAGGAAGGAAGGAAGGAAGGAAGGAAGGAAGGAAGGAAGGAAGGAAGGAAGGAAGGAAGGAAGGAAGGAAGGAAGGAAGGAAGGAAGGAAGGAAGGAAGGAAGGAAGGAAGGAAGGAAGGAAGGAAGGAAGGAAGGAAGGAAGGAAGGAAGGAAGGAAGGAAGGAAGGAAGGAAGGAAGGAAGGAAGGAAGGAAAAGAAATAAAGAAAGAAACAGCAAGCACCTCAAAACCAGCAAAAAGACACAACCCACTACACAAGGAGGGTGGGTGGCTGCAGCCTTTCAGCTAAGCCTGCTTGTGCCAACTGCCACACAAAACCTGACAAACACCGTGCAAAAACTGCTGTGCCAAAAAGCCATGCCAAAACTGCTATGCCAGAACTGCTGTGCCAAAAAAGCCATGCCAAAACTGCTGTGCCAGAACTGCTGTTCCAAAACTGCTGTGCCAAAATTGCTGGGCCAAAATTGCTGTGCCAAAACTGCTGTGCCAAAACAGCCTTGCCAAAATGCCGTGTCTAAACTGCTGTGCCAAAACTGCTGTTCCAAAACTGCTGGGCCAGAACTGCTGGATCAGAACTGCTGGGCCAGAACTGCTGGGCCAAAACTGTCGTGGCCAGCCCCTGTTTGCTGCGGGCCAGGTCGCTTGCACTCCCCAGAGCCATTTTAAATTGCCTGCAAAGGACCAGGAGAGCGACCCTTGCCCACCTGAATGGCTGGTAAGAGGGTCCTTTAGTGCCCTGGGCTTCTTGGTTTTCCACTGTTCTCCATCTCCTTACACAGTGTCTGACTCCCATGCAAGCTCTGTGTGTTAAAAGAAAACTCCATGACCTTCTCTGGCTACTTCCCTGGGCTGTTTATTCCCATTTTTTCCCACTTTCCTGCCTTAGCCTGGACTCCAGGTGATCCATTTTCCCCTCAGAAGCAACTAGGCTTCCCAAAGTAAATTTCAGCCTGGTTTTCATTTTGTAGGTTTTTTCCCAATTTCATCAGTTTTCATGCCAGTTTGTGTCCTAGACTGTCACCAGGACATTTTGTTCTTCCTTATTTCCAGTCTTAGGCATGACTGCAGCTCCGAGGCCACTGCCCTGTTGTCAGAGCAGCTTTTGAGATCTCAGAGCAGAGAGGACTTTTTAATGAGAGGAGATAGTGTAGGATCCTTTCCCTCTCAGGACCTTCTACTGCCATGCACTGGGATGGGAGCCAAAAAGCTCTGGCTCATGGAAAGGTCTCTCCAGGAGTTTGCTGTCTCCCTCCTGCACAACAAAGTCCCTTCCCCTCTCAGAGCCTCTGTTTTCATGCATATAAAACCTTGAATGTCACTCTGAAGGGTTGTGGTGCCTGAATTCATCAATTTCCTTTGGAAGTGCTCTGGGATGCTCTTGTGAAAGGTCCAAAATGGAAGGAGCAAAGAGTGATGCTTGTGAAAAACGCCAATCACTTGTTTTCGAATTTTTAAAAGTTTAACAGTAATAAAAATAGAGTAATAAGAATTTGGACAATTAGAGTTAGGACAACAAAGGGACAATAAAAAAGCAAAGAATTTCAGACAGCCTGTTGCATATTCATATATCTCATGCATGATGCAAACATTCTTTTCAAACAAAGGGTGTTTTCTGCTTATTGTCAACTTCTTCCCTCATCTTGAAAGTCAATTGTCTTGGTCCCTCAAAGTCTGGTTCTCCTCAATAAGGAGGCAATAATTCTTCTCTTGGGATTTTTGGTGTGTTGATGCTGTTATCTCTTCTTGAGCTAGTTAGAAAAAGTATCTTACATCACATTGTTTCTGTAGCCTAAAACTATATTCACCACACTACTTAAAAAGATTAGCATAGCACTACAAAAAAAGGATTAATATAACATAACTTTCCAACATAACACATATAGTATTCATTTTAATATTTGCAAAGAGCCAATCACATAATGCACATTTTTCACGGTGCTGGTAACATGTAGCTTCGTCTCCCCTTCCCAGGGAAGTCCTGCTCCTTGACCATTTGTCCTAGTTCAGAGCAAATTTGGCAAATTCAGAGCAAATTTATCTGCCTCCCCCAGCAGCTCAGTGGTAGGAAAAGCCACTTGAAGTGGCTGGTGGATTCTCCCTCAGTTTTTTGGCAGAGGCTTTGAGCCAGGAGGTTCTCTGGAGGGACGCTGGCTCTGGAAATCTCTCCTGAGCTTGCAGGTGTAGACTAAAACTCTCTGCTAGGCCAGTGAACAACAAGTTATCCTCTGATCCATCTGGAACCCCCATGGCTGGGGGTCAGCCCTTGCTGGGGAGCTGCTGCTTGGGAGAAATAGCCACTCCCTTTTCATATGTTTAGAAAGGTTTATTCAACCTTTTCAAAAATACAAGAGAAGACTGAATGGAGAAAATGTTACGGCGCCAGGAGCAAAAGATTTTTCCCACCATGTGCTCACCCACACAATGGAGGTTTTGCCTTTTAACCATTTAGCCCCTCCCAAAACTCTGTCCATTGACCCCTTCTTCACTGTCCAGTGGTGGAGTTTACTTCCTCAAATCTTGATTGGAGTTCAGATGTCACTGTAGTGACAAGCTGATCCTCCCAAATATCCCAACCCCAGCTGTCCCTTGATAACAACTCAGGGTTTAAAAAAAAATTTTCTTAACCTCTATACATGATATTTGTCTGTTAATTGTGAGGGTCAATCATTGTGGTATTCACATTCTCTGAACAGAGAGACATAATTCTCTCTCGCAGGGTATTTTCCTGGATAAGCACAGACAGAACAGAGAGAAAACAATCCTTACCTCTACTTGCTGCTTCTGTTGTTTTTGCACATGTGGAATATATTAGGAAGATTGTTTACCTGAAGTGATTTATCACTTGGGTTCTGCTGAAGATTGTGTCGTTTCCTTGGCCAGCTGGAAAAAGCTGTGTCCGGGCTGTCTGGGGACAATCACAGGTTTTCTTCAGTATTCTTTGTGGTATAGTATGTATCTTTAATAAAGTATAGTATAATGTGTGGGAATCTACAAAATCAGAGGGTTTTGGGAAAGCTGCAAAAGGCAGGCCCCAGAGACAGCAGAATTGTGATTAGAGCTAAGCAGCAGCCATGAGATAGGTCATCAGAAAAAGTATTTAAACTGTAGAAAAGCAAGGACAATTAGAACAATGGTCTGTGGATTAATGCTTGTCTAGAATAACTCCCTAAGCTACAGAAAAGTTTATCTAGCAAGATATTAGGAAAGCTGAAGCTTGATAATGGAGCCCTGTGCATTGTGTTTTAACTTACAAGCTGGTATTGTATTCAAAGTAAGCAAGCATTGTTTTAACCAAAGGTACATGTGCTTCTAGTGGTTGGATAGAACTACTGTCAATGTGCTTTTGTTTTGTGTAATTGGTCAAAACACTTATAAAGGAAGTTGTAACGTTAGGTTCTTTGTCTGTTGCCTGGGATGTGAGCTGGTGGCATCTTCCCATTGTCATAACCATGCAATGAGACTGATGCTGAAAAATATAACAGCTCAAGGCGCGTTCCACAGCAGCCCCGTCCCGTTTGTGATTTGTACAGAGCCCCTGGCCGGTGATATCATGTAATATAATATAATTTAATAAAGCAAATGTTCAGCATTGTGAATCAATGGAGTCAGCCACCAATCATTCCCTGCCTTGGGGCATCCTGCTTTTCCATAAATCATCTCTCACACTGCTGCTCCTCCCCAGGTGCTTTGCTCTCCTGCACTGACATTTCTCTCTGCCAATCTGTGACTTATTAAACCCTCTGCTGGCTTTGTCTCTCCTGTGGCTGCAGGCAGCATCGATTCCTGCGGACACAGAGAGAGCTGTGGCTGGAAAAATTAAAGGAGGAGAGAGAAGCAGGGAAGGAGAAGGGCTCTGGTGAGGTTCGCGCTGCCCTCCTGAGGCTCCCGGGGGAGATGGCAAAGCTGCACCAAGACCCCATGCTGTTCTCCGATGACATTTTTTTCATTGAGCCAATGGTAAGTGACCGCTGATGTAATTAATCAGAAGCATGACTAGGCCAATATTCAAGCAGCAATCAATTTATTAATTAATAAGGAAAAGTATGAGCAATACAGCGCTGGGTACAGTGGGGGAAGTTTTCCCTCCAACTGCACAATGATAGTTGACGTTTACAGGTATTTATGGGGGTACTCAAAAGCTTTCTCAGCAGTTTCTATTCCAATTTTTACTCATCAGCAGTTTCTATTGCCAACTTTTACATCACAATTCTATACACTATTGTGATTTAGTTTTTTCTCAGGATGTATCCCAAAAGGAGTATTCCCAGATAGTTGTGGTCCAGTTTCCGAATGAAGATGAATCCCATCTGGTGAGATCCAGCTCCCCAGATGTGGGTCCACCTTTTGATTGCAAGGACTCTAAATCTCATAACAATGATGTCCAGCTTCCCTTGGTCGAAACTATAAATCCATTAGTTGATGTTCATCTTCCTTTCTCAAGCTTTTCTCTGCTTTATTAAGGCGCAAGATAAGCATATTTCCTTTATATGTATTCCAAAGCTATAGTTTCAAGGATACAAGCAATATTCTAAAATTATACTTCAAAAGGTTATTATTGCAGAACTCTTTAAGGATTAACTACAAGCATAAAACAACATCCTTAATGCTTTAATTCCAGTGCTCGTAAATCAGCCAAAGTTAATTGCAAACAAAAGACAGGTTCAAAGGCCTTCTTCCATGCTTTACTTTCCTCAGTTATTATTAGAATTTGTCTTTATAACTGTCCCATGGTCGGTTTCCACATATATCACAATCAGAAATACACACATTGCTTGTATGCACCTGACATGAAACACAGCTTTGTATTTCACACTGAGAACCCCATTTTCCTCCTCTTCTTCCTCCTCTTCTTCCTCCTCTTCTTCCTCCTCCTCCCACCCACTCTACCCCTGGCTGCAGTCACTGGGCAGATCCTCAGCTAGCTCCATGTGCTGGGAGGGAGGACATTGAGTATGTGGTGCAGCTGCAGAGCTCACCTAAAAATGCTAAAATGCTAAAAGCATTTCTGCCCTGGAGGCTCGAGGCAGGGCTGGGAGCCTGACAAAGCCCAGCTCTGCTGCCAGGCTCGAGCTCAAGGCACTGTGTGCGTGTCCCTGCAGTGGCACAGGGAGCAGTTCTTGTAGGGAGGGGCTCCCCACAGATGTGGGGTTCAGCAGAGGCTGTTGGAGCACTGCCAGCTCACACACTGACCTGAAGCTTCCAATGGTTTGCTGGGAAAAGGAGGCCAAATGTACCAAATGTGGGAATCTACAAAATCAGAGGGTTTTGGGAAAGCTGCAAAAGGCAGGCCCCAGAGACAATAGAACTGTGATTAGAGCTAAGCAGCAGCCTTGAGATAGGTCAGCAGAAAAAGTATTTAAACTGTAGAAAAGCAAGGACAATTAGAACAATGGTCTGTGGATTAATGTTTGTCTAGACTAACTCCCTAAGCTACAGAAAAGTTTATCTAGCAAGATATTAGGAAGTTCTAAGCTTAATAATGGAGCTCTGTGCATTGTGTTTTAGGGCTTACAAGCAGGTATTGTATTCAAAATAAGCAAGCATTGTTTTAACCAAAGGTACGTGTGCTTATGGTGATTGGATAGAACTACTGTCAATGTGCTTTTGCTTTGTGTGACTGGTCACAAAACTTATAAAGTAAGTTGTAACATGAAGTTCTTTGTCTGCTGCCTGAGATGTGACCTGGTGGCATCTTCCCATTGTCATAACCATGCAATGAGACTGATGCTGAAAAATATAACAGCTCAAGGCACGTTCCACAGCAGCCCCGTCCCATTCGTAATTTGTACCTATACCCCCAACCAGCAATAGCCAAATTCAGCCCAAGGTTAATGACAGAAATGCCAATCCCCTCCTGTAAGCATGCCTTGCATTATTTCTGAGTGTCCCTTCCAGTGTCCTCTGTGAGCCTGGACACGAGGGTGGAAGGTTCAAATGGGCCTTTGGAGTTGTCCTGCACATAGGGACAGAAAACCTTTTCCTTTTCTGTTTGTGCAAGCAAACCACCATGTGCTCCCATCACCCTGAGCCCTGATTCTGAGTACTGGCATTGCAAGAGATGATGAATGCCTGGTGTCTCACAGCGCAACATCCCTTCTCATCTTGGAGTAAAGCCCAGAATAATGCCAAGCTATGCTTTCTTTCAAACGAGGTTAAACTAATATTTGTATTTCCAAGGAAGGGGATCATGTTCTCTTCTTGTGAAGAGCCGGCAGTGCACAGTGGCAGTTACAACCCACTGTAGCTGACAGCAGCATGATGTGAGCAAGAGCTTGTTGTCAGAGCAGCAGGAATATTGTGGAGAGTGGGTGACACTGGCAAGGGGTTTATTTACAGATGCAAACAGAATGGGGCTGCTGGGAAAGTGCCTCGAGCTATTTATTTTTTCAGCATCAGTTTCATTACATGATTATGATCGTGCGAAGATGCTAACAGCCCACAATCCAGGCAGCAGGCTAGAAAACTTACTTTATAAGCTTCTTGACGGATTACAAAAAGCAAAAGCATGTTGACAGTAGTTCTATCCAGTCACCATAAGCACACACAGCTTTGGTTAAAACAATGCTTGCTTCTTTTGAATACAATACCCGTTTGTAAGAGACAACACACAGAGCTCCATTCTTAAGGTTAACCTTCCTAATATCATGCTAAATAAACTTTCTGCAACTTAGAAAGCTATATCGGCAAGCATTAATACATAGGCCTATTGTTCTATTTGTCCTTGCGTTTTCTACAGTTTAAATAATTTTTCTGCTGACCTATCTCATGAGTGTTGCTTGAGCACTGTTCACAATTCTGCTGTCTCTGAGGCCTGCCTTTTTTAGCTTTCCTAAAACCCTCTGATTTTATGGATTCCCACAATTCCCCCTCTCCCAAAAAGAAACCTTCATAATTGTGTCATTTATTACTTGTGTTTTGTAGCCTTACTATAATAGTTTTGCTTATTATCAGCTTAAAGCATGTTCTTGCTGGCACTAAGCATTGCTATATTACAACACAGCAATTTAATGCTGTGAAGGTCTAGTCAGTGGAAAGGGCATAAATCACGCCTGACAATAGTTACAAGTCATTGTTCCAAAAACTCTCGTGGATTCCCGGGTCCTAACTCAAAACCTTCCTCCATTTCTATACCTTCATCCACCATCTCCGTGAGGTTTCGAGCACTTTCTGTGAATCTACTTCTTACTTCTCTCTCTTGTATGATAAAAACTTCTTTGACAGTTTTGTTCATCATTCGTCGCACACACTGAATTATACAGGGTAGTACTATTAACACTACTACCAAAACAGCCCTGTGTTGAGCTGGGTTTGGAGTGTTTCCTTGGCTCCTTGTGTTGTTCACTCATCAATGATGCTCTAAACAAAGGCTTACAGGGCTGTGGTTGCAAACAAGCAATGTGAAGTTTGAAGAGAAGTGTTTTGCTGTCTCTTTCTGTTGCAGGAGGGAGAAATTGGGCCGAATTGTTCGGCCGAAATCAAGGTGACCTTCAAACCCCTGGAAGGACTGGAGTACCTAAGCGTGGCTTACTGCAGCATCTCAGGTGCAGCTCATTTGCTTCTCTCCCCCTCAGTGAAGCCATGGTGCAAGCCTGAGCCCACTGGGCTCCTATGGAAGGTCTGGGAAGAGTCCCTGGTCAGCAGGGCAGTGCTGGCACATCCCCCCTGGCCCTGCAGCTTCCAGGGAGTCTCCCGTGCCAGGCCAGGGCTCAGGATCCTGTCTGGATCTCAGAACAGCCCAGGCAGTGCAGGGAGAGATTTTCATGCCATGGCTCTGCCAGCATTCCCTCAAAGGCC
The DNA here is from genome assembly GCF_047830755.1 of Zonotrichia albicollis. Lineage (NCBI taxonomy): Eukaryota > Metazoa > Chordata > Aves > Passeriformes > Passerellidae > Zonotrichia > Zonotrichia albicollis. The sequence continues at coordinate 8,154,149 of NC_133841.1, read as the reverse complement.
AGAGAGTTCCGGAGCAGAACAGCTTCAGTGAACAAGCCCTAAGCCCCTCCATGTGATCATGTTCACAGGGGTTCGAGGATGAGGGAAGAGACAAGAGTCTGACTCCATGTTTTAGAAGGCTTGATTTATTATTTTATGATATATATTATATTAAAATATACTAAATGAATAGAAGAAAGGATTTCATAAGAAGGCTAGCTAAGAATAGAAAAAGAAAGAATGATAACAAAAGCTTCTGTCTCTGACAGAGCATCCGAGCCAGCTGACTGTGATTGGCCATTAATTAGAAACAATTCTATGAGACCGATCACAGATATACCTGTTGCATTCCACAGCAGCAGATAATCATTGTTTACATTTTGTTCCTGAGCCCTCTCAGCTTCTCAGGAGAAAAAATCTTAAGGAAAGGATTTTTCAGAAAATCTCATGGCTACACCTGCAGGGTGGGTCCATTTGACATGGATCCATCATCAGGCAGCAGGAGCTGAGTTGGAAATGTGTTCCCTGAGCCTGGATCACCTCCCAGTGCCCAGACACCAGCAGAGCAGAGGTGGCTGAGCCCCCCTGAACCCAGGGTGTTGGTAGAGGGAGCAGCCTTGGCTAGCAGCTGCTTCTCTCCCTGTGTGGGAATTGAGCCCTTGCAGCTCTGTCTGTGGAAACAGAACACAGTGCTGAGTGTCAGGAGTTGGGGACTTTGGCAACAAAGTCCTGTGCTCCTGGGCCAGGGAGTTTGATAATTGCCAAACTCTTTATGAGGCAATTTTTGAACTGAATGGATTTCAAAGCTCCTGTAAGTGCATGGGAAGGAAAGCACAGAATCACAGTATGTTAAGGATGGAATGGACCTTAAAGGCCTCTGGACAGGGACACCTTCCACTATATCAGGCAGCTCCAAGCCCCATCCAGCCTGGCTTGGAACACTTTCAGGGCTGGAACCTCCACAACGCCCCTGGGGAACCTGCTCCAGTGTCTCACCACCCTCACAGTAAAAAAATTCTTCCTAGTATCTAACCTAAATTTCCTTTCTTTCAATTTCTACCTGTTACTCATTGGCCTGTCACTACAAGGCAGCAGAGATGTTTTAAACTCAGCAGACTGGTGGCTGAAATGGGAAAGCAGCCCAAGGAATGGGTTAGAAATTGCAAGTGAGGGAAGAGAAGGGTCCATATCTTCTCCTGCAGCATCAGGAGCTGGTTGCATCCAGCTCAGAGTCAGGGACCAGCACTGAGGCAGCCTGGAAAATCCAGTGGAGCAGAGGGAATGATTGTACTGCAATGGACATCTCTCCCCAGGCTGTGAGAGCAGGCTGCCCCTGCACCTCTCAGGGGAAGGCCAAGGACCCTTGATTGAATTCAGCTCTCCTACTCTGAACCTTGGGGACATTTCTATCGACAACTCCTATGTCTATGAGGTGAGCAGCAGGGCTTGGGGTGGATCCTGATGACTCCTGAGGCAGCAGCAAGCCTGGTGGAGCTGTGGAATTGCTGCAAGCCTGGGCAGTTGTGAGCAGGGAATATTTGATGTACTGGTGAAATCTGGGTGAAATTCACCCCTATCTGAAAGGTGTGTCTGTTGTTCCTGAAGCCCCAGTTCCTTCTTTGAGGATCAGCTGGGAGGTTTCCTGCAAAACAACCCCTTGGCACATGAAACCAAGCCTGGGTCAAAAAGGAATGTTCAGAGGCTTTTGTGGCAGTGCCAGATACAAGGCACCTTTGGACTGGGCTGTTCAGAAGCAGCTGCAACAAACTGGCTGCCTTTGAGCTTCAGCCCACTGCCAACAGCTCCCAGTCAAGTGTCTCCTGCTTATCGCTGCAAGTCACAGGAAAGCCATCCAGCCTCCTGGCTCAGTGCTGGCCCTTGCAAAGGGCTTGGGAGTTCTTTCCCTTGCTGACCAGTCCCTCATCACACTTCAGCTTCGGTGCATCTCTGGCTCTAGAAAGAGAAAACTGTTCCTGGGAATAAAGCAAATGATTTTTCTACCTATTTGCCTCCCTCCCAATAGTGTCAAGTTTGCAAAAAAAACCAAAGAGAGTGCAGCTGAAAGAGGTACAAAATGAGGCACTACATCATGCCAGACAGTTCCAAAAGCTTGGCTGTGGGAGGCAAAGACACGCTGAGTTTTCTTACCAAAAGATGGTGCTGTCTGTACATTTTGATGCTGATGCCTCATAATCAATGTATTGTTTTCATTACATGGGAAAAGGTGGATGAGTAGATGGTGCTGTTGGAGCTGTGCTCACTGGGGCAGCAGCAGCTCTGGGGTGATTCCCTACGCAGCTGCAATCAGCCCACGTTGCTCTCAGGGCCAGCTCTCAATGAGCTTGGTGCTGCTGAGCAGAGGGGCACTGCTCTGTGTCCATGGGATAAGCCAGGGTGACTGCAGTTCTGTGGAGTTACCACTGCTCTGCATGAAAACCCAAAGGCAGAACTCGTCCTGTTGTATTTTTTTGCCATTCAAAGCATCGTCTGCCCTTTCTGTGTGTTAATTGCATCATTAGACAGTAACTCACAAGAAGGGAAGATTCCACATGTGTTTCCATTTTGCTCTCTTGCTGCTGCAGGTGGAACTGATGAACCTAGGAGCTATTGATGCTCCCTTCACCTATATCCCTTCAGCTGCAAACGTGGGCTTCTGCTTCAAGTTTGCGCCCGAGCAGGGCATCATTGCAGCAGGTGGGAGCCAGATAATTCATATCTTCTTCAGTGCCACCGTGGTTGGGAGGTTTCTGGAAGAATTCCAGTTCAGCGTGGCTGGATCTCCTATGTCTGCAATCCTGGCTGTCAGGTGAGGACCCTGGGAGCTGGGTGGGCACATCTGTGGCTGTTTCTGGGACATCCCCCACCTACCTCCTTTTGGGGTTGAGCAGAGAAAAGAGGTGTTTCCTGAGGTGTGAATCTCTGCTGTGATCCTGGCATTGCCTTAGTGTGAGGATGTTAGCGTTCAGAAACACATAATCACGAGAATGATTCTATGCAGGTGCTTTTATTGAAGAGCTCTGGGTGTCAGGGGTACAAACCCAAATCTGACTCCTGACATGGGTTCAGAATGAACATGTTTTTATATTCTGTCGTTATATAACTTTCATGTTAATTATTAAACTTATATTGTTCTATTGTATACATAGATTTCATCCAAGCATGGGCTACTCGTGGTCCCCCTCAAACTTCTAACATAGTTTCTCATGATTCTTCTTACGCTTAAACAATAATTATATTCAATTACTAAACAATCATCACATCTAACAATTATATAATTTATCATATACTGCTTACTGCAATTTCACATGATCTGGCAAACACAAAGCCTAACATTTTCAGAGTCTATTTTTAACATTTTTCCAGGGCCCCACTAAGTCTAGCTTCTTTCTAATTCCCCAAATTTTATGATTTTAAAACCTTTTACTATCAAGGATGCCTGCTGCCCTGTGTGGTACCTGGGAGCTGGAATGACTCCTCCTTGCAGGGATCTCCCTGTGCCTTGGGCCATGGCAGGCAGTGGGATGGATCAGCTTTGGGGCAGCAGCTGCTCTGGGATGTCCCACCTGAACACCCAGCAAGGCCCCCAGGGCTTTGCAGATGGGCCAGCCTGGCTGATTCTGCAGCAGCAGCAGTGTTTGTAAAAACTTGTGTGAATAATCCATGCCAGATGGGCAGCAGCAGTGTTTGTACAAACTTCTGTGAATAATCCATGCCAGAAGTGCAGCAGCAGCAGTGTTTGTAAAACCTTGTGTGAATACTCCATGCCAGATGGGCAGCAGCAGCCTCAGCTCACCTTTAATGGCCATGCTGTGGGGCACAAGCTGTGCTCCCAGCTCCTGTGCACAGAGGGCTCTGGTGCCTCCTTTGCACAGCCAGCAAAGGGCTGATGTGGGAGTCAGGAACTGTGCAGCAGGAGCTGTGCCAAGGACTGGGGCACCATCCCGTGGGCTGGTGCCATGGCAAGAGACAATCCTGGCCCAGCCAAAGGGAGAAGGGCGGATTATAGGGGAGGCAGAGCTCAGTGCTCAGCACCACAGCAGCGTGAGGCCTTGTCCCTGCCAGCCTGAGCCATGTGCTGCAGGATAATGGAGTGGAAGCAGGAGAGCTGGTGCTGGCTGCTCTGCAGCTTTGGAGCTGGGCTGCTGCTCTTGGGAGGCACTGGCTCAAGGCAGTGAAGGAATGAAAGGAAACTGCAGTCGATTTTACCAATGAGATGAGGGAGATGGATTTTAAAGAGCAAGAAAGTTATTACTGAGCAAAAGTGGCGAGTAGGTCTGCCCATAGTGGAGAAACAAGTCTGCTGGCTTTGTTTTTGGAGGAAAAGTGCTGCTTTTTTACTTTGGAGATCAAGAGGGAACCTTTCGCCATCAAATAATTGATTGTCCTCAGTCCCTCCCCAAACTGTTCATGGGATGTTATTGCATAAGCAGCTTCCTCCTTGAGCAAGGGCAGGTGTCTGTGGCTGAGATGTGCAGAGCAGAGCCAGGGGCAGTCCTGTGAATACAACAGAGGACACAGTTCACTGGTTCTTGATTTTGAACCAAAAGGCAGAGTGGGCATTGATTGGCATCAAGCATGAAATCAACTGGTGAGTGTTGTGCAGCTTCAAGTGCTGATTTCAGTGGATGTTGGTGGCTTTTGGAGACTGAGTTCAAGGACAGGTGAGGTGCTGTGCTAGATTCAGGACGGCCAAGTTTGGTTGCTGAAGCTCTTGCTCTTGGCTATGCCAGCTGTGCACTGGTAACAAGCTGGTCTTTTCCTCTAGGATTCATCTGTGCCCTGGGTAGAACTGCTGCTGCTCTTTTCAGAGGATGTTTGGGGCTCCCCTGGATTCATGTCTCAGAACTCTGTAATGATTTTGTGGTTCGAACTCTCCTGAGAAAGCTTCTCCATGGGAACAGCAGTTCCAGCTAAGAAGGAGCAAAGCAGGAAAGGCTGCTTACAGAAGTTTCTGGGGACACCTCTATGTCCATCACATTACAGATGGGGAAACTGTGTCGCTGGCTGGGGGCTATTTACAAATCAGAAACAGGATGGGGCTGCTGTGGAAAGTGCCTTGAGCTGTTTTATTTTTCAGCATCAGTCTCATTGCATGGTTATGACAATGGGAAGATGCCACCAGCTCACATCTCAGGCAGCAGACTAAGAATTTAAGGTTACAACTTCCTTTATAAGTTTCTTGACCAATCACAAGAAGCAAAAGCACATTGACAGTAGTTCTATCCAACCACTAGAAGCACATGTACCTTTGGTTAAAGTAATGCTTGTTACTTTGAATACAATACCAGCTTGTAAGCCTTAAAACACAATGCACAGAGCTCCATTATCAAGCTTCAAACTTGCTAGATAAACTTTTCTGTAGCTTAGGGAGTTACTCTAGACAAGTGTTAATGCACAGATCATTGTTCTATTTGTCCCTGCTTTTCTACAGTTTAAATATTTTTTCTGCTGACCTGTCTCATGGCTGCTTAGCTCTAATCACAGTTCTGCTGTATCTGAGGCCTGCCTTTTACAGCTTTCCCAAACCCTCTAATTTTGTGGATTCCCACAAAACGGAGGCACACAGTCTCAGTGGGTGTTTGCTCAGAGTCCTTCATGGGACCACCAGCAGCTCAGGGGCTTTTCCTGCCTGCCCTGTGCCCAAAGGCCATCAGGGGCTGTTGGCTGCTGCCACTTGGCTTCAGCTGCCTCCTGTGCACAGGGCACTGTGCTGAGCACATGGTGCTGTGTTTGTTGGAAACCCACAGTGCCCTGACACAAGGTTTTACACCCCTGAGCCACAAGAGCTTTGCTTTAATTCCCTTTAATTTCCCATTTCCTCCTGTGTCCTGGCCATGCAGGGGCTGTGTCACCGGACTGCGTTCACGCTTTGAGGTCAATGAGCTCGACTGTGGGGACATCTCCCCTGGTGAGTGTTCCCTGATCTGTGCCTTCCAAAATGGAGCACTTGAACATAAAAGCATCCCTCACTCATGGTCTGCCACAGCAGCCTCTTCAGGGTGTGAACTCCAGGGCTACTGGGTGCCTCAGGTAGCATTTTGCCACTGTGAGATCCAATAGAAGCAAGGAATAGAAATTTTCTGGTGTCCCTGTCCTACTTTAAAAGACAGATGTCTGCCAAGGAAAGCAGGAATCTTCCTGGAATGGAAAGATGAGTCCCTCCCTCCAAATTAATATACCCTTGAAATTGCAGGGCTTCCAGGCAACAAGATGGGGAAAGGAATAACAGTTCTTCACTAGAATATGTCAGCACAAACAACAACACAACAACAGAAGTTTCCAACCTGCCAAGTGCTGTTTTTCCCCTTTGGTGTAGTTATGATCACAGGCAGGAGGAGCTGGAGGAGAGGAGAGGAGAGGAGAGGAGAGGGAGAGGGAGAGGAGAGGGAGAGGGAGAGGGAGAGAGGAAAAAGCCCACAGCCAAAACCCCTATCCTCCTTCCCAGACCAAGGGGAGCATTCACTATGAAGCCTATGCCCTGAACAATGAAGTTCATGAACTTTTTAAGAGAACTAATTGTCTTTCCTGATCTGCTTCTTCCTCACCCTGCATCAGCACTGAGGCATTTGTTAAATTGCCTTTTGAATAAATGAAACAAGAAAGGCAGCAGCAATCCCAGTGGCCAGCATGGGTGTGAGCTCATGTTGACTCACCCTTTGTGTGTCTTGAAAACGGTGGGAGTGTTGGCAGGCTGAACAGAGAATTTGACAGCTTGAATTCTCACAGTAAATGCTGGGTCTGGGTGCACACTCATCACTGAGAGAGAACTGGTGCTGGTTTGGGGCAGGGGAGGGAGCTCCTCCCCATCAGAGAGAGAAGCTTGCAGTGTTCAGCAGGGCTAGGAGTGGGCATTTCCAAGGCTGCAGCCCGGAATCAGTGTCAGAGGGAACTCAGTGACCATTAATTCCTCATGCAGCTGTAGTTCAGATAACAAAGAGCTGAACTCCAATCACACTTTCACCCTTTCAGGTTATTCACAGCAGCAGTCATGCCATAATTGGTACCTAAATGGATATTGACATTTGTGTCCTTTTCCTAGGCTCTACCTACACTGTGACCTCTTCCCGCAGTAACACCTCCCCGGTGTCTCGTGCCAGCCTTTGGGGAGAAGCCCACTCCCCAAATCTCCAAATCCAGCCCAGCACCCTGGAGTTTGGCTGCCTGGTGGGTGGCACTGCAGAAGAAAAGTGTTCTCTGGAGATGGCCAAGTGCAGCTCCCTCCCTATCCAGCACCACTGGTCAATCTGTTCCAGCAGCCAGGAGAACAGCTTGAAGTATGTGCACTATTGCCCTGTCCTCAAAGCTCTTCTTGCTGATGTGTCAGGAAGGATGAAAGTTTGTCAAGAAAGTCTCACAGATATGAATGCTTAGCAGAAAGATTTTAAAATGTAGAGTCTGATGAAGGAATAGAGATGGAAGCAGGTTTTGATGTAGAAGAAAAGAATTGCTGAGCCACTCTTACTGGATAACCAAGGAGACAAAGGGTGTGTTAGTTAGAAGGGGGTTTTATGGCCTAGAGCAAAGAACAAACCCACCTCAAACAAGAAGATGTTTTTACCAAGCAGAAAGATAGCACAGGCAAACAAGTCAGCAAAGTTGCAAGTAGAAAAAAGGTCTGAGAATTTTCCACTGCAAGAAAACTGAATAACAACTTCTAGCTTCAACTGTGATGTACTGACTTTGAGTGATTGGAGAACAATAACATGAATATGGTAATGATAGTAGTTATGATAGTGTTAGCGTTCAAAAACACATAATCACGGGGATTATATGCGGTGCTTTTTATTAAGAGCTCTGGGAATTGGGGTATATTCAACCCAAATCTGATTCTGACCATACATTCGAAATGATCATGTTTTATATTCTATCATTACATAACTTTCACGTTAATTATTAAACTTATATTGTTCTATTGTATACATAAATTTAGCCCCTCTCTGAATTTCCAACATAGTTTCTCATTATTCTCCTTATGGTTATATAATAATTACATTTAATTACTAAACAATCATCACATCTAACAATCATATAATTCATCATACTGCTTACGCAGGTGCAGTTGATCTGGGAAAGCACAAAGCCTAACATTTTAGATTCTATCTTTAACTTTTTCCAGGGCTCCACTATCATTCTCCCCCCTTTGAAAGCATTTTCACTTCACTATAGGTGTAAATGTTTTCACTTGATACAGTCCTTTATTCCTCAGTTCGTACTTGGTTCTTCAAATCCAGGGTTGATGTAAACGTTGTCGTGGATGCTGTTACGAACTGGAGAACCAGAAGATGGTGGGCATGGATCTCGTGTTAGTGCCTTTATTATCCTCTGGTTCCAGGACGTTTTCTTCTGTATCTCTCCCTTTAAGATGCTGTAAACTAACCAAATTGCTAAGAATACAATTAGTAAGATTATCACACTCTCAATGATAGATTTAATCCATGAACTCACATTCCACCCTAATCCTTTAAAGATTTTTCCTAACCAGCTTGCAGCCAAATCCTTTTGCTCTTCTTGTGCTTCATGCTCTATTTGTTTCAACTGTTTGATGTCATATTCTACATCTGCAGTTACATTTGGGATATGAACGCAGCAGTGATCAACTTGTCCCTTTAAAAATCCACATACTCCATGCTCTTTCAGGAGTAACATATCTAGGGCTAATCGATTTTGTAAAGTCATTTTTGTGGTGGCTTGTAATTGTATATTTAATTCTTTAAATCCTTCCTGGGTGACTCTTGCCAGTCTACCTACCTGACCTGTAAGTTTGTACAGCATCTTTCTACTCTGATAGTTTGCTATAGGACTGAGCAATGACTCTAGGGCCCATTCAAATTTCACTCCACTAGAGGGTTCTTGCCAAGTGTCATCTGGATTTTCATTGTCTAGAACTTCTCGTCTTGCTCTTATCTGCAGAAGTTCATGTTTTCCATTAAATGGGGACTTTTTCCAAATTGGACATGAGGTTGGGAGGCCTAAATAATCTCCTTTATTTTCCTGTCTACAGGCAGATGTGTTGTCCAGGTACCATCACTTGCTGCCCATACAAATTGTCCTGGACCTCAGACTGTAACCCTGGTACACCCTATAATTACTCTATAATTCACTCTGCCTTGTTTATGTTTGATCCCTCTGCAAGCACAACCAATTTGTAGGGCTATTGCCAGCGGTGGCATCTGTTTTACCTCTTCATCATCTGAAGTGCAGTCGTAAGTTTTATTACATGCCCACCAACTTACTTTGTCTGCCCTCGTTCTGCTACTAGTGTCAGTGTTCGTTATTGCTGGATCTGTTTCATTCTCGGGGCCTTCCCACTTAATATGCCAAGAGGTGTTTGCCATATATTGGAATCTTTGAAGATTCTATCTGATCTTTCCTATCCTTGGCCTCATATTTCCATACCAGAGTGGTTTCTGTAACTTGCCTCGATTCAGGTACCTGTTTACATGTAATTGTTTTGTTCTTTTGTATTTCAGGTAGTTTTGATGTATGATTCCCCAATTTACTGGATCTCCAGCTGCCTTTGGTATTGGCAGACAGGCAGTTATTCGACTGGTGTTTTGCATTTTGGCAAAATCTTTGACTAATCCAATCATTACATTCTCAGCCCGAGCTGCGTTAGAAACCTTTATCACCTGTGTTTCTGTTTGTACCTCTCTCTTCATTCCAGAATGAAGAGTGGTTAGATGATCATTTTGCATTCCACATCCCAAAGATACTAATAACCATAACGTTAGCACAATTACTGATAGCATTCTGAAAGCAATTAAACACATCTTATCTGCAGCCTTTGTTCATTCTGTGATCCACGATGGACTTTCTTCATTCGGGTATAGTGAATCCAGGGGTCCACGCTGGCTTCTTTGACTGCTGTAAAGGTGGTCAGTAGTACCTGATGGGATCCACTCCACTTTTCTTTCAGAGGTTCCTCGTTCCAGTTCTTGATGTACACCTCGTCTCCTGGATGCATGTTATGAACTGGGTTCTCGAGAGTCAGTGGTCCATTCCACACAAGGGTACTCCGGAGCCAAGCTAAAGTTTTCCCGAGAGACAGAACATAATTATACACTTCCTGCTTTCCTGTGACGTGTACATTAGGGTTAGGCTCAGGAGATTCATATGGTTTCCCATACAATACCTCATAAGGACTGACTGACATCCCACTCCTAGGCTTTATCTGAATCATCAACAGTGTTATTGGCAGAGCCTGGGGCCACTGCAATTTGGCTTCTTGGCATATTTTACTGATTTGCCTTTTTAGTGTCTGATTCATCCTCTCTACCTGTCCACTTGACTGGGGTCTCCACGGTGTGTGGAGGTCCCAAGTTATCCCCAGCAATCTACTTACCTCTCTTACTACTGTAGCTATGAAATGGGGTCCCCTATCTGATGATACCCCTAGAGGTACCCCGAATCTGGGAATAATCTCCTGTAGTAACCACTTAACTGTTTCCTTTGCTTGGTTCGTGCAACAGGCAAGGGCTTCTGGCCACCCAGAGAATGTGTCCACCCCCACTAACAGGTATTTGTATCCTCGAGTTCTTGGTAGTTCTACAAAATCTACCTGCCAATAGTCTCCTGGCTCTATTCCTATCCGAATTCTTCCTAGCTGTGCCTGTCGCCTGACCACCAGGTTGTTTTCCAAGCAGATATCACATTTTGACATTACTGATTTTGCCACTGTTAACATCCGTACTGAAATTAGACTCTGCTTTAGCAATTTTACCAATGCCTCTGCTCCCCAGTGACATTTGTTATGTTTAATTTGTAGAACTTCTCTCATTATCAAGGGGGGTACCACTATTTGTCCTTCTGCAGTCACATACCACCCCTCTGAATTCTTTTGTGCATTTAGCAAACGTGCCAGTCTCTCATCTTCTACTGAATATTTTGGTTTTGGAGGCAAATTGAATTGGGATACATTAAGCTTCAAAGGTATCAATGCCATTGTTGTTTGTACCTCTCGAGCAACCTGTCGGGCTGCCCAGTCTGCCTTTCGATTTCCCTCACAGATTTTGGAGTTTCCTGATTGGTGTGCTTTGCAGTGTATGATTGCCACTTGTTCAGATTTTTGTACTGCCTTTATCAATTGCAGGACTGCATCCTGATGTTTAATGTGCGTACCCCGAGAAGATAACAGTCCTTTTTCTTTCCACAGTGCTCTGTGTACATGCACCACTCCAAAAGCATATTTTGAGTCAGTCCAGATATTTACCTTTTTCCCTTCACTTAATTCTAGTGCCCTGGTTAAAGCAACCAGTTCTGCCTTCTGGGCAGATGTATTTGGTGGTAATGCCTTTGCCTCCACTCACTGTATTGATTGTTGTTACCGCATATCCAGCGTATCTGGTTCCGTTTTCCACGAAGCTGCTCCCATTTGTAAACAGCTCCCATTCCGGCTGCTCTAGTGGGATGTCTTTCAGGTCTTCTCTTGCTGAATAGGTGTACTCTATTACTTCCCACAGTCGTGTTCTAATGGGCCTTCTTCAGTTGTGGTACCTAGGAACAAAGCTGGATTCAAAAGGTTAGTTGTTTTTAATGTGACATCATCCTGCTCAGTCAGGACTACCTGGAATTTCATCATCCTGCTGGGAGATAGCCAATGGCCCCCCTTTTGTTCTATGTACCATGTGTGGTACATAGACATCTATGTGCCTTCCCATAGTAAGTTTCCTGGCTTCTTGTATCAGGATCACAGTAGCTGCGACCGCCCGCAGACATGGGGGCCACCTGGCACTTATGTTGTCAAGTTGTCTGGAAAAGTAGCCCACTGGCCTTTTCCAGCTTCCCAGACATTGGGTCACGACTCCTAGTGCTAGGTGCAGCCTTTCGTGTACAAACAGCTGAAAATCTTTAGACAGATCAGGTAACCCTAATGCTGGAGCAGTTGTCAGTACTTCCTTTAATTTTAGGAAGGCTTCTTTCTGTGGTTTGCCCCAGGTGAATGGCTGCGTCTTCTGAGCTTCATACAGGGGTTTCACAATCAGTCCATAGTCGATGATCCACAAGTGACACCATCCTGCCATCCCGAGGAAGACTCGCAGCTCATGTAAATTCTGGGGTTCTGGAATAGCACAAAGAACTTGGATACGGTTTGTACCTAGTTTTTGTTGCCCTTGTGAAATTTCACATCCCAGGTAAATCACAGTCTGTTGTGCAATTTGTGCCTTTCCTCTGGATACTTTATAGCCTCCCATTCCCAGTGAATTTAAAATCTCAATGGTTACCTTTATACAGGTTGCTCTTTCTTCTGTAGCTATTAGTATATCATCAATATACTGCAACAATAAGTATTGGTCTCTTGGTACTTGCCCATTTTTGGTCCAAATCTCCAGTTCCTTTGCCAGTTAGTTTCCAAATAGGGTTGGCAAGTTCTTGGCGTGTCCAGGTGAGCTGGGTCTTTCTTCCGTTCCCTGGGTTTTTCCACTCAAAGACAGTTTCCTACTTTCTTTGTCAAAGAGTATGCAGAGAAAGGCATTTTTAAATCAATTACAGTAAACCACTTATATATATCCTTTATGGATGTTAGCAATGTGTGAGAATTTGTTACCACTCGATAAATGTCCTTTTTATTTATTGCTCTCAAATCCTGCATTAACCTTTATTCACTTATTTGGTTTCTTTACTGGAAATATTGGTGGGTTAAATTCTATTGTGTATTTGTAGTGAGTTCTTGAACCTGTTCCACAGGTTCAGTTAGTTATATTCTCCTAACACCATGGCTTTGGCAGCGTTTCCCTGCTGGAACTGATTGTCCTGGTGAAATAATTCTGGACAATCTCGCTTCCAATGTCCCACCCCATTGCAATATGTACATTGATTCAGGCTTAACCCCTGGGTAACTAGCCTCCTACCCCGACCACTCCTGTTACGTCCCCTGTAATTTGGGTTCCCTTTCCCCCGTATTACTGCCAAAAGATTCTGCTGCTGCCTTTTACTAGCTTCTTTTTCCTGATTGTTGTGTACCTTCCAAGCAACCTCAAGTAACTTATCCAAATTCCTTAATCCTTCCCCTTCTAATTTTTGCAATTTTCTACGAATGTCGTCCTGTGATTGGCCCAAGAATATGAGAGCGAGCTGAACCTTTGCTTGCTCTGTATCCATTTGGAGGTCTGTATATTTCCTTGCTACCTCCTTAAGCCTCTCCAAAAACACAGTGGGAGATTCCTTCTTTTCCTGTCGAACCTCATATAGTTTGGACCAATTTATAGTTTTGAGCACAGCGTTCTGAACTCCTATTTGGATCCACTCTTGATATTTCCGTAATTTTCTCATATCGCACAATAAATTAGGGTCCCAATTTGGATCCTCAACTGGGAAATTCACATCTAAATTCCCTGTTACCAGCCCATTTCTAATATCTTCTCTTCCCTTTCTTTGGCTGCCTTAAGTAACATTTCTTTTTCAGTAGAATCCATCAGAGTATCTAATATTACTTGTATGTCATCCCAGTCAGGATTTTGAGTTTTCATAACCATTTTTACTACGCGTGCCACTTTATCAGGATTTTCTCTATAAGTTCCGGCTGACTGTTTCCAAATGACTAAGTCTGCCAGGGAAAAAGGCAGTTTTACAAATACTGGCCCTTCCACTCCGACACCTAGTCGCAAGGGGCAATCACAGTCCGTTTTTGTTTGCTTATGCCTTTTCTATGCACAACTGGAGCAAGCTTTGCCCGACCCCGGGTTCTATGGGCTATTGGGGTCACTGATTCATTACCATTGCTATCTTTTTCACTCGCATACCTTTTTCCCCTTTTTATCACAGTTAAGTTTTGCTCATCTTCCGAGGAAGAGGGATCAGGTGATGATGTGAGAGGTGGATAAAGAGGAAAAGGTGTACTAGACGAGACAGGTTCAGGACTAGGTGGGTGAGGAGCAGGTAGTGGGATAGGGACAGATGAAACAAGTGGGATAGGGTTAGGTTCTCTAGTAGTTCTTATTGGAGCTACTTGTAAATCAATATGTGTATAATTTTCCCTACTCAAGCTTTCTTTTAACACCAAGTGTTCTAAACAACGTTCCTCACAAATCCCACACTTTGCAGATGTTTTAACCACTAATAATCCACATTCATCCTGCCATTCTGGCTTTCCCCATAAATAGAAAAACAGATCAACATATGGTACTTCATCCCATTTTCCTTCTTGTTTACAAAATGACATTAACTGCGAAATAATGTTATATTGCAGAGTACCGTATTTTGGCCATTTTTCACCGTTCTCCAAGGCATATTCTGGCCACCATGAATTACAATAATCAATCAACTTAGTTTTACGTAATTCTTCCCCAAAGTTACCTTGTTTCCAATGTGCTAATAAGCACCCCAAAGGAGAATTTTGCGGGATAGGAGTGTTACTGCCCAAAATCCCTTTAAGTTTCTCCATTTCAAATACACCACAAATGCCAATCCCGCATTGCTTTTGCAATTGTCTTACAGAACAGCGCCTAGGCTTGTACCAACAGGAATTCCTTTAGCCCAACCAAGCGTAGCTTTCGCTGTGTCTTATTTGGCAGGCATCCAAAACCAAACGAAAGTAAAACGCACCTTCCCTTTTTCCCGAGGGCGTTTGTGAGCGGTGGGAGCAGTCGTGGCCGATGGGCTCCCCGAGAATCCCTTGGTGCCGGCTGGAGCGTGATCGAGTCGCGAACTCCCTCAGCAGCACTCACAAGGATTCCATCTGGGTTCGCCAAAATGTTAGCGTTCAAAAACACAATCATGGGGATTATATGTGGTGCTTTTTATTAAGAGCTCTGGGAATAGGGGAATATTCAACCCAAATCTGATTCCGACCATACATCTGAAATGATCATGTTTTATACTCTATCGTTACATAACTTTCACATTAATTATTAAACTTATATTGTTCTATTGTATATATAAATTTAGCCCCTCTCTGAATTTCCAACATAGTTTCTCATTATTCTCCTTATAGTTATATAATATTTACATTTAATTACTAAACAATCATCACATCTAACAATCAGATAATTTATCATACTGCTTACGCAGGTGCAGTTGATCTGGGAAAGCACAAAGCCTAACATTTTAGATTCTATCTTTAACTTTTTCCAGGGCTCCACTATCAATAGGCTATAGGTAAAAGTTAAGATATAGATTGGTTCTTTTGTATGAAGATGCTCAGCAAAGATGAGTATATAATGCATTGTAACCACAATTAAAGGGTCTCCAGGCTTGTCTGCAGCTGGAGCTGACAGCTGTAGGCACAGGCTCTGTCACCCACAACCCTGGACTTCTGTAACCTTTTGGATAGAATAAACTGCATTTTGCAGAGCTGCCTGGAGTCCCACATCCCTCATTAATGCTCTTACACTGGTGCCCTGCTTGTAATTGGCAAAGAACAAAGCTGTTTGCCTGGGATCTGACAATAACACTGACCAGCTGTGCTCAGGCTGGATGCTCAGGGAATAGCTTTTCCACCAATTTGGTGCTGCACAGCCCCCATAATGGTTTCCCTGGGAAGGCAAGCTGGGGTCAAAGCTGCTTTCTCAGACCTCTGTGGCCTGAGGCCATGTCCCCCTTGATGAAGGGCTCCCAGTCCCAGCTCCCAATGTGCTGCTGGAGACCCTTCTGGCCCCTCTGCTTTGGGATGGGACCTCTCTGCAGGAGCTGCTCTCTGCTCCTTGCCTTCCTTCATTGCATTGTGCTGGAGGATGCCCAGAAAAATCCCAACACCAGAGGAAGAGCTACCCAGTGCCTGGGCTGATGCTGAACATCCTGTTCACTTCCCTTTCCTTCTTTTTGAGACAACTCCTTTAGTGCCAGGACAATTTCTTTCCCAGGGGTCGGCCTTCAGTGGATACCTTGGATTCTTCACTCCCTTGGTGACACTTGTTACTCTTTTTGACTTTTCCCCTGCAACATGTCCCTTACGGGTTCTGTACTGCTTGACAGCAGGACTTGCTCATCACATCATCTCCTCTCCCTGCCTCCCAGAGAGTTTCTACTTTAGAGTGTGTGACCATGTTCACAGGGGTTCTTGGATGAGGGAAGAGACGAGGATCTGACTCCATGTTTCAGAAGGCTTGATTTATTATTTTATGATATATAGTATATTAAAACTATACTAAAAGAATAGAAGAAAGGATTCCATAAGAAGGCTAGCTAAGAACAGAATAGCAAAGAATGATAACAAAAGTTTGTGTCTCAAACAGAGAGCCTAAGCCAGCTGGGCTGTGATTGGCCATCAATTACAAACATCTAACATGGGCCAATCAAAGATCCACTTTTTGCATTCCACAACAGCAGATAATTGTTTACATTTTGTTCCTGAAGCCTCTCAGCTTCTCAAGAGGAAAAATCCTAAAGAAAGGATTTTCCATAAAAGATGTCTGCGACAAGAGTGAAAAATGACCTTGTCTGGGAACCATGGTCCTGGGAAGGTTCCTCAAACCATTCATTAAAACTAAAGACAGTGGAATGGATGATTAGGGATCTCTTGGGGGTTATGATGAGACTGCCCCCCCAATCCAGAAAGGAAAGCCAGCCTTAGGTCACAAGTTTGAAAGCTAAAGACAGTGATTCTTTGGGGAGCAGGTCACTGAACACCCTGAATGCCTGTCTGGGAATGGAGCATCCAGGTCATGTTTGACTGTGGGGAGCACTTGCAGCTCAGCAGGGTGAGAGGCAGGCAGGGCTCACCTGTGTCCCTCACGTGGAATTAGAAACACCAGCAGAGTTACCCTGAGCTTCAATTTAAAATGGGGAATGTGACCTGAGTCACCTGGAAGTGTTGGAAAATGCCAACCAACCCACCAACAGTGTCAGGGGAACATTCCTGATAAATCCCTGGTGGAGCTGCAGAGTTTCTGGTGTTGGGCACTGGGGTTTGCTGTGCTGGCTGGTCTGCCCCTTGGTGCCTTAAATCTCACCTTTTTGCCTCAAATCTCACCTTTTTGCTTGCCTTCTCTGTCTTTCCCTCTCCCACTGTGCTTTTTGCATCCCCACAAGGTGTTCATCTGTGACAGTGTTCACAGGGGTTCTTGGATGAGGGAAGAGACCAGGATCTGACTCCATGTTTCAGAAAGCTTGATTTATTATTTTATGATATATATTACATTAAAACTATACTAAAAGAGTAGAAGAAATGATTTTCTCAGAAGGCTAGCTAAGAATAGAAAAAGAAAGAATGATAACAAAAAGTTTGTGGCTCAGACTGTCTCTCTGAGCCAGCTGGGCTGTGATTGGCCATCAATTAGAAACAACCAACACAGGCTAATCACAGATCCACCTGTTGCATTCCACAGCAGCAGATAATCAATATTTGCATTTTGTTCCTGGGCCTCTCAGCTTCTCAGGAGGAAGAATCCTAAGGAAAAGATTTTTCATAAAAGATGTCTGCGACATTCATCCTCATCCTCCGCAGTTGCTCAGTGCAAGCATTTGCAGCTGCCTGCACTGCTGCTACCTCAGTGTCATCCCTGGGCTGCCTTTAGAACAGACCTGCTCCAGCCTGGGTTGGGAAGCGCTGGATCAAACCATTTCTCAGTTCAATGCAAAAGCACCCAGCCAGGGGCCGCATCCTGGCCAGGAGCTGCTCGTGCAGGTGTCCCTCCCTCCCACTGCAGCTCCCTGTTTATAGCTGTGTTATGTTCCAGATATGAGCCACAGTTCTGTTTTTTTCCAGATGTGAGCCTTACCCATCTAAATTCCAACCCCAACCACCAAAGGGGAAGAGACCCAGTTTGGATTCCTTGGCATCTCTAAGGAGACGCTTCAGGATTAGAAATGTGGAGGAGCCAGCCACAGCCCTGAAAGAATTGTGGGATTTTGCCCAATCACCAGGAGCAGAGGTAGATTTTCTTGTACATCCAGTGCTTGTGTTGCCTCCCCAGCCTGCCAGCACCAAGTCATGCTTGTGCTGACCTCCCTTTCTGCTGCCCTGCTGTGCTGTGCCCTGGCAGTGGGCTGGGCAGCAGGGCCAGTGGCTGAGTATGGGCTGTGTTGGGAGGGAGAAATAGGAGAGATTTCCTTGGAGAAGATGGCTCGGATCCTACAGACCTGTGTTGAGTGTGGGATTTTTTGGCCTGGTTTTCTTCACAATGTAAGATGAGGCTTTTCTCTGCATCATCATGGTAACACCTCCAGCTTCCCTCCCAGAGCAAGCTGGGATGATCCTGGTCTACATGGAGCCTCTTCCCAAAGCAGCCAGACTCCCTGTTTGCAGGGCTGTGCTTCCACCCAAGGGCTGGCATTGCACTGCTGGCCCTGAAGTGTCACTATAGGACACGAAAGAACACAGGCACACACTGCTGTTCTCAGGGTGAAGGAAAAGGGAAGTTTATTTTCTGACTCCAACATTAATAGTTTTCTAAGAGTGACAGTGGATTGGAGGGTGACAGTGCCACCTCTCCAATGACACTGGACAAACCAAGAGTCCATCAACTTTCCCCTCCTCCATAAAGGAATGCAAAACAATGAGTTATTTACAGAAAGTGTGTAAGAAAGTTCACCACAAGAATGTCAACATCAGAAGGCTTAGAAAATCTTAAAAAACCAGGGTGACACTGAAGCTGTCTCATAAAATGAGACTTTGCAAGGTGGCTGTCTCTTCCTCCTAGCACAGAAAATGGCTTGTTTTTCAGGTGCCTCCACAAACTCCTGAGCACCCTCAGCTCCCAGCAGGGCTGGCAGGAATCTCGTCCTCCCTGGACGTGCCGCACACTCCCCTGGAAGCAGAGAAGGTGAGAGGGAATCTGTCTCACTTGCCCATTGTCAGTGTGGCAAGCAGGGCTGGAGCTCCCATGCCACTGGGGGTCCTCAGCTGTGACAGTGTTCACAGGGGTTCTTGGATGAAGGAAGAGATGGGAATGTTGACTCCATGTTTCAGAAGGCTTGATTTATTATGTTATGATGTATATTTTATTCAAACTATACTAAAAGAATGGAAGCAAAGGCCTCATCAGAAGGCTAGCTAAGAATGGAATAGAAAGGAAAGAATGATAACAAAGGCTCTGTCTTGGACTGTCTGTACGAGCCAGCTGGGCTGTGATTGGCTATTAATTATAAACATCTAAGATGGGCCAATCAAAGATCTACCTGTCGCATTCCACAGCAGCAGATAATCAATGTTTACATTTTGTTTCTGAGGCCTCTCAGCTTCTCAGGAGCAAAAATCCTAAGGAAAGGGTTTTTCATGAAAAATGTCTGCGACATTCAGCATTGGCCACAGAGGGGCCACACGTCCCTCCAGGCCCATCACAAAGTGCTGCTGAAGCAGCTGCTTGTTGGAGAGGCTGTGCAGGACACGTTGTAGGGCTGCCCAAGGATGCTGTGCAGCACCTGTGGAGGGCACTGCTCCCCCTGGACTATTGCTGGACGGGGGCTCTGAACAAATCACAGATGGGATGGGACTGCTGTGGAACGTGCCTTGAGCTGTTTTATTTTTCAGCATCAGTCTCATTACATGGTTATGACAATGGGAAAATGCCACCAGGTCACATCCCAGGCAGCAGACAAAGAACTTCATGTTACAACTTACTTTATAAGTTTTGTGACCAATCACACAAAGCAAAAGCACATTGACAGTAGTTCTATCCAATCACCATAAGCACACGTACCTTTGGTTAAAACAATGCTTGCTTATTTTGAATACAATACCTGCTTGTAAGCCCTAAAACACAATGCACAGAGCTCTATTATTAAGCTTCAAACTTCCTAATATCTTGCTAGATAAACTTTTCTGTAGCTTAGGGAGTTAGTCTAGACAAGCATTAATCCGCAGACCATTGTTCTATTTGTCCTTGCTTTTCTACAGTTTAAATACTTTTTCTGCTGACCTATCTCATGGCTGCTGCTTAGCTCTAATCACAGTTCTACAGTCTCTGAGGCCTGTCTTTTGCAGCTTTCCCAAAACCCTCTGATTTTGTGGATTGCCACACTGGACCTCAACAGGAGGTCCATAGGAAATTTTTGCAGGAGCTTTTGCTGAGGCACCTTGAGAAAGCAGCATTTAAATCAGAGAGAGAGAGGAAAAGCCTCAGGAGTCAGATGAGCAGGGCTGGAGTCCTTCCCTGAGCTCCAAGAGCTCTCACTCTGAGTCTCCTCCTTTTCTAAAAGCAGTAAGAAATGCTTTTTAATGGCAAGCTGTGCATCAGAGAGAATTTCTAGTGCCAGGAGACATCCCAGTTCACTTTAATGTAGTGTATGAATGAATGCATTGATCCCTGTGTATGGGAGAATATTTTCCCCATGGTCCCTCCATTAGTCAGTGGCACAGATGCAGGATGAGATTAGGGTGATTCTGGCTGTGTTTGGGGAATTGGCCCCTGTCACGATCCACTCGTACAAACGGGGGTTGTGATGGTTCATTAACTGATCTCAGAGTGCAAAAAAACAACACAGAGGGAATTTCAGTATTAATCAAATCACCTGATATTGAGTGCTCACAGCAAATGTGAGTGAAGGGTTGGAAAGGAGATAAAGGAAAGAGAGAGAGAGAAAAGGGGGGAATAGCTACCAATGGAGAGATGAAATCCTCATGGTCCAGCCTATAGATCTGTCTTGTCACACTGGTGAGAATCTCCAAGTCTTGGTTAACTCGGGAGTCTTTTATAGTCCTTTGCTGAGGGGGGAACAGTTAAAAGACAATGGAGAATAAGTTTATTGACAATGGGTACAGATAGTCCATGTTCCCAAACAGGATAAGTAAATCTCAGCAGTGGGTGGGACCATTGTTTCAGGACTGGCTCCCATGGGAAACCAGTCTTGGTACAGCAAACACACCTGCAGGCAACACTTGGCAGAAATAATGCTTCAGTCAGGCCCGCGCCCCCTGTGTTAGAATTACAGGGGTCTCAGTCTCAGCCCTTGGGAGGGGTCTTCAATCTCCCTCTCTCATGGCGGTCATGAGGCAGATTGTTGGGAAGGATGAAAAATTGACAAGAAAGTCTCAAAGATATGTATGTTTAGCAGGAAGACTTTAAATGTAGAGTCTGATGATGGAATAGAGATGGAAGCAAGTTTTGCTATAGAAGAAAAGAATTGCTGAGCCAGTCTTACTGGATAACCAAGAAGGCAAAGGAAATGTTACTTACAAGGGGTTTTTATGGCTTAGAGCAAAGGATAAATCCACCCCAAACAGAAGATGTTTTTACCAAGCAGAAAGGTAGCACTGGCAAACAAGTTAGCAAAGTTGCAAGTAGAAAAAAAGTCTCATAATTTTCCACTGCCAAAAAAAACTGAATAACAACTTCCAGCTTCAACTGTAATGTACTAACTTTTAGTGACTGGAGAACAGTAACCAGAATATGGTAATGATAGTAGTTATGATAGGCTATAGATAATAATTAAGGTATAGATTGGTTCTGCTGTATGAAGATGCTCAGCAAAGAAAAGTATATAATGCATATTACTGCAGCAGGATCTCCCTGGGGCAGCCCATGAGATGAACAGGTTAGCAAAACTTGGGAGTCCAGCAATGCTTGTGAAGCTGGGCAGGCCATAGAGGAAGCAGCCAGCAGAGACAGCGACTTAGAGGCTGTCTGCCAAAAAAATAATCTGAACAGTGTTTGTTTCTTGCTGCCTCAGGTTTCAGATACAGAAAACATCCTGGGGATTGTTCAGGCTGAAAACATCAAAATCTCTGCAGAGGTCTGTGATGTTTCTCTGAGCACCGACATGCCTGAAGGTCAGTGGGTGCCTCCCAAACAAAGCAGTCCAGGTGGAGCAAGGAAGAGGAAAATGTCTGATCACGTGTGTCCTCCCGCTAGCCAGGCCTGGGCTGTCACCCTTGGGACTTGGTGGCCTGTGGGCATGGCAGCCATGCTTGCAGAACAGTGTGTGCTGTGCTTAGGGATGTGTCAGGATGTTTCCCTGGAAGTGCTGGGATGGGGAACTGCCTGGGGAACTCCCTGCAGAGGGAGGAAGGCTTGGAGCTAGGAAGCCTTGAACATGCAGGTATCTGTGCACGTGAAGGGGGCAGGTGGAGCTCCCTGCATGCTGACATGCCTTGCTCTCCTCCTTAACAGCTGTCAGAGTGAATCACATCGAGTTTGGGCACTGTCCTGTCGGAGAGTCCTGCTGGAGGGCCTTGACCATCAGCAGCCACGCACAGACCAAGGTCATGCGCTTTGAGTGGGAGGCAGACGCCCCATTCTGCTTCTCCCCCAAGGTGAGCATGGACTGCTCTGCCTCTCCCCATTGCTCAAGCCCTGCCCTGGTGTGCCTGGCAGCTGGCAGGGAGTCCTCACATGCCACTGACAGCCCATTCCAGTGCCATGGAGGAGATACAGTCCCTGGCTTGGCTGGGCCAAGGCTGCCAGCCTTGCACAAAAGGCTTCGTGTTATGGCAGGTGGCACCTTCTGTTCACACTTTTGTCTGTCAAACTTCCCATAAATCCACTCTGAGGTGCAGATTCCTGGCACAGCTGTTCACCACATCTGTCCCTTCTGCTGTCACTCCTGCCCTTGGCAGTGCTCCCAGTTTGGTCTTGACTCCCTGATTCTCCCTAGGTGGGACACCTCCATCCTGGCTGTGCCAAGGACATCACAGTGACCTTGAGATCAGATGTCCCAGCCACCTTCAGAAGGCACCTGGTGAAATGTAAGGTGACCACAATCAACTTGGAGCTGCCACAAAGGAAGGTTCAGGACTGGGATGACCAAATGACCATCACCATGTGGAAGAATACCACTGGGAAAGACCCGGCAGCCAGGTGGCCCCAGATAGAGAGGGTAAGAAGCAGAACAGCAAAAAAAGCCAACCCAGCTTTTACAAGAAGAACCACCATAACACCATCACTGCTGGCTGACCAGCTCCTGCTTCCTCTGACATTGGACAGCCGTGAGCTTCACCAGCAGTGCATTCCAGGGAAGAGGTGGATGCACAGTGACCAGATACACTCACACAAGATGGGGAAGCCTTTTGACAAGAGACCTTTAGCCACACACAGCTATCAGTCTGGGCCACAAGCACAAGTGTTGCAGCCCATGCTGAATGGAAGGCAATGCTTTATGATTTTATCCCATTTGGTGGTGTTAGAAATCTCTTCATCTGATTCACCTTTTCACCAACAAAGAGTTAAGTCTACTGCACTCTGCATCTTCTTTTGAAGTGGAGGGAAATCCACTTCTCCTGCATATGCTGGTGAACTGCGAGTTTTGTCTGCATGAGGATTTGGTTGTGGTCTCTGTATTGTGTGGGATATCTCATCATGGAGTAGCCCAGGCACTGTGTGACTCTATGGAGGAGTCCAGAGAAGGATCATCTCCAGAGACTCTTGCTTTTATTGTCATTATTGCCAAACACACTCATCTTGGGTGAAGGTTCTTTCCAAGTTCCTGGACCCTTTTTAGGCCTCTAAACCGTCCCCCTTCCTATCAGAATGTCTGCAGTTGGAGACTTTCTCAGTGAGATCTTTCCCATCCCAAAATGCCCATCCCCAGCTCCCAGCAGTGTGGCTGTTGCTGCAGGCATGACATCTGGAGAGCACTTTCTCCTAAGACAAGAAGAACAAGGTTCATTTTAGAACTCTTCAGTCTTGGGCTTCTCCATCCACAGAGCTCCAGCAGGGCAACTTCAGCCTAATTTTGAGACCTGCTGGGTGTATAGGGGAGCAGGAAAAAAGCCAGTCCCTCTACAAGGTTGAAGGACAGGGATTGGAATGCAGCTGCAGTCTCCATGGGGATATTAACAGCTGTGGTAGTGACTGCTTGGATCAGTGGCTAGAAATAGCTACTGTAGCAGAACAGTCCCAATTTTGTCATCTTTGCAGGGAAGTAAAAGGGAATGGTTCTTTCTAGTCCCTCTATGAGGCTGAGCTTGGAGGTCAGAAGATTGCCCTTGTGAGCCTGACTTTGTGGGCTCTGCTCAGTGATTCCTCCCTCGTGTGTTTGCAGGTGGTCAAGGCAGTGCCAGAACCAGCTCACACTGTGCTGGAGGAGAGCAGCCAGGAGGTCGAGGTGTACCTCAGTGCCGTTGTTGCCCACGCCCAGTTCCAGCTGAGCACCACCAGGGTTCAGTTCAAGGACACCTTGCCCTTCCAGACAAGGACAGCCACGTGAGTGCTGGAGGCCAGGCACAGCTCCTCCTGGGAGCAGGAGCTGCCTTTGCCCAGGGCTGGCCCAGGGCCGGCTTGCCAGAACTCTCTCCCAGCCAAAACTGTCATTGCCTGGGGCTCTATGTACAAATCACAAACGGGATGGGAATGATGAGGAACACACCTCGAGCTGTTTAATTTCCAGCATCAGTCTCATTACATGGTTATGACAATGGGAATATGCCACCAGCTCACATCTCCAGTAGTAGATAAAGAACTTCATGTTACAACTCACTTTCAAAGTTCTTTGACCAATCACACAAAGCAAAAGCACATTGACAGTAGTTCCATCCAACCACTACAAGCACATGTACCTTTGGTTTAAACAATGCTTGCTTATTTTGAATACAATACATGCTTGTCAGCCTTAAAACACAATGCACAGAGCTACGTTACTAAGCTTAGAACTTCCTAATATCTCACTAGCTATACTTTTCTGTAGCGTAGGGAGTTATTCTAGACAAGCATTAATACACAGACCATTGTTCTATTTGTCTTCACTTACTTTCTGCTTCTATAATTTTTCTGCTGACAAATCCTATGGCTACTGCTTAGCTCTAATCACAGTTCTGCTGTCTCTGAGGCTTGCCTTTTGTAGCATTCCTAAAACACTCTGATTTTAAGGATTCACACCAAAACCAGCACAGGCCCCTTTACGTGCACACAAGGCCAAGCAGGAGATGGCGGTCAGGAGAGGCTCAATGCTGCCGTACCTTTGTGCTGAGAACAGCCATGGCTTTGCTTTCACTGCATGTCACCGGTCCTCATCTGCTCAAGAAGTTTGCAGTCAAAGCAAGACCTAAAGTCCAGAGGAAGCCCCTTAGCTTCAGTGTCCTGGGCACCCTGTTGGCCCTTTTCTCCTAAACTTGTAAACTGTGAAATACTTTCTTGGGCCAGCCAGGACAGCAGTCTGAGCATGGCAGGGTTGCCTGGGGAAGAAGATGCTCCTCAGGAGAAACTGGTACCAGGAGTCCATCAGACAATATTACTGTACTCTTTGCTTTATACTTAAAGGACTTTTTTTTTTTTTTTTAATTCTTCCTTCTTGCTTTTCAGTTTCATGATGCACAACACAGGGGAGGTAGCCCTGAAATACTCCTGGGAGAAAGCTCAAGAGAGTGAACCAGTGAAGAAGCCATTCCCAACCACTCTGATGCGTAAGAGCATTTCACTTGGTAGCTGAGGGCCTGAGGAGAAGACCCTGCCACTTGACTGCAAAACATGAATTGCTTTTTCATCCTTGTCCCCACATCCACTTTCATCAGCATCTTCCCAGCCGCAGCTCTGTCTCCATGTCCCCCTCTGCCTTTCAGCCCCTTCTCTTCTTGCCCTGCCACTTCCGCTGTGCAGAGGATCTGAGCCAGGCTCTGGGGACAGGCATGTGCTTGGTCAGGACTGGCTACGGAGACATCAGGTCATCTCTTGGAGAAGTCTGAGACTGGGAAAAACAGTGGTGTAAGGAGTGAGCTGCCCTGAAGTCCTTGTCTGTGTGCAGTTCTGCACTCCAGGGCAAATGCAAAGTCAGTGTCTAAAACCAACTCTCCTGCTTTGGCACAGGAGTATGTGCTGCAGGCAGAAACCCTGCTCCAAGACGCTCTATTTCCTGCTAGAATAAAGGACTTGGCCAGAGATGCCCCAAGTGCATCCCAGCTCTCTCCCACCCACCTGCAGCAGGAGGAAGAGCAACCGGGAACAGAGGATTTTGTCTTTGAAAGGTGTCCTCTTCCTCCCTGCAGGTCGGTTCCTCTCCTACAATCCCGTGAAGCAACAGAAAAAGCTGCTGTGTCTTTTCTGGTCGGAGCAGGACCATCCTGCTGAGAGGTCTCCTAAAGTGTGGCAGCAGCCGGATTCTGGGAAGCAGCAGGAGGAGCAGATTTCCAAGCAGCAGGAAGAGCAGGTTTTCCAGGAGGAGAAGCCTGAGCAGCCGGACTGCTCCAAGAATCTGCGCTGCTCAAAACAAAAGAACCTCTCTCCAAAGCGTGCCAGCTCCTCCCTGGAAGCCTTCCCAGATGATTCCCATGACCTGTTCTCCATCAACCCCTACTGTGGCAGCATCCCTCCTGGCTACAAGCAGACCTTTCAGCTGCAGTTCTCCCCAAAGCACATGGGGAAGTTTAAGGCCACCCTGCTGTGCAGGTGGGAAATGTTGAGGCATTTGCCAACTCCTGCTACTGATGGGTGTCACTGAATCACAGGGTGGGACAGGGTGGAAGGGAGCACAGTAGGTCATCTGGTCCCACCTCCCTGCTCAGGTGGGCTCATCCCAGACCACATGGCACAGGGTTGTGTCCAGAGGGCTCTGCAATAATTCCAGTGGGGGACACTCCACACACTCTCTGGGCAACTCATCACCTGCACAGGAAAGTTCTTCCTCAGGTTCAGGGGGAATTTCCTGTTCAGGTTCTGCCCATTGTCTCTTGTCCTACTGCTGGGCATCACCAAGCACAGCCTGGTTCATCCCCTAACACCCTCCCTTCGGTCCCTCTGACTGGGATGGGGAGGTGGGAGACAGGCAGCCCCAGAGAGGCAGCAGAAGCACCCACAGGAGCACAGCAAGATCCTCATCTGGCCTTGGTAGGGAGGCATTGGGAAAAGACACTGCATGGAACAGTAAGCTCCTGGAGGGTTGCTGTCAGTTTCTCCGGGTCTGGATTGAAGGCCCTTGAGATAGTAGTTCATGTTTGGACTCAGGTGTTTATTATTTCTTATCAGTAAAGCAGTCTCACAACCATGAGTTCAGCAGCTTTTCATTAGCAAGGCACAAAATGGCTATCTCTTGTTACAAGGTCTTTTAAGACTAAACTCTCCAATTAAGACCTGACACCTCGATTATTTTCCCTTTTAACCCAAGAACTGATCCCACAGAGCCTGCAATGCAGACTTTTCTGTCCAATTACAAAACATCACTCAAAGCCATGAAGAAGAAGGAAGAAGCAGCATGAAGAAGAAACTCAGGATGACACCCTGTGCCCTCCATCTTCCTTCCATCCACAACATGCTAAAATCCCAAAACCTAAATTTCTCACAAAGTGATACACCTACACTACTCTCTACAATCTCTTTCACTCTTTTGTGGATTCTAGTCTATCTTGACGGCTAGAAAACTTTCTCCATGAATGAGGGTCAAAGTCAGTGGGGGTCGGGACACCCCAGAGCAGACAGAGAAATATTCTCAGTGCCCTGGGTTTCCACAGTTGCAAAATCTGGAACGAGAGATCCAGGGAGCAGCCAGTCCCTAGCTCTGCTTCCTTTTGGGACAAGCAAGGCCTGCTTCTCTCCATGGAACCCCACGTGCTGTAGTTGGTCCCCAGGCATTTAACTGGTCATGTTCCTGCCCTTGCACCTCTGCAGCCTCCATACAGCCATTGCAGTTGTTTGAATTTGCTGCTCGCTGCTTGCACAGGGAGAGGATGCAACACTGTGTGCTCTGCAAGGAGACAGAGAAGTGGCTGGCTGGAAATGTTTGTCTGGCTAATAGCAGTCCCTTTCTTCCCAGGATTCCTAACCTGGAGCCAGCTCAGAGGATGGGGCAGGTGATTGTGGAAGGCAGAGTCCAGGAGTGGAAGAATCCTGATGAACCATTAGAGTAGAGGGAGAAAGGCCAGGGAGCCAAGAAGGAGGCACTCTGGAGAGCACCACCCGAGGGACAGCGCTTCTGTCAGCTGGAGAATTTGGCAGGAGCCGGCGGCATCGTGCCTTCTGCTGCTGATGGTCTCCCACCCTTCACCAGAGACCTGCCAAGCTCCAGCTTACTTTTTAGTTAGCTACGTTAATTGTTTGTTAGATAGATAAGTAGTTGATAATTGTCAGTTAATTGTTAATAAACAGTTGTTAATAAATTGTTCATTGTTGGCTTGTCTTGGTTTGAAAGGCAGGTGTCTGCGCGACCTCTCTGGAATGGAGAATGTGACCCCCTTCCCTCCAAATTATTGTAACTTTGAAATTAAGGGGCTTTCAGGCAAAGATGTGGGAAAAGGAGTAACAGTTCTTTGCCAGTACAACAAGGCAAACAAACACCACCACCGGCAGCAACAACAAACAGAACCAGATACCCAAGCACAGCCTTCCCTCAGCTGCAGGCACTTTCCCTTTGGTGTCGTTCCTGTCACAGCCAGGCAGGGAAGGCAGGCAAATAATGAATAAAGTGATTGCTAGAGAAATCTGAATTATTATTGAGGGCCCAGAAAGGGACACAGCACTCAAGGTGTGGCCTCACCAGCGCCCAGCACAGAAGGACAATCACTGCCATTGTTGGGAAGGATGAAAGTTTGACAAAAAAGTCTCACAGATATGGATGCTTGGCAGAAAGATTTTTGAATGTAGAATCTGAAGAAGGAATAGAAATGAAAACAAGTTTGGATAGACAAGAATTGCTGAGCCAGTCTTACTGGATAACCAAGGAGCCAAAGAGTGTGTTATTTAGAAGGGGCTTTTATGACTTAGAACAAAGGATAACCCCACCTTAAACAGACAATTTTTTTTTAGCAAGTAGAAAGATAGCACTGGCAAACAAACATGCCAATGTTGCAAGTAGAAAAAAAGGTCTCACAATTTCCCACTGCAAGAAAACTGAAAAACAACTTCTAGCTTAAACTGTGACATCCTAACTTTTACTGATTGGAGAATAGTAGCATGAATATGGCAATGATAGTAGTTATGATAGGCTACAGGTAAAAGTTAAGGTATACATTGGTTCTTCTGTATGAAGATGCTCAGCAAAGAAAAGTATAGAATGCATTGTAACCAAAACCAAAGGGTCTCCAGGCCTGCCTGCAGCTGGAGCTGACAGCTGTAGGCACAGGCTCTGTCACCCACGACCCTGGACTGCTGTAACCTCTTGGATGGAATAAACTGCATTTTGGAGACTGCCTGGAGTCCCACATCCCTCATTCAGGCTCTTACTGACCTGGTCCTGCTGGCTACACTATTGCTGATCCAGGCCTGGTGCTATTCGCCTTCCTGCCCACCTGGGCACACCTGGTCTCAGGTTCAGTTGTTGTCAATTGGCTTCCCAGCCACTCTTTCCACAGCTGGGAGCTGCAGAGGGTTTGTGTGGCCAAAGTGTACGACCTGGCAATTGGTCCTGTTTAACCTCATGCCAGTGGTCTCAGCCCACGGATCCAGCCTGTTCAGGGCCCTCTGCAGCCTTCCTGTCCTCCAGCAGATCCACCAAAAAATATTATTGCAAGCACTGATTGGCGAGGGGCGGCATGTCCACCGCCTGCGGTCCCAAAGCCCAGGGATGGGGAGAGAGGATCTTTGTTTTCCAGCCAGGCTCCCGGCCAAGAGCAGCCAAATCCAAGGGAGAAGAGAGATGTTGTGAGGCAGCCAGGAATTCAGGGCAAAGCTTCCTTTTCTCCAGAAAAAAAAAAAAAAAACAAACCCAACATTTAAACTGTAAGGGGAAAGTCTTGTTCCAGCCCCAGCCTTGGCCAGAGAGTGTATGTGCCATATCGTCCGGGAATTGAATGTAAGGAATCCAGATATGCCGTGTTATCCAAGAATCGCATGTAGGAAATCCATGAGTGACCTGTTATGTAGGAATCACACACTGGGAGCCTGACACAGCCTATTGGACAGTGATTGTATGCAAGGAATTCAGATGTGACACATCAGATGGGGCTGGATGCAAAGAATCCAGACGTGGCACATCAGATGGGGGCAGGATCCAAGGAATTCATATGTGCTGTGTTATCCCAGAGCAGCACAGGGGGTGTGCAACAGGCAAACACACAGAGGCTGCACCTTCTTTGGGAGTGCTTGACCTCTGAGCCAGCTTGGCATCATCCAAAGAAGGACATTGAGGTGCTGGAGCAAGTGCAGAGAAGAGAAAGGAAGTTGATGAAGGGTCTAGAGAAGAAGTCTGATGAGAAATGGCTGCGAGAGCTAAGGGAGCTGGGGAGGGCTCAGTCCTGAGCAAAGGAGGCCCAGGGGGAACCTTGTCCCTCTCTACAACACCCTGAGAGGAGGCTGGAGTGAGATGGGGATCGGGCTGTCCTCACACACAACCAGGGACAGGACAAAAGGACACAGCTTAAGCTGTGCCAGGGAGGTGAAGTTGGACATCAGATGGAATTTCTTCACAGAAAGGATTCTTCAACATTGAAGGCACTGCCCAGGGAGCTGGTGGAGCCACCATCTCTGAAGGTGTTCAAGGACCAGCTGGACGTGACACTCGGTGCTCTAGTCTGGTTGACAAGGTGGTGTTTGGGCTAAAGCTTGATGCAATGATCTCAGAGATCTCTTACAACCAAATTGGTTCTGGGATTCTCTGAAATGAACACCTGGTAAAGACAGGAAAGCTGTTCAAGTTAGGTATGAAAAACGATAAGGTTTTGTAAAACGGTTTCACAGGAGCTCACCTATTCCCCTGACCCCACTATATGATAGACATATATCCCTAGAATTGTTAACTCTTCTCTGGTCTTTTTATCCACAAAGCACACGGTATTCTGTGAGGAGTGACTCAGGGACTTGCAGTTGTTTATCCTGGAGAAGAGAAGGCTCAGGGGAGACAGGGCAGTGTCAGGGCACAGGTTGGACTTGATGATCTTCAAAGTCTTTTCCACCCTTGCTGTTTCTGGGATTCTCTGGAACCACCCATGCAGCAGTTGCAGGATGAGCCCTGGGCCTCCTCTTGAGAAGCTCCAGCAGCCCAGGTCCCTCAGCTTCTCCTGCCAGCCCCAAAGCCCATCCTGTCAGTCCTGCAGAGCCTCTGCAGCCCCTCCTCACTGCCCAGAACAGGGAGCCCCAGAGCCAGACACAGCAGCCCAGATGTGCCCCCCTGGCCTGGGGTGCCTCTGGCAAGGGAGCAGCACCAGGCACTGTGGGAGCCTGCAGACAATTCCTGCAGCACTTGTAGGATGATCCTGCTGCCCAAGGGATATTCCCATGGTGCCAAGGCAGGAACTGCAATGGAGAGTGGGGCCAGAGAGCGAAGGGCAAACAGGGATGGGCTGTTTGCAGGGCAGGGAACAGGGGTGGGCAATAGGAAGAAATTTCAATCAGGGAAAGAGGAAAGAAAGCAAAGGTGAAGCCAAGGAAATGCTCAGGGCAGTTTGGGGGTGGCTGCCAGGCAGCCCTGGCCCTGAGCAACAGCATCTGCAGTGGACAGGAAACTCCCAGCTGATGGGAACAAACTTTCTGGCTGACTGCAGAGGCCAGGACAAAGCTGAGTGGTTTCCCTGGTGTCTCCCAGCCCTTGGTGGCCCCAGAGGCTGATGGCATTTGTGCTCCCTCAGGTTCATGTCCCCACACCAACAGCATGGGGGTGCTCCCTCTGCTGTGTGCAATGCAAACAGGGGCTGCTGAGCCAGTGCTGCCGTGTCTGTGCCTGCAAGGATGGGGCACCTGTGTGAGCTGGGGGAGAGGCCAGGGCTGCAGAGGGGGGATGTTGTTGGCAGCTCCATGAGGATGCTCTGGAATCTGCCCTGGGCTGTGCAGTGCACTGGGGATGGATCAGCCCCTGCTCTGCTGCTCCTTCCTGTCTGCCCCATGGCCCTTGCAGAGCACCAGCCATGCTGTTTGCCCCCAGCATGCCCATGGGCAGCCTGGGGCTGCTCACGGGGCTTTCTGTGCTAAGCATTGGCCTGGGTGGGTTCTTGAGAGAGCCTGGGCAAGGAGCCTGGAGCCCCCAGGGCCTGGCCTGAGGTGTCAGCGCTGCCCCAGCAGTGCCCATGGCCTGTCCCTGCTGCAGCCCCGGCACTGCCACCCCCAGGGCTGTGCACAGCCCCGAGAGCACTCAGGCCCTGCAGCAACACTAGCGCCACCAGGGCAGCGGGGCAGGGCCACGGCAGCAGCACTGACAACAACACCAAGTGCTGCTGCTGCTGCTGGGCACAGCTGCTGGGCCAGCCCTGATCTGCCCCCAGCTCTGCACACAGACATTGCTGCTGCAGCTCCAGAGAGGGAAACCAAAGGGGCATCTTCAGTGAAAACTTTGCTGGGAGATCCTTTAGTTCCTTTACAGCCACCGAGAACGCAACCCCTCATTGACACAGTCTGTGGCCACAGGGAAGTGGGAGAAAGCAAAATGAGAAATGGCAAAAACAATGACATTTCTTTGTGGGCAATATGAAAAAACTAAAACAAAGGGAAAAAAACCACTACCAATCAAGAAGTATCAAAGATTAGTTTTATTGCAAGTGATTTGCAGAAATTGGCCGGCAGTTTAATGTTCCTGAAAGCATCCAGTCATCAGTGTCCACACTGCAGCCTTGAGCTCCTGGTTCCTCAAGCTGTAGATGAGGGGGTTCAGGGCTGGAGGCACCACCGAGTACAGAACTGAGAGGCCAGATCCAGGGATGGGGAGGACATGGAGGGGGCCTTCAGGTGAGCAATTGTGACAGTGCTGAGGAACAGGGAGAGCACAGCCAGGTGAGGGAGGCAGGTGGAAAAGGCTTTGTGCTGTCCCTGCTCAGAGGGGATCCTCAGCACGGCCCTAAAGCTCTGCACATAGGAGGAAACCATGAACACAAACCAGCTGAGTCCTAAATAGGCACAAACTGCAATGAGCCCAAGTTCCCTGTCATTTGAGTGTGAGCAGGAGAGCTTGAGGATCTGTGGGATTTCACAGAAGAACTGGCCCAGGGCATTGGCCTGGCACAGGGGCAGGGAAAATGTATTGGCTGTGTGCATGAGAGCATGGAGAAAGGCACTGGCCCAGGCAGCTGCTGCCATGTGGGCACAAGCTCTGCTGCCCAGGAAGGTCCCATAGTGCAGGGCTTGGCAGATGGACACAGAGTGGTCACAGCACATGATGGTCAGGAGGGAAAGCTCTGCTGAAATGAAAAAGACAAAAAAAAAGAGTTGGACTGCACATCCTTTGTAGGAGATGGTGCTGGTGTCCCAGAGGGAATTGTGTCTGCCAATGGCAGCAGGAGGAAGTGCTTGATGGAGCTGCTGTTGGACATTTGCTGTGGCCGGGCATTGGGTTCTGCCATGGGGAAAAAAGACAGTGAAGCGTTAGAGCAGATAACTGTACCCAAAATCAAAGCCATTTCTCCACCTCATGGCTCAGCAGGAGTTTCTCCAAGAAAGAAACAAAGCTTTTGCCTGAAGCTCCCACTGTGCCCATGACAGGAACCCCTGTGAGTGTCTGGGACATCCTGGCTCTTTGGCAGCCTGGGCACTCCTGGGATGTCACCGTGGAGTCCCCATGAGCGCCTGTGACAGATGGGTGCCTTTGCAGCCCAAGGTGCCCTGGGATGTCACCATGGAATGACTGTGACTGCCTCTGACCACAGGGCTCTTTCCCATCCCCAGAAAGCCCTGGGAGGTCTCTATGGAGCCCCTGCCTCTGTGTGGGACATTCCAGGCCCTGAACAGCCTGGAGATTCTTGGAAAGTGCCCATGGAACCCCTCTGAGGGCCTGTGGCAACTCGGTTCCTAAGCAGGCAAACAACACCAGGCCCCACTGTTGCTATGGTGTGTTAGTTTTTGTCCTGCGGTGACGTTATGATGCTTTCTGGAGCGGCCCTCCTTTGCAGATTCTTTAAAAAATTTGCCCTAAACCAGCACAAAATATTTGGCACCCAACGTGAGGCTCGAAAGAGAGAGAGTGGTAAAACCCTGTTTTGACTGCATTTTGGTTGCTATTACTCTGTGTTCATTTAAATCAGCTAATAGCCATGCTTTTTGGATTCATAATGTCTATTGGGGTGAAGGTTTGCATGCATTTCTGGTCCCTAGGGTTTTTTGAGATTTTAATACCTCTCTGGTCCCTAGGTTTATTTTCTTATCCAGAAATAGCTTTAGTATTGCCCCTAATACGTAGTTTTTACATCAGAGGGGCAGTGACCAGAGTAGCTATCCTGCTGGGCTTTGTGGCAATAATGTGCAAGAAGTTATAAACATGCTAGGGTCTGCTCCAGGTATGAATGGTTCATGGCTATGGTTATGCATCCAGTTTGTTGCAGGAGGAGCAGGAGGGAATGAGGTTTTTCAGCCTCTGCTTTACTCCTTCTCCTATGAATAAGCTGCATCACTAGTGAAGGATGTTCAGTTTCCCCTCAATGTTAAAGAATCCATCTTCCTGGTATTCAATCTGGTAACCTTCCTCTATACAGCCTGCTGCTTCTCTAGAATGAGGGCTGAGATTTCTAGACGGGCTGATGAGACCCCTGACTCAGGAGTAAAGCCCGGTGTGGAAAATCCTAAGTGGTGTGGGAAATGGGAGAATATGGGCCAAATCCTGAAGGAATTCTCTGACCCTATAGTCTGGGATTTTCCCCATGAACAAATTCAGAATCCAGCTGAGGTGGGGAAATATCTGAAAGAGAAGTACCAGGATGAGCCTAAGGAGAGGAAGGTCATTGCAGTGAGCTGGGCCCTGGCATATGCTTATCGCACACTGCTAGATACTCTAGGGCAGCAGACAGAGGCAGGGGGGCAGGGAGATAAATCAGCAACTGTCCCGGTGACTCAGGCTGCAGCCAACACCCCAGGCTCGAAGCCAGCATCTAAACCCATGGCTGTTGCTACCAGCACTAGAAGTGGGAAATGCACGGACAAGACCAATCGACCAGTGGACGATGATGATGATGATGAAGGAGAAGGAACCTCAGTGCCTCCTGACGTAAAATCAGGAGTCAAAGCAGCAGGTGCAAGATCAGATGCCAATATTGAGTCCTTTTCCCTGAAGGACCTTCGTGGCCTACGGAAGGATTACACTCGAAGGTCTGATGAATCCATAATTAGTTGGCTGGTCCGTCTCTGGGATGCTGCAGGCGAGGCTACAATTCTGGATGGCACTGAAGCCAGGCATTTGGGATCCCTGTCACAGGACCCTGTCATAGACCAAGGAATGATGAGGGGGGCTAACTCTCACAGCCTCTGGGAACGGGTCCTAAGAAGTGTAGCAGAAAGATACCTGTGTGCAGACGATCTCTATATGCAGCAAACTCAGTGGAAGACAATAGAGCAAGGGATCCAACGCCTGACAGAAATGGCAGTGGCAGAGATTATCTTCTCAGATGATGTAACAACTAGGAACCCAGACTTAGTACCATGCACGTCTGTGATGTGGCAAAAACTCGTACGACTTGGGCCACATGAATTGCTTCTGCCTTAGCCATCATGAAGAGGGATGAGAGGGGTGAGACTGTGCTTGACATGGCAAAGAAGCTCCGAGCATATGCAGATGCTGTACATGGCCCGACACATGCCAGAATCGCAGTGGTAGAAACACGTCTGCAGAAGTTAGAGGATAAGATAGAGGAGAACCACGAGAAGCTTAGAGAGGAGATTAAAGAAGACCTTCTCCAAATCTCGGCAGTACAGATCTGAGGTTCCGGTATCCAAGGCAGACTACGTATCCAGACTACATTTCCCAGATGGTGAGAGAAGGTACACCCCACGAGCTGAGCTGTGGTTCTACCTGCGTGATTGTGGGGAAAACATGAGAAGGTGGGATAGGAAACCTACTGCTGTTCTGGCACAACGGGTGCGTGAACTGAAGGAAGCCACCAGAAGGAAAGCAGCTCCAGTTGCCCGTAGCCGAATGGCCAGGTATGATGATGATGACATGTCTGATCCCCTCGAAGGAACATCCAAAACATACACCCAGGGAAAGAAGGATAACCAGGCTTGGAGGGGCCCTGCCTCTAGCCAGGTAGAGGCCAGGGAAAATCGTGTTTTCTGGTCTGTGTGGATTCGTTGGCCTGGTACATCGGAACCACAAGAGTACAAAGCTTTGGTCGATACTGGTGCGCAATGCACATTAATCCCATTAAGACATGTAGGGACAGAGTCTGTTTCTATTGCTGGTGTAACAGGGGGATCCCAGGATTTCACTTTGGTGGAAGCTGATGTGAGCCTAACGGGAAATGAATGGAAGAAGCATCCTATTGTGACTGGCCCAGAGGCCCCATGTATTTTGGGCATAGACTACCTTCGAAGTGGGTACTTCAAAGACCCAAAAGGATTCAGACGGGCATTTGGAATAGCTGCTGTAGAGACAGAGGGCATCCAGCAATTGAACACCTTGCCTGGGTTGTCTGAGAATCCATCTGCAGTAGGATGCCTGACGGGAGAAGAGCAACGAGTGCCAATTGCCACTTCCATAGTGCATCGACGACAGTATAGGACCACTCGAGATGCTGTGATCCCCATCCATAAGATGATCCAAGAGCTGGAGAGCCAAGGGGTGGTCAGCAAGACCCACTCACCCTTCAACAGTCCCATCTGGCCTGTGCGAAAATCTGAAGGAGAATGGAGATTGACAGTGGATTACCGTGCATTGAATGAAGTGACTCCACCACTGAGTGCTGCCGTGCCAGACATATTAGAGCTCCAGTATGAGCTTGAGTCCAAGGCAGCAAAGTGGTATGCCACTATAGACATTGCCAATGCATTTTTCTCCATTCCTCTGGCAGCAGAAGGCAGGCCTCAGTTTGCCTTCACATGGAGGGGAGTGCAGTACACCTGGAACCAACTGCCCCAGGGGTGGAAGCACAGCCCCACCATCTGCCATGGACTGATCCAGGCTGCACTGGAAAAGGGTGAGGCTCCAGAACATCTGCAGTATATTGATGACATCATTGTGTGGGGGAACACAGCTGTGGAAGTGTTCGAGAAAGGGAAGGAAATCATCCAGATCCTCCTGGGAGCTGGTTTCGCCAATAAAAAGAGCAAAGTAAAGGGACCAGCTCGTGAGATTCAATTCCTGGGAGTGAAGTGGCAAGATGGATGGTGTCAGATTCCTACAGATGTCATCAACAAGATCACAGCAATGTCTCCACCCACCAATAAGAAAGAGACACAAGCTTTCTTGGGTGCAATAGGTTTTTGGAGGATGCATATTCCTGAGTACAGTCAGATCGTGAGGCCTCTCTACCTGGTCACTCGCAAGAAGAACAATTTCCAGTGGGGCCCTGAGCAGCAACAGGCCTTTGTCCAGATCAAGCAGGACATTGCTCATGCAGTAGCTCTTGGCCCAGTCAGGACAGGACCAGAGGTAAAGAACATGCTCTACTCTGCAGCCAGGAACCACGGCTTGTCCTGGAGCCTTTGGCAGAAGGTGCCTGAGGAGACTCGGGGTCGACCACTGGGATTTTGGAGTCGAAGCTACAGAGGGTCTGAAGCCAACTATACTCCAATGGAGAAAGAAATCCTGGCTGCCTATGAAGGAGTCCAGGCTGCTTCAGAGGTAATAGGCACTGAAGCACAACTCCTCCTGGCACCCCGACTACCAGTGCTGAGGTGGATGTTCAAAGGCAAGGTTCCTTCCACTCACCATGCCACCAGTGCTACATGGAGCAAGTGGATTGCTCTCATCACTCAGCGCACCCGTATAGGTAAACTGAATTGCCCTGGGATTTTGGAGGTCATTACAAATTGGCCCGAAGGTGAGAATTTTGGTGTCACAGATGAAGAGGAACAAGAACCAGTGACATGTGCTGAAGAGGCTCCTCCCTATAATCAACTGCCTCCAGAGGAAACACGCTACGCTCTTTTCACTGACGGTTCCTGTCGCATCGTAGGGATGAACCAGAAGTGGAAAGCAGCCGTATGGAGCCCCACACGACAGGTTGCACAAGCTACCGAAGGAGAAGGTGGATCAAGCCAACTTGCTGAACTCAAAGCTGTTCAACTGGCCCTAGACATTGCTGAGAGAGAGAAGTGGCCAATGCTCTAACTCTACACTGATTCATGGATGTAGCCAATGCTCTGTGGGGATGGCTGGAGAGGTGGAAAAAGGCTAACTGGCAATGTACAGGGAAACCAATTTGGGTTGCTGCTGAGTGGAAAGACATTGCTACCAGGGTAGGGAGGCTACCTGTGAAAGTCCGCCATGTAGATGCCCATGTACCCAAGAGTAGAGCCAATGAGGAGCACCAAAACAATGAGCAGGTAGACCAAGCTGCAAAGATAGGAGTGTCCAAAATAGACCTAGATTGGGAACATAAGGGAGAGTTATTCCTAGCTCGATGGGCCCATGATGCCTCAGGCCACCAGGGCAGAGATGCCACCTATAAATGGGCACAAGATCGAGGGGTGGATCTAACCATGGACAGTATTTCTCAGGTTATCCATGACTGTGAAACGTGTGCTGCCATCAAGCAGGCCAAGCGAGTGAAGCCCCTGTGGTACAGTGGGCGGTGGTCCAAGTACAAGCATGGGGAGGCCTGGCAGATTGACTACATCACACTGCCCCAGACACGCCAGGGCAAGCGCTACGTGCTGACCATGGTGGAAGCCACCACTGGATGGCTGGAAACCTACCCTGTGTCTCATGCTACGGCCCGGAACACCATCCTGGGCCTTGAAAAGCAAGTTCTGTGGAGACATGGCACCCCTGTGTCACCCTGTTTTTTTAAGATTTTCTAAGCCTTCTGATGTTGACATTCCTGGAGTGAATTTTCTCACACACTTTCTGTAAATAACTCATTGTTTTACATTCCTTTATGGAGGAGGAGAGAGTTGATGGACTGTTGGTTTGACCAGTGACATTGCAGAGGCCAGATGTCGCTGAAAGACACGAGAGAGCACAAGCACACCACCACTCAAGGTGAAGGGAAAAAAGGGAAGTTTTATTCTCTGACTCCAATATTTATAGCTTTACAAAAGTGACAGTGGATTGGAAGGTGACATTGACACCTCTGCAATGTCACTGGTCAAACCAACAGTCCATCAACTCTCTCCTCCTCCATAAAGGAATGTAAAACAATGAGTTATTTACAGAAAGTGTGTGAGAAAATTCACTCCAGGAATGTCAACATCAGAAGGCTTAGAAAATCTTAAAAAAACAGGGTGACATCTCATCCTTTTCCGTTTAAAAAGAAAAAGGAAAAGAAAATGAACAATGTGAAAAGGAAAATATGAACAACGTTCAATGTCCACTTGCAGAGGAGTCATCGGAGTGATCACTCTCAACGTCTGCATCCGAATCATCACTCAATGATTCTCCCGCTTGATGCCTTTCAGGTTGGTCACGGTTTCCATCTTGCCCGTCAGCTGGATTCTGTCTCTGCGGTCGCAGGTCAGGGCGAACACATTTTGAAGGTACCCAGCGTACCCCAGTATCTGTGGATACACAAGCATACCCGCGCCCCGAAGCGATAAGGTCATAGGGACCTTCCCACTGTTTGGTGACTAAATTCCGCACCTGAACTTTCGCTCAAAGCTGATGTGCCTCGTCCGCAGCCTGTAATGAGAGATGGTGATTCAAAATAACAGGGTTATTTGAGTTCTGCGGCACAGTGAGATGATTGATTGTGCACAAAGCTTTTGCCAACCGACTGTGCGGGGTTTCACCCTGCATTCCCCGTTTTTGTTTCTGAATAACCTGCTTCAAAGTACCATGAGCACGTTCTACAATAGCTTGACCAGTCGGAGAATGAGGGATACCAAACTTGTGTGAGACACCCCACAACTGCAGGAACTGCCGCACCTTTTGCGATGCGTAAGCAGGACCAT
Organism: Zonotrichia albicollis; assembly: GCF_047830755.1. Classification (NCBI taxonomy): domain Eukaryota; kingdom Metazoa; phylum Chordata; class Aves; order Passeriformes; family Passerellidae; genus Zonotrichia; species Zonotrichia albicollis. Next base: position 8,114,700 of record NC_133841.1, on the reverse strand, counting down.
TGTCGGTTTTCACAGCAGAAGGTATGCCCAGAACAGCAAAGGCCTGCCTCCAGTGGGCAAGGACATCACGGGCCTTCTCCCCAGTGTGAGCCGAAGCCCACATTGCAGAGGAGAATGTGTCCACAGTGACATGCACATACTTGAGCCGGCCAAACTCGGCAATCTGGGTGACATCAGTCTGCCAAAGCTCCAAGGCCCTAAGGCCTCTGGGGTTTACCCCTGCCGGCAGAGGCGGAGCAAGCGCATGGCAGTCATCACATGACTCAACAATGTCATGAGCCTCAGTTGGCGTCAGCTGAAACTGCTTCTGCGGGGTATGTGCGTTCTGGTGGAAAAGCCCATGTGATGCCTTGGCCTGTGCGAGTGTATCAGGCTGAGGCGCTACCCACGCTGGGTTAGCCAACTTGTCAGCCCTCGCGTTACCTTCTACAATAAAACCTGGCAAATCGGTGTGACTCCTCACATGCAGAACATAAAATGGATGAACTCGGGCCTGAATGGCACACCACAAGGTCTTCAGTAAATGAAACAAGGCAGGATTACTGACCTCCTTCAAAACCGAATGACCCAACCGCTGTGCGATGTCAGCCACATAGGCGGAATCCGTGACCAAGTTGAAAGGTTCCTGGGAAAATTTCTCAAATGCCATGACAGCAGCCCTCAGTTCAACCAATTGGGCTGACCCATCCTCATGGCCTTCCAAAACCTGCCACTCAGATCCATCCCTCCAGGTGACAATGGCCTTTCCCGTTCTCCCTGAACTGTCAGTGAAGACGGTGGGTCCTTGCACGGGTTCCTGACTATTCTTGGGCCGCAAAGAAATTTGTGTGGATTTCGCCATATGCAACAGCCTATGGCTGGGCAGATGATAAGTGATCTGCCCTGAAAAATTTTCCAGAGCACTCTGCAGGGACACACTGTTTGCAAAGCTCCAGTCAAAATCCTCCCGTTGCACCGGGAGTATGATCTCTGCAGGATCCGCACCCATCAATTGCAAACACCGTTGTCGGCATTTGATTATCAAGCGAGCAATTAGCTCAAACAATGCAGTTGCCGTCTTCTGCGGCTGATGGGGCAGAAAAACCCATTCCAGAACGTGCAAGGAATCCAACCATTTGTCACTCCATTGACCAATGATACCTGTGGGATGCAGATCTGGAGTGGTGATGAACCCAGTGACATCAACGGAGGGATCAATGCGATAAACCTGACAAGCCGAAACAGCTTGCTGAACCACCTCCAACGCCTTACACGCCTCAGGGGTCAGTGTGCGAGGCGACTTTAGATCAGAGTCTCCTTTCAACAAATCATACAGAGGAGACAGCTGTGCATTGGTTAATCCCAAATACGGACGTAACCAAGTGATGACACCTATCAATTTCTGAGCATCATTCAGTGTCTTCACAGAATGCACAAATTGCACCTCCTGGTGACAGATTGTCCGTTCCAGAATCTTGACCCCCAAGTACTTCCAAGGTGGTTTCTGTTGGACCTTTTCTGGAGCCACCTGCAGTCCATGAGCATGCAAAGCATCGAGCAGCCGAGGCTGAATCCTCAGCAGCTCATCCTGGGTGGACGCGGCCACCAAAATGTCGTCCATATAATGATACAGACGCGCATCAGGAAACTGCTTGCGAACTCCAGACAAGGCACGGGCCACATACCATTGGCATATGGCAGGAGAATTACGCATGCCCTGAGGCAATGTCCTCCATTGATATCTCTGTGCGGGCTCAGCCTCATTAATCGCTGGCACCGAGAAGGCAAACTTCGGTCTATCATCGGGATGCAAAGAATCGAAAAGAAACAATCCTTCAGATCCACAATGAGGACCGGCCAGCCTGCAGGAAGCATGGTAGGCGATGGCATGCCCGCCTGCAATGGTCCCATGCTTTCCATCACGGCATTGACCTTCCGGAGGTCTTGCAACAACCTCCATTTCCCAGATTTCTTTCTGATACAGAAGACAGGAGTGTTCCAAGGACTGTCAGAAGGCTCCAAATGACCCTGGTCCAACTGCTCTTGCACCAAATTCCGAAGGGCGACTAATTTATCATCAGTGAGGGGCCACTGCTTCTCCCAAACGGGTTTGTCCACCAGCCACCGTATAGGAGGCGTAGGACACTCTGCGCCCTTCACTGCAGTGGCCCCCATTAAAAATCCGTCCCAATACGCACCCCCCCAGGCAGACAGAACATCCCTCCCCCAGAGGTTGGCAGGAGTAGAAGTAACATGAGGCCTAACCCAGGCCATCTGTCCCTCCGGGTTCGTGACCAGCACGGGCTGCTGGGCCACGTAACATTGCGCCGTCCCTCCCAGGCCGGCGACAGATGTCCCCACCGGATCCAGGGGCCACTCCGAGGGCCAGGTGGCAAGGGAGAGAACAGTGACGTCAGCACCACTGTCGAGAAGCCCGCGGAGGTGGATTTCCGACGGTGTCGCACCAGGAACGGACAGGGTACACAGCATCTCGGGACGGTCCTTGGTCAGGACAGCAGTCCAGTGAACCTGAGGCAGCCCGGTGGATCCAAAACCACCAGCTCCACGTGACCGGTCAGCTGTCCTGCGAACAGAAGACTTAAAAGGCACAAGTTGAGCAAGCCGTGTCCCTTTTGGGATTGTGACGGGGGAGTGGGTGTGGAGACCATGGCACAAATCTGTCCTGTAAAATCTGCATCAATGAGCCCCAGGTGCACAATGAGGCCCTGAAGGGTGGCACTGGACCTCCCCATAAGGAGAGCACTCATGCCCCCACCCAAGGGACCAAAGGCATCTAGGGGAACCTTGCGTATCTCAGACGAATCTAAGACAACTGTTGCTGCGGTGCAGACGTCCACACCTGCTGATCCGCGGGTGCTGGCTGCAAGCCGGCAAAGGAGACCTCCATCGGTACCTGGGTCTGGAGAGAAGCTTGTGTCTGAGCGCGCCCCTCCTGCTGCGCGCTCCGCTTCACGTTTCCCGAACCCAGTAAAGCCTGGCCATTAGCATGAACAGTCGCCTTACAAACGTTAGACATGTGATTCGGCCTACCACACCGACCGCACAGGAACATGGGGAATTTGATCTTCTGCACCTTCTTCCCCCGCTTCCTGCTAGACTGCGCGTCCCCCTGCTGTGGCCGCCCGCCCTGCGGTGCTGCCCAGACCGGCTGCACAGCGGCAGCCACAGCAGCCAACTTCCGACGTGAGGGAATGATGTTTGCACAGGCTTCTGCCATCTCCCAGATACTAGGATCACCAGGCATGGCCGCTATAACCTTATTACAAGCTGCATTACAATTGCACTTAACAAGATTTGCAATCGTAACTTCCCTCGCCACAGGATCAGGCACCTGCCTCTCCACGGACGCAATCAACCTTCCCAGAAATACCATAAAAGGCTCATCATCCCCCTGGACAACAGTTGAAATCGGCTGCTTCGGAGCCGCCATTTCCAGGGTCTGCACAATCGCCCCTATGCCCAGCGATTTGCATTGCTGAAGCACAAGGGGATCGTATCCAACCTGTCCCTGAACATCCTCATCAGCATTTCAGCAACAACCCTACGCCTGGGGTCCTCTGGCGCCAGCGCAGCATTCCGCTTCACCGCTTGGGCCGCCATACGAGCCCACTTGGTCTCAAAAACACCAAGTTGCACAGGGTCAAAAAGAGAATGTGCCACACAACGGACATCGTGAGGTGTCAGCGGGTCCCTATCAAGTCTCCGAAGAATGTGCATAACCTCAGCAGACCCCAAACCATGCTGAGCAACTGCTTCACGGAGTTCCTTCTCCAGCTTATATGCAAGGGGTTCATAAGTGTTATGAGTGACGCCCCTGAGCACAGGGAAAGCCTGGGGACCCCCTGGCACAGCCACCGCACCTGCTATGTCCCGAGCCTTGGGCGCCCCAGAGACAAGAGGGAGTGATTGACTGGAAGCCGGGGCAACACCACTCGTCCCTGCGCCCCCTGCAGCACCGGCAGAGCCAAAGGAATTCGCCCCCCGACCCTGCAGATGCCGGGAGGAGACAAGGTCATTCATCTCGTCAGTCACGGTTTTCGCCTCTGGCCAGAAACGTTCAGGGTACCTCGGACGCACGGTCACCTGGCACGCAGGAAGCGTCCAAAGACCTGACGAGAAAGCGCCTAGGCGCCGGGCACCCACCGGCCTCCCGCCGGCCGCGTCAGCAGTTGCACTAAAGGTAAACACCCCAGTCCCCTGCTGCGCTGCAGCCCCGCCATGGGTCACCTCGGCGGCCGCAGCTGCCGGCACAGCCCGCAGATCTGGCACAGTGCCGGACGAGGCCGGCGCGGTCACGGACAAAGCCGGTGCGAGGCCCCCATCCCCCGATGCGGGGGCGGAGTGGGATGCCGAGGGAGGCACGGCCCGCGGAGCCGCGTCACTGCGGGGCGGCACAAGGGAGCCGGGTACGCCCCCTATGAGAGTCCGTCCCAAGCCGCAAGGTCCCGCAGCGGGCACCGCCCCCACCGAGCGGAGAGGGACGGGCCTCCCGCCCACCGGAGCAGGGCCGGGCGGAGCACCGACCGACGCCCCGCCCCCGACTGCCTCCACCGGCTGCGCATGCCCAGCAGGCTGCGCAGACCCAGAGGCGGGTAACATCCCGCCCCCGACTGCCTCCACCGACTGCGCATGCCCAGCAGGCTGCACAGACCCGGAGTAAGGCGAATTCGCTCCCCCCGCTGAGGAACCCGACTCGGGGGCGGGAGAGCCCACCCCCACCGCGCTCAGGGGGAACGTGGTGGACACGCCGCAGTTCGGACAACAAGTCGTCACCGCAGCAGCCTCAAGTCGGGGCGGAGGCTGACTCTTAAAGGCCGGGAAGGCACACAGAGAGGGCAACCCGTTCCCCGCCCCGCCACCCGCACAGGGCGAGGCGGGGCGAAGACGGCCCACCGAATGCAGAGAGCCCCCCGGACCCGGGACCCGCTGGCTGTGAGCCCAACCCACCCCGGGCGGATATTGGCCACTCCCCAGCACACCGTCGTGGGGCGGGGAGGGGGACTCCACATCACACAGGAGCTCAATCTCCTCATCCACATCCGAGATAGAAGGGCTTCCCTGGGAACTCCGAGGGGTTCAAGAACTAGACCCCCGCCAAAGCTCCTCGCATTTCTTCCACTGCACCAGCAGCGGTCCCACATCCACACTGCAATCATCAAAAAGGGCCTCCATGAGGTGGACCCCCAGGAGAGACCACTCCTGCTTATCGAACGCCTTCGCAGGGTCCGAAAAAAAACCTCGCTCTCGGGCCCACAGAACCAATCTCTCCAAATCATCCCAGGAAACAGATACCTGTTTACACTCCAGGACCCCCCTCCAGAGATCCAAAATGAGGGAATCATCCTGGAAAACCACAGAGGTTTCCATTGCCCCAAGAAGAGCAGGCAAAGCACCAAAAAGAGGGGGAGAAAATCTCACCAATCTCGCAATCTGCTGTCCGTGTCTCAGCCTTGGCTGCAATACACTTCGGCGGTCACCAGATGTCGCTGAAAGACACGAGAGAGCACAAGGACACCACCACTCAAGGTGAAGGGAAAAAAGGGAAGTTTTATTCTCTGACTCCAATATTTATAGCTTTACAAAAGTGACAGTGGATTGGAAGGTGACATTGACACCTCTGCAATGTCACTGGTCAAACCAACAGTCCATCAACTCTCTCCTCCTCCATAAAGGAATGTAAAACAATGAGTTATTTACAGAAAGTGTGTGAGAAAATTCACTCCAGGAATGTCAACATCAGAAGGCTTAGAAAATCTTAAAAAAACAGGGTGACACCCCTGAGAGTATGGAGTCTGACAACAGGACTCATTTCAAGAACAGCCTTATCAACACCTGGGCTAGGGAACATGGCATTGAGTGGGTGTACCATATCCCCTATCATGCACCAGCTGCAAGAAAAGTGGAGAGGTACAATGGTCTACTAAAAACCCAGTTGAAAGCTTTGGGTGGGGGATTTTTCAAGAATTGGGAGCAGCATCTGGCAAAAGCCACCTGGTTAGTTAACACCCGAGGTTCCACCAACCGAGCAGGTCCTGCCCAGTCTGAGTCCCTGAATGTAATAGAAGGAGACAAAGTCCCAGTGGTGCATATCAGAGGTTTGTTAGGGAAGACTGTGTGGATCAATTCTGCCTCGAGTACAAACAAACCCATTCGTGGGGTTGTCTTTGCTCAGGGACCAGGTTGCACGTGGTGGATAATGCAAAGAGATGGAACAACACAATGTGTACCTCAGGGAGATCTGATTGTGGGGTAAGAATGATGTGCAATATCACTGTTCATTGGATGTTACTGCCATTGTCTGTACATTAAACCATACAGACATGAGATAGAAGGAAATGTGTAAGAGTTGAAGGTCTGGGCAAGTGGAAGACGGAGAAGGAAATGTGTAAGTGTCGAAGGTCTGAGCAAGTGATAGATGGAGCTTTAAGTGACTAAAGTGAAAAGGGGGAATCCTGCAGCTCTGTAATATAGGGCCTGGATTCAGTGGTCCAGTGTGGGGATGTGATGAAGGCATGATGGGTATTGCTTGTAATTTTGGGGGAACAGATAGAAATTTTGTATGAATAATGCATGATGTGTTGTAGTATGTTGATGATATGGGGATAAGGAGTGGAATGTCCTGGGGTGACGTTATGATGCTTGTATCCCCATTCATCTGTTCTGTGCCTTTAAGACCGGCTCTGAAGAGTGGAAGTTTTGTTTGGGTTTCTCTTATCAGGGACACAGAGACAAGCAGTACATAGGGCTGTTTTTCACTTCTTGCTTTCAGCTTGCTACTTTGCTTGCTCCCTTTTCTGCTCTTGCTTCTGCTCTGCTTTGGCCTCTGCTTATTAGCTAGTTCTAGCTAAACAGTCCAAATTCCTTCCTGGACTGTTTCTCCTCTCCTGTTTCTGTGACCATCTCGAACCTGCTCCGGACTGGGACCCGGGAACACCAAGGGTTCGGCTGCAGCAGCTGCCCCAGTGCCGGAGGGACTGAGAACAGAGCAACCACCCCCGAAAGAGACTTTCTGATTTTGTCATCTTTCTCGGAGCAGTGTCATCGGGTATTGTTCATTTTGTGTGCTGGGGGGTGCTGGGCCAGTCAAATAAACAGGTTCTTTCTACCTCTCTCCAAGGAATTTTTTCCCGAACCAGTTGGGGGGAGGGGCCGTGTGGGTTTGCTTTCTGGAGGGGCCCTCCTTTGCAGATTCTTTAACAAATTTGCCCTAAACTAGCACAGTTTTGCATGGAGGCACTTACAAAAGAGATGCAAAGAGAAGCTGCTAGCAGTTTCCTCCGTGTCTGACACAGAAACCAATCAGTAATTAGCTTTGAGAAATGACAATCTGTTAAACCACTGAGAAAACTGATGTGCCTCTGTGAACATGCACATAAAAAGGGAACAGTTCTGGGAAACCCTTCTCTCTTTTCCAGCTGGCAAAGAGCTCACTGGCCATCCTGGCCCCCATCTTGGCTGGGGCGGGCTGGGCTGCCTCTGCCGCGGACTGAGCCCTTCCTGGGGAGCCCCCAGGCCCCATGGGCTGCTGGGCAGGGCCAGGGGAGGCCGTGGGGCCGAGGCCGGGCTGGGCCGAGGCTGTGGCTGCTGTCATCTTGCCACTACTGAGCCCTGCCCTGCTGCCAGGCCGGGCTGAGCCAGGATCTACCGGGCCCCAGGAGCAGCCCCAGGCCGGGCCAGCTCAGACAAGATTCTGCCTCACTTGAGATTCGTCCATGTGCTCGGGTGATGGTATGATGATTGTATCCCCAGTCGTGTGTTCTGTTTATGATGGATATTATATTCCGTGCCTTCAAGACTGGCTGAAAGTGAAGGTGGGGAGAAGAAGCACAGAGTTTGTTATCAGGATCTGGACTCACTCCTCCACAGTCTGCTGGAACACTGCTGTTTTCAGGGCACAGACAGGGCAGAGCACCATACTCCTTTTGCTTTTGAGTTAGTTTAGCTAGCTGAGGCAGTCCGAGTTTTCCCTGCATTGTTTTTTCTTTCCCTTTTCTCGGAACCATTTGAACTTGCTGCACACCAGGATCCAGGGAAACACCAAGAGCTCACACTTTGCATCCTGCTGGAGGCCTACTCTGGGCAACAGCCTTTGCCAGCACCGGAGGGACTGATAACAGAGCAACCACTCCCCGGAGAGACTTTCTGAATTTGTCATCTCTTCAGAGCAGTGAATGAGGTTTGTCATCTGCTATTGTTCATTTTGTGTGCTGGGGAGTGCTTGGCCTGTTAAATAAACAGGTTCTTTCCACTTCTCCCCCAGGAAATTTTTCCCAAATGCAGTGGGGGGAGAGGCCGCATGTGTTGGCTTTCTGCAAGAGCCCCTTTTGGAGGTTTTCTCCTAGATTTGCCCTAAAATTTGGGAGAAACCCTAAAACCCTAAAAGGACAGCCCAAACCCACCAGGCAGGTGGAGGAGAAGCCATCGGCTCCCAGCCGTGCTGCTGCTGTGTTCTGGCCTGGCCGCTGAGATCCTGGCCCTGCCCCAGAGCAGCCCATCCCGACACAGCCCCAGCGCAGCCGCTGCAGAAACCTCCATCGTAAAACAGCTGCGGCCACAAGAGCTGTGCCCCTCTGGGGCTCCATGGATGGACATCCCAGCTTAGTTCTGCTCTCAGAAGAGGTTTTGGTTCAGCAGCTGAATCCAGCACCTGCTTCCTTCCCATGAGCTCGGGACAAATGTCAAGAGAGCAAGAGGTTTAGGCTAAACACATCTTGACTTCTGCACTTTCAGCTTAAAAGACACTTGAGTCCAATTGAATTGGTTCAGGTCATTGTTTCCTCTTGCATGATGTTCTCCATGCCAGCTGTGTCCTGGCAGAGAGGAAAGAGTGCTTGTGAAGAGTTGGCAAAGAATGGCTTTTGCCTAGGAAGAGAGAAATGAAGGGCTGAGCTGGGATCAGAGATGGTTTGCAGTGTCCTGATCCTCCCCCTACCTTCCTCCGAACTGGTGAGGGGACACCAGGTCTAGCCCATCTCCAGGAGGAACCCAGGTCTAGCCTGGCTCCGGAGAGACACCAGGTCTACCCCTGCCACCGCAGACGGCAGCAAACGGGCTCCCTCGCACCGCGCTCCCGGCAATGGCAGAGCTGCCGCCGCCGCCTGCGCAGCCAAGTCCCAGGCCCGTGTCTCGGACCTGGGAGCCGCCGCGCGGAGGAGAGCGCCAAGGCGGGACCGCGCTGGGCCCCTGTCGGCCCCGGCCCGCCGAGGGAGACCTCGGAGCAGGAGGAGGAGGAGGCGGAGCGCGCCCGCAGGCCGGAGCGGCGGGCCGGCCGCTGGTGCGAGAGAGAGAGCGACAAAAGATTGTGTGGAGGGCTGATTGTCAATAGATGGCAGCGAGGGAGCTGCTGTGCTCCGTCCGAAAGCCTGCACCAGAATCAGGTGGTTTAGGAATTATTTAATCCGGGTGCTCCAGAACGATGCAGTCCGCACCAGGGCAGAGGCGGCCCCGGAGCCGGCTGGCCCTGCGGTGCCAACGTCCTACGGTGACGCAGCTCCGGAGCCGGGGTAGACCTGTTGTTTTGTTTGCTTGCTCAATTGTGCTTGTCTTCTGTCATCTGAGTCATCTGCTGCAAGCATGGGCTACAGGTGCACAGCCTGAATGGCCAAGAGGGGCATGAGAGCTCCTTGATGCCCTTGAGCATGCTGATGGGGAGCCCAGGGACATTGCCATGTGGATCTCAGCACCCAAGCAAGTGTGCCTGAGTGAGGAACTTTGCCCGCAGTGCTGCCCTGCATCCAAGTGTCCCAGGTGAGCTGTGGCACTGGGGTTCACCATTTGAGGAACGTGAAGGGAGATGACCACATCCTGATTGATGAGCATCGATCTCTGATTTACTGATCCAGCTTACACACTTTTATAGTAGTGTTAATTAAGTCCATACATATTGCAAAACCCGAGCTCATAATTGGTTACAGATTACACACCAACCCCTACTTTGTTTTCAATACCTGTGGTTTCTTGTTGAGGCTAATACTTGTTTTTCTCATCCTGCTGTTGACTTGTTATTGACCATTCTCAAGGCCTCCATGTTTTCCACCACGTTTTTCTCATCACTTTACTCAAGGACACGGTGTTTATTGTTTTTAAGGAAAAAGCCTGAGAACTTGCTGCTTACAGCTGCCTTTTACTTTTTAACCAGCTGTATGTAATCATGGCCTTTTCCTATAAGCCATGTCTGAACAAAACTCTGCAATATATTCCCCATTTTTCTTTTTTTTGCTCAAGGAGGTTAGTCTGCCAGGTTTTTCTATCATTCTACTGACCATATCTTGAATACAATTAAAAATACAAGGTAAAATAAGCAAAAGCATTAAAAGCACACCTAGTATCCCCATAAGGTTCCCCAGCCACGGTCCAAGCAATGGCTTTTACCCCAAAGGGTTAAAACCACCCCCAACTGAGCCATAATGTCCTGCCTTATCAGGCATTGCAAGGTAGGTGGTAATTGGACTACTGAAAAAGAAAGCTGTTAGCTGTTTTTCATTCATGTGAACCCGGAGAGGAGGCAAATGGCTAGGGCTAATAATGCTGGAATCTGCTCCAGTATCGAGCGAGCCTGAAAATGATCCTTTCTGTCCTTGAAATTCCACTTCCACCCTTTCCTTGGGTCTCTCAGAAAGGTTCAAAGTCAGTAAGGTAAGTCCTCCGGTGGATTCAAAACCATTTTCCCCCCTCTCTTGTCCTTTTATAATCTGTAATCCCTTACTCATTTGGCTCAAGTGGCACCATCTGAGCAATTCTCAGTCCTTTGTTAATTTGGAGTAGTGGGAAAGGGGTATACACCACAACCATATAGTCCACATCAATGACGCCAGGCAAAACAAATAATCCCAACGCAGATGATCTTCTGAACAGCAGAGCACCCATCTTGACCCTATATAACAATAGGTCCATGAATCCCTGTCGGGATTTTCTGTGGGTGCGTGGTCATCAGCATAACTCCTACAGCGGCTGCCAGCTCCAAGCCAAGGCTCCCAGTTGTGGCGGGTTGGAGACAGGAGAGGGTGCTGATGCTGCGGCGACGACTTGTGTCGGTGCGCGGTCACTGCGGTTCGTGCTTCCCGGTCCCTGCCTGCAAGCGCCAGTATTGTGGGTGTCCGAGCGGCATTTTTGGCACCAACTAGCCGTTGGATGCAGTGTTGCTGACGCTTGAAGTGGTGCAAGAGCAGCTTATGCCTGATTTTGAGAGGACTTTGCCTGTTCTTGTAAGCCTAGCCCTAATTGTTTGATTGCATCTACTACAAAGGCTTGTGCTCCTGTTGGCATTAAAGCCATCCTCTCTAATGCCTCCTTTATAGTCCAATTGGCACCCAGAGTATTAAGCACACTCCTAGTAGTAGAATTACAATTTTAAAGAGCACACTCCTTGAGTAATGCCCCCCTAAGATATTCTGGCACCCCAGCCCTTTCAATTGCGGCAGCAGCCTTATCAATAAATGACCCGAATGACTCTTCCGGCCCTTGCTTAATTCCCATGTACACGGGTATCCCTCCTGGCTCTTTTACCCTCTCTATAGCAAGCCTGACCAACCTCATAGCTTCCTGGCACTTCTCTTGCCCCAACAAAGCTTGTGCCTCGGTACAAAGAAAAGGTCCCAGGCCCATAAGCTCATTAACAGTTATACCATGGAGAGAGTCTCTCTGCTGCCTCTCTACCGCCACACATTCGTTTACAAGCTCTTGCCAATGAGCATTGAATAACAATTGCTGATGTGGAGTAAAGATCAATTTAACTATTCCACGACAATCATTCACTAAAAGAAGACTGGTGTCAAAAATATAGTCTAACATCTGTTTAGCTGGCTCACTTTTCACTCCAAATTGACTAACAGTAGACCTCAGCTGAAACAGCAATTTCCAATCAAGGGCTGTAATAGTAGCCTGCATGCCCCCCCAGCCCCGCGGATTGAATACAACAGGACAAGCCAGCTGGGTAGCAGCGCTGATAAGCTCTTCATCCCCCTTTTCCATAGCTTCTCTTGCAAGCGCAGCCCACGCCAACCTCCTCTCCCTTGCAATAGCCCCCGCTATGTCGTTTTCTGCCCCAGGGATTGGCTCATTACTTTGCAGGAGCCTATCGGGTGGTCTTGGCCACGGCTCCCATTGTTCAGGGGGTGTGGAAGCCTCAGAAGCGCTCTGTATAGCCTGGCTTGCTGAAGCAGAGGAGGGCGGCGAAGCAGGTAAGAAAACCGTCCTCATTGCAGGAGCTAATGGTGTTCTCCTCTCCTGATCGTAATCTTTATTACTCCCATAAGCAGCTGTAGCCTGCTCGGCAGCCTTTCTTTCAGCCTGAAACTTTAACATCTCATTGTGAACCACCCTCCATAATTTACCTAACTTCTTGGCAGTTTTATCGTCCTCTAAAGTAGCCTTCCATAATAAATCACCGAATTTACGCCACTCCGTTAACTCGTGAACCGTATGGGGGTTAATAAAAACTCCCCTAGCATAGCCATAAGTCAAAAGTGCTGGTAAATCCTTTTGCAAATCTATCCCCTCAACCTGCCTTTTTTGTAAAAAGGCAGTAAATAAATCATATGCTGCTTGCCTTTCCATACCTAAATCGTAAGCGCTTTTGCAGCCTCTTCAAGGTCCGGCAGCAGTATCGGTCGGGCTCGCCTTCACAATCACCAAAGGCACAGCGCGTCTCAGCTTCTTTTTTCTCCCCCTTTTTTTTTCTCTGCGCTTTTCTGCCGTCCCGGCTGCTTCAGGACCTGACCCGTGTCTTCACTCCTCCGTGATGCTTCGCAGTATCATGATCGGGGTTCACCATTTGAGGAAAGTGAAGGGAGACGACCACATCCTGATTGATGAGCATTGATCTCTGATTTATTGATCCAGCTTACACACTTTTATAGTAGTGTTAATTAAGTCCATACATATTGCAAAACCTGAGCTCATCATTGGTTACAGATTACACACCAACCCCTACTTTGTTGTCAATACCTGTGGTTTCTTGTTGAGGCTAATACTTGTTTTTCTCATCCTGCTGTTGACTTGTTATTGACCATTCTCAAGGCCTCCATGTTTTCCACCACGTTTTTCTCATCACTTTACTCAAGGACACGGTGTTTATTGTTTTTAAGGAAAAAGCCTGAGAACTTGCTGCTTACAGCTGCCTTTTACTTTTTAACCAGCTGTATGTAATCATGGCCTTTTCCTATAAGCCATGTCTGAACAAAACTCTGCAACACACATCCAGGAAACACTGCCGGGGCCCCCAGAGCCGCAGTGAGGTGGGGGAACCTGGCCCGCCCCATGGCATGTGCCCGGGCAGTTGAGATGCTGGGGATCAGGGTGCACTTCAGCCCAGCCTTTGGCAGCAGGGACACAGTTGCCAGTGCCGGGAGAGCCTCCTGCTCCTCTCCTGGCCCAGCATGATGGGAAGGAGGGGACAGTGGTGCTGCCAGAACTAATGCACAGCCCCAGTTAAGCAGGGCATTCATTTCTTGATCTTGGCAATGGATAGAGTGTGGAGCAGGGGGTGCCCACAGGGGATGGGTCTGTGCAGGACCTGGGGCAGCTGCAGACTGTCTCCCTGTCATTTTCTCCTGCCAGGCAGCGCGTCCAGCTCCTAAGCAGGAACATGCATGCATGCTGAGTGATTCCCTCCCTGCACAGCCAGTGCCCATCAGCATTGGGCCAAGGCTACCCAGCTGCCAACACCATGACACGCAGAGGTTCAACAGACAGAATTTGCCTTGCCTCTAAAGGCCTATTCTGCTGCAAACCTCCACTCTCCACAATGTCCCTTTTGCCACAACAGCTTCTGTTTCTTCACTTCCCAATCCTCCATGCTTCCACAAGTCTCACCAAGTTGTCATGCTAGAGTCGGTCGTCATCTCTCTCTTCCTGCTGGCTGCAAGGACCTCTTTTTTGCTGAGGGAAAGGTGAGTGATTTGTGGAGATGGAGTCTGAAGTTTCATTCTGCTGCAGGGCTGTTACGGTCTGACTGCTGCTGCTTTAGGATGGCCAGGTGCTTAGGCCATTTGCCAGGCAGCTGAGTCAGTCTTTTCTTTTCTCACCTGAGGCATGCAAAGCTGAGAAGATGAGAAAGACTTTCTCCAAGGGGTGACTGCCCTCCAAGAGGAAAGCGGGGAGGAGGAGATCAAGTGCATCCCTGTGCCAGGCACACCTTGGCTTCCATGCTGTGGGCACAAGAAGCAAGGCTCTGAGCTGGCTTGAACGCAGCCAGCACAGCTCCTGCACACTCTGGCTGCGCACAGCTGCTGACAGCTCCTGGGAAAGGGCATTTACATTTACATCTTCTTTCTGCTGGGCTTGGAGAATCCCTGTGCCAGTGAGGTGAGCGGGTTCAGCCCATCATCTTGACAGAAGAAGTCAGAGCACAGAAGGGCAGTATTGTTTCTTCTCTATAAAATTCTTTGTCTGGCCTGCCAAGGTCCATTCAACAGGTTGGACAGAGGCACTCTGGCTGCCCTCAGGGTGGTGGTATCTTTTTATACTAAGAACTACATGTACAATATTTACAATTACTTTCCAAGACCTATCACCTATGTTAGACAGTGAGCTTCTACTCTAAACCAATCCAAAAGTGCCACCATAACAGCAGAAGTTGGCGGCCAAGAAGAAGAAGGAGGAGGAAGACTGGACACACCCAGATTCCTCCACCTTGCTTCTCCAATCCCCATTCTAAAAACCCCAAAAATTTATTTTTCACCCCATTGACAAACTATTATTTTACTTAGAATTTCGTAGCTTTCAGATCCTCATAGGAGGTTGGTTTTTTTTTTTTTTGCATGGGTCATAACCAAAGTCACAGTGTCTTGGGCTCTGTGCCAAGGTCTCTGAGCCCCCCGGGCAGGGCCTGGAGCCCTCCAGGGCAGTCAGAGGAATTTCCTGGGTTCTGACACTTACCAGGAACTCTGTGTGGGGATTTGCATCCCTTGTCAATAACCCGAAGAAAAATAATTTAAATGATGCCTTCACTTACACCAGGGATCTTGCCTCAAGTCCCTGAAGGGGTAAAGTTGAGATTCCCCCTGAAAATTCCTCAGTGCTGGCTGGAGATCCGTAGATTCGGTGAAGCTCTAGGCTCATCTTCTGGCTGGCTCTCCAGTTCACTGCCACAAAATCTCTTTTTGTGACTTGGCCTGGGACTGACTGCCACCACAGACCTGATGCAAGACAGAATCATCCACAGCAATGACCCCACAGGGATGGTCAGAGTCTGGACACAGAGCCCAAAACCCTTTCCCCAACTGTCTCCAGGCAGCAGCAAGTTCCCAGCCACGAGGCTGAAGTGATGACAATGAAAGACAGAGTGAGTACTGTCACAGGCACCTTTGCAGAAAAATTCTTTCCTTAGTATAGTTTTAATATAAATATATTATACGAATATAACATAAATATATGAACACAATACTAAAACAACAATAATATAATAAATATAAATATTAAATAATATAAGAATATAAAAATGATATAATACATACATTATATTAATATAATATAAGCATATTATGTTTGTATAATACAAGTATATTATATTAAAACTATACTAAAAGAATGGAAGAAAGGATTTCATCAGAAGGCTAGCTAAGAATAAAAAAGGAATGTAAGGATAACAAAAGCTTCTGTCTCGGACAGAGAGTCTGAGCCAGCTGACTGTGATTGGCCAGTAATTAGAAACAACCACATATATCATAAAATAATAAATCAAGCCTTCTGAAACAGGGAGTCAGATCCTCATCTCTTCCCTCATCCGCAGACCCCTGTGAACACTGTCACAGAGTTCCACCTCCTTCCTTCAGGTGATGCACAGAGCCCTCTGTCTCTGGGAGCCAGTCTAGAACCTTTCCCAGTCCCACATACAATCTCAGCAATTCCTGTCCAGGTGATATTTACAGAACCGCTGCCCATTGCACGAGGGCAGTGTTTTGGAAAATTAAAAGCCAAGGACCAAGACCACAAGTTAATAAAAGAAGTCCTTAGTACAGTTCAAGATAAGCGTCTTTAGCTTTCAGTTGTACACAAGCACAGTTATGGATGAAAGCAACAGCAGCTCTGATCATATAGGAAAGGGGTGAAAGTAATTTTCCAGCTGAAATTCAGCAAGTTGTCTAAGATATTGCAGTTGATTTTGAAAAGAAGTTTCAACCCCAGTAGACTATAGTAAATTTCACCTATGATCCTGATTCTAATGTAGCCATTGTCTTTGTGCTTACCATACATAATGCCACTGTTTACGTTATCCACTCCATCATTGCATTAAGATTAAATAATGAAAAAACAGCACTCTACCCTTCAGAACATAGAGTGTGTGGAACCCTGGAATATTTCCACTCTGCCCCAGCAGATCTTTCCCAAAGCTGTTGCTCTGTTTCCTCCATGCACGCACAGCCCAGCTCGTGCTGGCAGAGGAAAGGTGACAACAGCCCAGAGCTGCAGGGAACCAACGCCATGTGCTGGCAGGGTCTGTCCCCACATGCTCTGGCCCCGGGCTGCAGCTCAGCCCCTGTGGCCTTGGGCATTTTCCTCCTACCTGCTTTCACTTCTCCTTGATTTCCACTCTAAAGCAGAGGGCAGCAGCTGAGGATGTGGGGACATGGATAGGCTGGAGGGGAAAATCTCTCCTTGCTGATTCTGAAACCAGGAACTGCATCAAAGATGTGGGGTGAGATTTGGGGGAAACAGGGCTGGGATTTCATGCCTCACTCAGTCCTGACACCAAGGGATCTGCGGGGCAGGCTTTATCCCTCCCAGAATGGAAGCAAGGGCTCACTTTGTGCTTTTTGCCCCCACCAGGCTCCAGCATCACCCACACTGCACAAAACAGGGTGAGTTGAGGCACAGTCTTGGTGCCAAAGCAGAGAGCAGGGCCCTGGGGACAGGATGTGCCTGTCAGGGTCTGTGTTGGTGGCTTGGGCTGGGGAGTCCCACAGGGCCCCCAAAACCCCCATCGAAGCCTTTGCAGATATAAATATTTATTAGATATTTTTTCATCAAACCATTTTGTAATTTATTTTCTCAGGATCTTCTGCAAATTTATTAGCTATAAAAATGTTACATACTGAAATTTGAAATTTAAAATTTTGGGTGTCTTCAAGTGGGAAAGAAAATCAAACAAAAACTGAAAAGGTCCAGCTACCTGCAGAATTCCTTGAGCCCAGGTCTTTCTTCTCTCTCTCATCCTTGAAGGCAGTCAAAGAACAGCATTTTCTTGGTCCATTCTAAGAGGAAAGGCCCTGTGTCATTAGTGGAACAAGACCTAACCTCAGGGGAGGAAAATTCATCTTTCTGAAGGTCAACCTGTCTCTACAGGCAAGCTGACCAAAAAATCCTTTGCCTTTTGTCAGAATGGGTAGAACTTCCTTGGGAGCAGGTTTTATGTCCCAGTCACGTGGAATACCTTTGATGCTGAGGTGGTAACTGGATATGGTCAAGTTCCTCTTCTCTCCCTTGTTGTAGAAGGGAGTGAAAGAGCAGCAACTTCTTGGTCCTTTTTAAGAGGAAAGCTCTGTGTCATTAGAGGGACAAGACCTCAGCTCAAGGCAGAAAAAAATGATTGTCCCAGTGACACCAGGAAGGACAGTGGAGGCAAATATCACAGGTTCTGTGAGGATGATAAACCTCTTTAGTTCATTCAATGATTTCCCTAATGAAACAAAATGTTGTTGTATTTCTTAATTTCCAATTTGTTCCTTGGATCCATGGAAAGCTGCAACAGAATGTGGTTTCCCAAACACCAACTCATACAGGCTCACCTTCAGACTAGTTTGAGGTTGTGTTTTAATTTGTAACAATGCTAATAGTAACACCTGTGGCCATTTCCTGACAGTTTCCTGACATATTTTACCAAATTGGCTCTTTAAATTTGATTCATTCACTCAACCTTTTTGTTAGACTGAGGTCTCAACAGAGATACAAATTGGGATATAAATCCCAATTAATACCCGACTGTTTACTAATTGATGTAATACTTCAGATATAAAGCTTAGTCCCCTTTAAGATGGCATCCCTAAAGGCACCCCAAACCTGGGCATGATTTCTTTGAGAAGTGTTTTGGTTACTTCCCAAGCCTTGCTGGTGTGGCAGGGGAAAGCTGCCAGATCAGAATCCAGCAGATATCAGAAAATATATCCACTAATACCAGGAGATGCCTGTTTCCTTGCTGGCGTGGTAGCTCAAAAATCAATTTACCAGTAACCTCTGGGAGTGTTTTCTCTTTTAGTGATATCTGAAGGTGGCCTTTTTAAGTTCAAAGCATTATTTTCAAGACATATCAGGACTTTTTCTGTAAAGACTTGACAATTTTTGTCATAAGAGCACTGGGTGTTTGAGTCCACAGACTACTTGCCATATCACCAAAATCCCAGTGGGTTTGCTGGTGTTTCAGCTTGAGAATTTGCAACACCAGTTGTGGCGGGACTCTGACTGGATTGTTGGGAGTTACCAGCCATTCTGCTCTTTATTCTGGGCTTTAAGATAAACAGCTAATTTTAAATCTGCTTGACTCTATCCAGGGCTATGTTCTGGGAGAGAAATGGCTTTCTCAGGTATCAACACCAGGTTGTGCAACCTCTTGTGCAGCTTTATCTGCACATCTGTTCCCTGCATGAATTTGGGAATCCCCTGTTGGTGTTGTTCTTTGTAGAGTAGTGCAGCCACTTCTCTGGGCAGCTGAATAGCATCTAGGAGGAACAATATTTCTTTTTTAATATTTAATTGGAAATCCAACTTCACACCCGTAATCCCAGTGCTATTAATCAATTTTGGAAATTTTCTCCACAGCCCCAGGTCAAATGCAGTGTTCTCTTGCGAGCCTTTCAGCACAGAAAGTTTAAAATTCTCAGCATCCAGGATTCCAGCAGCCAGGTGTTGTCATGCCACCCCTCCTGGTAACAGCTTTCCCTCCTCCCAAATGCCAATGCCAGGGGTACAGGTACACAGCCTCCCTCCACCTGTCCTGGCTACCAAAACCCTCTCTGGGCAACCATTTGGGAGGGAAGGGGACTGTGGAGAGAAGAGAAGAGAAGACATCTAAACAACAAATCACAGTAACACAGCTATACATCAATAAAACTTCTCTTAACATTCACATAATATCCATCCTTTAATTGCAAGAGCCAGCCATGGCATTACCCATCCATAACAGCAATTCATTCAATTTCCCTTCTCTTCTACAAAACAATGTCAGCTATAAAAGTGTCTTATAAACTAAGGTACTGTCCTCTGGCCACTTAGCCTGGGAGTTTAGCTTGCATGCTGACCACCACTGATTACAAGAATGGATTAGGTTTAGTTAGTGGGTCTTCTCCTATCTGTTTCCAGTTTTTCAACAAACATTTCAATGGAGAATTTGAAATATCATCTTCCACTTTGGTTTTAGAAGAAACTGACCCCATATTCAATAATTACAAATATACAAGTTACCTTTGTAAGTTGTAATGGTGTTTCCAGCTTTGTAATGGAGGGGGAGAAGGGAAGAGGAAGGGGACTGCCAAACCTGCAGTCACTAAAACTGACAAAAGAGGGTGCTTATAGTCCACAAATGCCATCTCAGCCAGGCACACAAAAATAAAGCAACTCCAAACCACCAGCAAACACTCAGCCATGCTCCAACACTCTCAACACTCTCTCTGCAAATGAATTTTTATATGAAGGGCATCCCCATGTGGATATGCTGGCAAACTCACATTAAGGTACCACTCTCACATGAGCACACTCTCAGAGTTCAAGAAGAATGCAGGGAATGGGAGGAATGCAAAGGAATTAACCAATCTTCACCACAAAGGTGGCTCCAGAGGAAGCTGTGGCCAGGTTTCAGTTGTAAATGGAGAATGTGGTTTGTTTGTTTTTCTTCTTTCCTCCATCCAAGTCAAGATGGAGGCAGCCTATGCTACAAGACAGCAGAACAAGGATTTTTCTTTAAATATGATCTTAGCCTGGTGCAACAATTCCGGATACTGTTAGCGTTCAGGAACACATAATCACAGAATGATTATATGCAGGTGCTTTTATTAAAGACCTCTGGGTGTCAGGAGACACAAACCCAAATCTGACTCTGACATGCTTTGGGACAAAACATGGTTTATATTCAATCATTATATAACTTACATATCAGTTATTAAACTTACATTGTTCTATTGTGTACATTGATATCATCCAGGCATGGATTCCTCGTGGATCCCTCAAACCTCTAACATAGATTCTCATGGTTCTTTAAACAATAATTATATCGAATCACACCTAACAATTATATAATTTATCATACACTGACTACACAGGAGCAGTTTGACATCATCCAGCAAATACAAGGTCTAACATTTCCCAGGGCCTACCTTTAACATTTTACCAGGGCCTACCAAGCCTAACTCCCTTTCGAGCTCCCCGAATTTTGTGATTTTAAAATCTTTTACTACCAATACCTCCCGGGGACAACCTCTAGTATTTCCTAGGGAACTTGTACCCCTGATAATTCTTGGCGACTTGAACTCAAGACAGGGGAAACTCTGACTCCCCAAGGTCAGGAACTCAAACTTCTGCCTGATAACCTAACCCAGGGACTCAAACCCCCCCTTAGCTCTCAGAGTCTTCTCTGCTGGTCAGAGTGACCCCAAGATAGGTTAGAAAGTCTCTTTTCCCAGCCTGGTGGTCAAAGAAGGAGTCAGAGCTCTTCAGTTCTTATTCTCAAGGTTGTTTATTGTTTCTTATTTATAAAATTCTTTCTCCTGGCCTGCCGAGGTCTGCTCAGCAAGACAGAGGCACACTGACACCCTCAGTGTGGTGTTGTCTTTTATACTAAAAGCTACATGTACAATATTTACCATAACTTTCCAATACCTATAACCTATGTTAGACAGTGAGTTTCTACTCTAAACCAATCTAAAAATGCCAACATCATCCAGAAGATGGAGGCCAGAAAGAAGAAGAAAAAAGGACGAAGCACGCCCAAATTCCTCCACCTTGGGACCATGAGCCCCATCCTAAAAACCTCAGAAATCTATTTTTCACCCTGTGATGAATTTACTATCATTCTACTTAAACTTTCTTGACTTGTAATTCTTCCTATAAAGGTTGGTAATTTTTTCCATAGGTCAAGATCAAAGACATGGAGGTCTTGGGCTCTGTGCCAAGGTCTCTGAGCACCCCCCCAGGCAGTAACTCTGTGTGGGGATTTGCATCCCTTGTCAATAACACGAAGATAAATAATTTAAATGATGCCTTCACTTACACCAGGGATCTTGCCTTGAGTCCCTGAAGGTCTAAAGTTGAGGTTCTCCGTGAAAATTCCTCAGTGCTGGCTGGAGATCTGTGGATTCATTGAAGCTCTAGGCTGATCTTCTGGCTGGCTCTCCAATTTACTGCCACAAAATCTCCAAAATGTTGGAACACAACTCCTTAACACTGATTTGGTTTAAAAAGGCATAATTTATTCAGGCCTGAGGTCACACAAAGGATACTCCTAACCATTCATGCACACATGATTTTGCAAATAAGCAATTTACACATTACAACTTACCCATTTACCAGTAAGCCCAGATTCAGTCCTTGTTTTGTCTATTCCTGCATTCTTGAGCCAGATGTCTTCTTCTTCTCTTCCAACTGTTCTTGCTGGGAAAGCAGTTTTTGTGTGCCTTGTTTCCCTGTTCACAGGCACAGTGAAAACTAAATTAATTCCTTTGCTGTCACATAGCATGAAAGCCTCTCTCCAGCTTCGTTCCCTGAGCACTCGTGCTCCTGCAGAACCACCCTGATAATGGACCTCCGTGTGCTGGACATGGTGGCTTCACCTTGGCGTGGCCAACACTCACCTGGACAGGCTCCTGGCAGGTGTCCAGGGTGACGTGGCAGCACGCAGTGCTCCTGTTGGTGGTGAAGGACGTCCTCATCTGGGACATGTGACTGTAGGTGTCCTCCAAGCTGCCCAGGTGAACTTTGAGCAGGGACCAGGCCCAGCTCCATGGCAAAGGGGTTGTAGTCCAGGGGGCTGGAGAAGAAGATGGCCATGGTGAAGGTGGTGGCCTCATAGACCAGGACTCCACAACAGTCGCGAAACAGGGGGCTGGAGAGGTGGCAGGTGTCAGAGGAGCCTGGGGGCACAGGGGGGCTGGGGGGGACAAAGCTGTGCCCGCTGTAGAACTAGGTCCTGGGGAGGAGAAATGGGGCTATGTTATCAGGGAAGCATGGTGAGACCACCAGTGCCACAGACATTTTTTAATGAAAAACCCTTTCTTTAGGATTTTTCCTCTTGAGAAGCTGAGAGGCCTCAGGAACAAAATGTAAACAACGATTATCTGCTGCTGTGGGATTGTGGAAGTCCATCCGGAAATCCTTCAGTTTTTGCCTCACAATTGTCATGAGAAAAGGACCATCGAAGGGTTAAAAAACTGTTGAGCCAGTTGGGAAAGAAAGTCTCATGCGTATTTAGTGCATTTACAGATGGTGTCTGCAGAACATGCCATGCTGTACTCGAAGGGGCATGCTGCCCTGTTCTGAACAATGGAACTGGACTTTCTTCCAAACTTCAGGCCTGGCTGGACTGAGCTCTGGGGTGGCTTCCCCCCCGCTCCAAGAGAAGACCCCTCTTGCCTGTCTTCAACCACCATGACAGACCAACTGGAATGCAAACCCCCTCATCAAAGAACCAAGAACCCCTCTGGCACCCTATTGGCACCCCCATGGACACCTCCTTCCAGAGACTGGGACTGTACCCCCTCCCAACTCAGGGAAGGGGGAGAACCTGCCAGAGTAGACGTACCTGGGAGCATTCGGCCATGAAAACAATGGACTTTTCCCCTCCATGGAAACCTAATTTCGGCCACCCTTCCCCCAACCAAGAACAGTATATCTGGGATTCGGTTCGACTGCCTCTCCGAGAGTCTCCCCAAGACGTGTACCAGCGAGCATCGGCGGCGGGACCCCGAAGGCATCACGTCTTGGTAGCTATACCCCATTCCCTGACCTTCTTTCCTTCCTTTTTTCTTATTCTATCCTTCTCTTCCCCGGATCCTCTAACCAATGCATATTTAGCTGTAGTTATTATCAATAAATTCCATCTTGTTGATTTGCTACTGCAAACCCCTGTGCCTTTGTTGGTTATTTTTGCACCCAAAAATCATTTGTCACCCGTTCATGTCGGGCGGACCTTCACAGGGATGCAACAGGTGGATCTGTGATTGGTCTCATGTGGTTGTTACTAATTAATGGCCAATCACCGTCAGCTGGCTCGGACTCTCTTTCCAAGACAGAAGCTTTTGTTATCATTCCTTTTTTTTTCTATTCTTAGCTAGACTTCTGGTGAAATCTTTTCTTCTATTCTTTTAGTATAGCTTTAATATAACATATATCATAAAATAATAAATCAAGCCTTCTGAAACATGGAGTCAGATCCTCGTCTCTTCCCTCATCCTGAGACCCCTGTAAACACGGTCACACACCAGGAGATCATTGTGGAGCAAGTGGCGGGTGGTGGAACCAGCAGGAGATAGTCTCACCAGCACTGGGAGGTGCTGGGGGCACTGGGAAGTGATGGGGGCATTACTGGGAGGTGATGGGGGCATTACTGGGAGGTGATTGGGAACTACTGGAAGGTGCTGGGAGCAGTGGGAGGTAATGGGAGCACTGGCGGACAAGTAAGAGATGGACCAAGCTCTACGAGATGCTCCCATCGTGGGATGATGACCCCACACTCTGGTGGTGTTTGCAGGGGTCTCAGGATGAGGGAAGAGATGAGAATCTTGACTTTATATTTCAGAAGGCTGATTTATTATTTTATTATATATATTATATTAAAAGAAAATGATATATTAAGAGTTACTAAAAGAATAAAAGAAAATATTTCATCAGAAAGCTAGCGAAGCCCCATGGCGCTCCAAGTCTTTGGTGTCATCATCGGTCGCCGGGCAAAGGGAGGCCTGGGGGTGAAGTGCCCCAGGCTGGCCCGGAATGGGGTCCGGGGGTCCCCGGGCTTATGGAAACTGGGGATCCAGGGGCTGGGAGAGGAGGATACCCGGGAAAGGGGGTGCAGGGTGTGTCGGGGACGAATAAGGGGGTGCAGGGGGTCTTGCAGTTGGGGAACGAGATGCGGGGGATCCCAGTGCCCAGGAATGGGCATTCAAGGGGGTCCCCGGGAGGCTCACCAAAGCCCCTCCCGGGGGGCAGCAGGAGCTGACTCAGGAGCAGAGAAAAGGGGGTGACCCCTGCTTGGGGGGCACATGGGGGACTCACACACGGTCCCGGGGGGACACGATCCCGGGGACCCCCCTCACCTTATCCCGCAGGGGAGGCAGAGCCCCAGCCCGGGCAGACGAAGCCCCCGAGCCCCGGCAGCATCCCGGGGGCGCGTGCGGGGCCGGGAGGGGCAGGATCCGGGAAATGGCGGCGGCTGCCGGGGGCCGCGGGTGCCTGGGAACCGAGAACGCGACGGCGGCGTCTGTGACAGCGGCGCGGCCTCAGTTGCCTGAGAACGCGGCCCTGGCTGGGTGTGCGCAGCCTGGGCTCCTACAGGTGGCTTCCCTGGGTGATTCGCAAAGGGAATTGTTCGCGGAGCATTGGTCTCCTGAAAGAATTCCTACACCCGCAGAGTATTGGCCTCTGCAAAAGGTTCCTGAATTTCCTTTGAAGGTAAAGATTAACTCAAGTTGAACGTTTTGGTTTTGTCTCATCTGCACTCTGAGAGAGAATGGCAAAGGGAAATACAGGATGGGATAATGCCCGTCCTCTGGTGCAGCAGTTCAGTGGTATGCACTGTCACAGACATGTTTTATGAAAAATCCTGTGCTTGGGATTTTTTCTCCTGAGAAGCTGGAGGCCTCAGGAACAAAATGTAAACAATGATTATCTGCTGCTGTGGAATGCAACAGGTGGATCTGTGATTGGTCTCATGTGGTTGTTTCTAGTTAATGGCCAGTCACCGTCAGCTGGCTCAGACGCTCTGTCCAAGACAGAAGCTTTTGTTATTATTCCATTTCTTTTCCATTCTTAGCTAGCCTTCTGATGAAATCCTTTCTTCTCTTCTTTTAGTATGGTTTTACTATAATATATATCATAAAATAATAAATCAAGAGTCAGATCCTTCCTTATCTCTTCCCTCATCCTAAGACCCCTGTGAACACCACCACAATGCCCAGCTGAGTGGATGAACAGTATATGCTCTACTGATTGTGCTTTTTTTTGCACTGGAGAAATGCAACATTTTCTAAATGTACTGGTCTATACATTTTTTTTGTCTATAGTGATTGCTTAAACTGCTTAAAGGTGAATGAATTCTGTTCAATTTCAGTGGGTTGTTATCATCTGGTTAATAATATGATTAGGGAGATGCCTCTGAACTGAGGTGCAAACGAGACCATATGCCAAAGTCAATAGACTGGATTTTATGTGACAGTAAATATGAGGAAGAGAGAGAGAGAAAGGAATAGAAAAAGAAGCAGGGGGAGAAAGAGAGCAACAGAGACAGATTAAGTAAAAAATATCATCATTACATGGATCCCATTGGCATACCATAAAATCCTCTTCTGGTCTTCTCTGTCTTGTCTTAAGTTCCCTTAGGCAGCTTAACTCACAGTGCCAAGTACCAGTCAGGGAATTTTCTGGGAAGGGTGGGCTTGGGTGGTCGCAGCTTTATTGTTCAGTTTTATTACAATGGGCAGAAAGTCCTTTATAGCAAAATTTAAGCCATTAGCCATAACATTCCAGTCTCTCCCAAGTCCTGTGAGGAGCAGCTGAGAGAGCAGGGGTGCTTTAGCCTAAAGAAGAGGATGCGCACTTTAGGTATTTTTAAGTAATATTTAAGCTGCAGCATTGTCTGGTCTAACAATTATTAGTGTTCAGATTTTTAGCTCCAGGTTTCAGTATGATCCATCTTAGAATTGCACAAGGTAGCCATATAGTTCAAATAAAGTCCAGCTAGAGGCCTACTAACTACTTATACCAAACAAGCACTCAGCTACTTTCAAATCATAGAAAATTTTTAGCACTAGTATATCTCTTGACAGTGGCATGCATTGGGTTGTGAATTTTAAGACTTCCATTGTTGCTTCTTTCAGTTTTGTTGAGGCATTGTCACTCATCTGGGAGATCCTGCCTTCAAAATGCCTTCTGCATTCCCAAAGAGGACCTCGACACCCCGACTTTTGTCCAGGGAAAGACTGACATCTTTCACTGTAAGTACCCACTGGGCTGTGTTAAGGCTGGAAATTGCCCTGGTGTCCCTGCTGTCCCTGCCCCAGCTTTAGTGCAAGCAAGAAAATTCTCTAAGTAGGTAATAAGCAGAAATATTATAGTAAGGCTATGAAATGCAAGTAATAAACGACATGGTTATGAAAGCTTCTTTTTAGGTGAACAGAGAGGGGGAATTGTGGGAATCTATAAAATCAGAGGGTTTTTGGAAAGCTGCAAAAGGCAGGCCCCAGAGACAGCAGAACTGTGATTAGAGCTAAGCAGCAGCCATGGGATAGGTCAGCAGAAAAAGTTTTTAAACTGTAGAAAAGCAAGGACAAATAGAACTATGGTCTGTGAATTAAGACTTATCTAGAATAACTCCCTAAGATACAGCAAAGTTCATCTAGCAAGTTTGAAGCTTAATAGTGAAGCTCTGTGCATTGTGTTAAAGGCTTAAAACCAGGTATTGTATTCAAAGTAAGCAAGCATTGTTTTAACCAAAGGTACATGTGCTTCTAGTGGTTGGATAGAACTACTGTCAATGCGCTTTTGCTCTGTGGGATTGGTCAAGAAGCTTATAAAGGAAGTGGCAACATTAATTTTTTTGTCTGCTGCCTGAGATGTGAGCTGGTGGCATCTTCCCATTGTCATAACCATGTAATGAGACTGATGCTGGAAAATAAAACAGCTTGAGGCACATTCCACAGCAGCTTTGTCCTGTTTGTGATTTGTACAGAGCCCCCTGCCACTGTCAAGATCAAGCTGCCCTTGGGCACCTGGGCATGTGGGGGGGAAGCTCAAACTCTGCCCAAAGCCTTGTGAGACAGGGCTGGTCCCAGCTGGAAGAGCTTCCAAAGCAGCTGTTCTCTCTCAGCTCCTGTGTGGGCACAGATCCAGCCCTGCTGACATAGTGTACAGCAGAGCAAATTATCTGCTGCAGCACGTCCAGATATCTCAGCACCTTTGTGTTGCAGACATCTTTTATGAAAATTCCTTTCCTTAGGATTTTTCCTCCTGAGAAGCTGAGAGACCTCAGGAACAAAATGTAAACATTGGTTATCTGCTGCTGTGGAATGCAACAGGTGCATCTGTGATTGGACTATGTTGGATGTTTGTAATTAATGGCCAATCACAGTCAGCTGGCTTGGACTTTCTGTCCAAGCCACAAGCCTTTGTAATCATTCTTTCCTATTCTATTCTTAGCTAGCCTTCTGATGAAATCCTTTCTTCTATTCTTTTAGTATAGTTTTAATGTAATATATATAATAAAATAATAAATGAAGCCTTCTGAAACATGGAGTCAGATCCTCGTCTCTTCCCTCATCCTAAGACCCCTGGGAATATAGTCACACCTTTGTTCTGCAGGATGGTGGAAATCTTCCTGTGCTGGGAATTCTCCCCTGATTTTGGTTGGCCATGTGTTGATGGTGTCCATCCCAAAGGAGCTGGCTTCTCTTGAAAGCTCTGGATTGGTAGGAATGTTGAGTGCTGTGCAGTTCTTGCCTGCTCACTGGAGTCAGGGCCACAAAAGTCCCTTGGTGTCTGGAGCTCACTTGACTGAAGATGCCCCATTGCTGAGGCCCTGTCAAGGAGATCCCTCTCTTTTCTTCTCTGGGGGGCTCTGTGAGCCCAGACAGAGAAAACAAATGCTAATTAACAGAGAGAACTAAAACTTGGACACATTCCTGTGCTCCTCACTCTTAGTACAATGTTCCTTTCTTGTGTCTCTTGGACTCAGCCAGCAGTGATATCTCCTTGCTGTGAGTTCTCAGTGCTGTACAGGGATGGAGTCAGGGCAGTTCTGAGAGCTCCTCCCACTCTCTGAAAAGGTCACTGCCTCAATCCAATGAAACTAAAGAGGAAACAAATGCCCAAAGAGCAGAAATCCCCAAACATGTCCCATCAAATCATGGAGAAGCCAATGGGACAGAGCCATGTGGTTGGAGTATGTGCATTGCACTCTGTATTATTAATTTATTTGTGTTAAGTATTTCAGCAAGTAATGTCCAGGGCTTCCAGGACTGTCCTGGACAATTTGATCACAAGTTGTTCACCAGCGGCACTTGTTCAAGAAATGCCTTTCTGAACAAGCACAACTCTGAGGTTTTTGCTGTTTTATTTTTGCCTTTCAGCTGCTTCCCTCTAAGTTCCAGTGGGAGAAGTTTCTCAACATGAAGATGAAGGCCATCACTGGGACGAGTTTTCTGCCCAGAATTGGCCCATGTGTAGACCTGGGGGTGACTCGTCCAAAGGTGCCTTTTCCTGCTCTTTTCCTTTCTGTTTGATGTGAAGTTTGAAGAGGGTGTGTGCTTGTGACAGGCAAAATACCTCAGTGTCGAGGTCCTGCTGTCATTGCAAAGTGCTGGGACTGGTGGACTGGGTGTCCTGATCTGTACTAAGCCAACCCAGATAAGCTCTGCTGAAGCTGCCTAAGTGTAGCTGCCATTGCTAAAACAATGGGGGGCAGGCTGGGGACACAAAGGCACAACATTGCCCTTTGCCATTCTCCTGCTGAAGGAGGCACCTCTTGCTTTAGTGTGGTCACCATCAAGTGCTTGGGGTCACAGGATTCCTTCCAGAGTGGCAGCGTTGGCCTTTGAAGGCCAAGGACCTGCAGGAATTACTTCAGATTTAACAAAACAAATTGCCTTAATGCTTTGGGCTGGAACAACATCTGGGACCCTGATGGGGTGTTAGATTTTGCAGGCTGCCAGATGTGCAGGGGACTGGCCCTGGGCAGAGGGGAATGGATGTGCTTTATCTGGATCAGTGCCTACTCAGAGGTGTGTTCAAAGCTGCTGTTCTGACAGGACTGGCTCAGTAGAAAAGCACAGACCAAATGGGTGGGTGACTGAGTTGGGCTGTTGTTATGAATGAGGTCTCTATATGTCTAATTTAATAAACCAACATTAGAATTTAGCAGCAATTTTAATTGAGCAGCAATCAATATATATATATATATATATATATATATATATATATATAATAATAATAATGCAATCAAATATAACCAAGCTGATAAAAAATAATTTGGCAGTGATTTGGATAGATGAAGCATAAGCAAAACCAAAAGAATCCAAACACAACTTCTATACTGTATGCTAATACATATTCATCAATAATTTTCTGTAAATCTCCTCCTATTTTCGATTCTTGAAATCAATGTCACTACACTGCACATCGCATGCTCTGCTTGTTTCTAAGAGGTCTTTTGGCTTTTGGTGGTCGCTTCCCATGAAGGCTTCTCCTCATCATCACTGTGCTTTGAACAACCCCACAAGCTGCAGATGCACCCCAAGTCTTGTGTTATAGAAGCCAACATTATAATCTAAAAATAAGCCTTATTATTTCATAGATACCTGGAATCATCCCAATTTTGTCCATTTCAAGGCAGATTCTTGAATTATCCCGAGGCCTGTTGCGTTTTGGGATGCTACTTATCTCAAACTACATCCTACATCCTGTTTTTTCATGAACATCTGAAAACATCTGTTTTGTGACACTGATTACATATCCTTTTCCTCTATTACTTTTTAACAAATGTTTTCTGAAATATCTAAAATATAGTTGCAATTGTTAGCACGAATCACATTTATTTCTCACACTGTTGAGCAGGAAATTGGCAGCAAGAGCCATGTAACACACTGGTTAAGGATTGCCCAGACAAAGCAGTTTTCTCCAAGCAATGCCTCTGCTCCAGAAACATCTGCTGTTGTTGTGTCATTCCAGACGTGCCTCTGCCATGGTATCAATAATACAGCAATAATTACAAGATAGCAATAATTACAAGAAAGCACCCATTTAAAGCACATGGAAAACAGAGATACCAACTCTACTTTTACCCAAGTGTCTGAGAAAATAACTGAAGCTTTTCCTCATTCAGCATTCATTCACCTCATTTGTCTTTTTCCTAACTTCTGTGTTACTTTATTTCTGCCTTCACCTCTGTTAGAAACGCACTAATATTTGAATACAATTAAAGGGGACAAAATCATCAAAGCAAAAGGAAACTTTTGTAACGATTCAGCTGAGCCAGTCATGTCTCCCTCCCTCTGGAGATGAACAAACACAGCCTCTGAGAAAATGGCAATCTTTCTATCCCCTTTATACCCAGCCAGGGCTGCCCCTGTCCCCTTTCCCCTTGGATGGGTACTTGGGAACTTCCATTCTCTCAGCTCTCCAGCTTTTCTATCCCCTCTCCTCTCCCCCTGCTTCCTTTTGGTCAGGTCTTCAACCCTGTCCCTCTCCCAGCTCACAGAAACACCCAACAAAGCAACCTGAACAATTCCAAACAATCCAAACAACAACACACAGAGCCAACAACTTTCATTTTTTAACTCAATAACCTTTTGGCTTCTGCAAAATATCACCTCATCTCTCACACCTCCTCTGGTACTGTTCTCTTCTTACTGATGCCTAAGTTCTAGATCAGAACAGATATTTGCAGTTGTGTGGGCCTTGGTTTCCCTGTCTCAGAGTGAAGGACATCCCAAAATCGTTTCCCATGGAGTTTGATGTAAATTTGTGGGTTTTTCTCACTCCACAAGTGCTCAGGCACTGCCCCAGAGCTCTGTGACCACATGGGCACAGGGCTGTGCTTAATGAAAGTGCAGCCTGGCATTCTGGAGAAGAAAACCTGGAGAAATCCATGCCAAAAGAGCAGCTTGGCTTGAGCCTGCTCTGTGTGGCCCAGCAGCTGTGGATCAGCTGAGAGCAGAGGCGGGTGAGCCACTGTTTGCCCAGATTTGCTCACCCAGAGCCTGTACTTGGGGATCAGTGTAAGGGATCCTTCATGAACCTTCCTCCCAGCAGCTGAACCTCTCCCTGCTCTCTCTGTCCTCTCCAGCTGCCGTCAGATCCCCCGAAGCCGAACTTGTTGCAAATTTCCCCACCAGAGGTGGAATTTCAGAACTTCAACCCTCGTGGTGTCTCTGAAATGGCTCTGTCTCTCACCAATGTGGGCAAGGTGAGTGCTGGGACGTGGAGCTTTCTTGGTTTCTCTGGGTCTGGATTGAAGGCACTTGAGATGGTAGTTCATGTTTGGACTCAGGTGTTTATTATTTCTTATCAGTAAAGCAGTCTCACAACCATGAGTTCAGCAGCTTTTCATTAGCAAAGCACAAAATGGCTAACAATCTCTTGATTCAAGGTCTTTTAAGTCTAAACTATCCAATTAAGAACTGACACCTAGATTATTTTCCCTTTTAACCCAAGAACTGATCCCACAGAGCCTGCAATGCAGACTTTTCTGACCAATTACAAAACATCACTGAAAGCCATGAAGAAGAAGAAAGAAGCAGCATGAAGAAGAAACTCAGGACGATACCCTGTGCCTTCCGTCTTCCTTTCATCCATGGCATCCTAAAAATCCCAAAACCTAAATTTCTCACCGTGTGATACACCTACACTACTCTCTATAATCTGTTTCACACTTTTGTGGATTCGGGTCTATCTTGAAGTCTGGGAAACTTTCTCCATGAATGAGGGTCAAAGTCAGTGCTCCCCTCGGGGTCAGGACACCCCAGAGCAGACAGAGAAATATTCCCAGTGCCCTGGGTTTCTACAGAGCTTTAACACTGTGCTGGAAGAGGAGAGAGGTGTAATTCCCAGAGTGTACAGCAAAGCAAGTTATCTGCTACAGCACGTCCAAAAGAAAATGTCTCAGCACCTTTGTTCTGCAGGATGGTGGAAATCTTCCTGCAGATTCCTGGAAATTCCCCGTGCTGGGGATTCTCCCCTGATTTTGGTTTAGCATGTGTTGATGGTATCAATCCCAAAGGAGTTGGCTTCTCTTGAAAGCTCTGAAATGGTGGGAATGTTGAGGGCTGTGCAGTTCTTATCTGCTCTTGTGCTTTGCCTTGAGTCTGTACCTCATCCTGTGTCTCCTTGGTTAATCTTGGCTCCTCTGCCTCTCTCAGCCTGTTTGGCTCACTTTGTGCAGCTCACA
Organism: Zonotrichia albicollis; assembly: GCF_047830755.1. Taxonomy (NCBI): domain Eukaryota; kingdom Metazoa; phylum Chordata; class Aves; order Passeriformes; family Passerellidae; genus Zonotrichia; species Zonotrichia albicollis. The sequence goes on along the minus strand of NC_133841.1, from coordinate 8,082,626 downwards.
GCCAAAGCTCAGGGACTGAGCCTTCTGCACTTTATGCTGGAATCACTTTTCATTCATGGCATGGGCACTGCAGGAGGTGTGTTCTGAAACAGCCCTGCAATCAGACTGATGGAGCAGAAGCAGTGAGAGGCCTTTAGGTGCCACTCCAGGCTCCTTCTCAGCTTCATCCAGCTCTGCTCAGCTTTTCCAAAGGCAACACGGTGCTCTGCTTTCCCTTTGCAGAAGAACAGCACATCCAAAGCCATAGGCTCCTGGAGGTTTCCACCTTCACTTGAACAAATTTGGATTATTTTGCAGTTTCCCAAGAGAGCTGAGAGGGAGAATGTTGAAAGATGTCAGCAGTTGTTTTCCACTGTAAAGAGGAAAACAGAGACCATTGGAATTTCAGTCAGGGAAACATTTTCTCAAATGAAGCTTGTGCCAAGAGTGGGCTGGTGGGAAGAGACAGGAGGGAGTCCAAATCATCTGGTTTAGACTTTTGGAGAGCATTTTGGTTCTTGGGGGTGGATATCTATGTGCTAGGAAATGCCTGTGTGCTGTGTCTGTGTATCCCAGAGGGCAGAACCTGGCCTGCTGGCTGCAGGCAGGAATGCCCAGCAGCCCAGCTTGCCTGCACAGGCAGCAAGAAGCCCTGGAGAGCCAAGACTGGCTTTTCATACTGAAACCACACTGTCAGTCAGTGCTGGTCCTGTTTCTCCAGGCAGAAAAAACCTTTAAAGCCCATGGTGATAGGCACAGCCTGTCTGTGTTTCTGTCACTTTTGGCAAGCTGGTTGCTCTCGTGGTTTTATGATTCTCCCATACTGCTTTACTGCCCATTTAAATTCTCTTTGCCATCTCCTTGTTTTAGGGGTTGTCTTGCTTTCTTCCTTCGTTTGCTTTTCAGGTTTGCTTTTATTCCCAGCAAAGCCACAGTGTTTGGTCTCCTGTCTTGCTGCTCTGCCTGCCTGACTCTGTTCCCAGAATGTCCCTACCCAAACCTGATCTGCCAGAAGGGAATTTCTCCCTTCTCCCACGACAATGTGCTTGTTTGCTTTCAGGTAGCACATTCCCCCTCTGGAACACGACTGCATGGCTGTGTGCAGGCAGAAGCCAGCAGGTTTCCTGGCCTTGTGGAATTTGCAGTTTACCACCAGCCAGGGGCTATGTACAAATCACAAACGGGACGGGGCTGCTGTGGAACGTGCCTTGAGCTGTTTTATTTTTCAGCATCAGTCTCATTGCATGGTTATGACAATGGGAAGATGCCACCAGCTCACATCTCAGGCAGCAGACCAAGAACTTCATGTTACAACTTCCTTTATAGGTTTTTTGACCAGTCACACAAAGCAAAAACACATTGGCAGCAGTTCTATCCAACCACTAGAAGTACATGTACCTTTGGTTAAAACAATGCTTGCTTATTTTGAATACAATACCTGCTTGTAAACCTTAAACACAATGCACAGGGCTCTATTATTAAGCTTCAAACTTCCTAATATCTTGCTAGATAAACTTTTCTGTAGCTTAGGGAGTTATTCTCGACAAGCGTTAATCCATAGACCATTGTTCTATTTTTCTTTGCTTTTCTACAGTTTAAGTAACTTTTCTGCTGACCTATCTCATGGCTGCTGCTTAGCTCTAATCACAGTTCTACAGTCTCTGAGGCCTGCCTTTTGCAGCTTTCCCAAAACCCTCTTATTTTGTGGATTCCCACAGAGATGACTTGGTTGAGGTGCTCTGTCTCCTTTCTGCTGGTGCTGACCTGCTCAGCCCTTCCTTGCAACCGGGCGCTGCCCAACTGCCCCTGGCCAAAATGCTGGAGCCAGACAGAAGGGGTTTGAGTTCACCCATGTGAAGGATGTGCCTGAACCTGCACAGCGGAAAGTGCTTTGGAAAAGGGGTCAAGGAGGGATGTCAGCAGGGCATGGACAGGTCTCCTCTCATCCTTCTTTCCACCAGTGGCAAAATCATTGTTTCATTGTTGGGAAGAATGAAAGTTTGACAAGAAAGTCTCACAGATATGTAGACTTAGCAGGAAGATTTTTAAATGTGGAGTCTGATGAAGGAATAGAGATGGAAGCAAGTTTTGATATAGAAGAAAAGAATTGCTGAGCCAGTCTTACTGGATAACCAAGAAGGCAAAGGGTGTGTGAGTTAGAAGGGCTTTTTATGACTTAGAACAAAGGATAAACCCACCTCAAACAAGAAGATGTTTTTACCAAGCAAGAAGATAGCACTGGCAAACAAGGCTACTGATGTGGCAAGCAGAAAAAAGGTGTCAGAATTTTCCACTGCAAGAAAACTGAATAACAACTTGTAGCTTCAACTGTAATGCACAAACTTCTAGTGATTGGAGAATAGTAACAAGAATATGGTAATGATAGTAGTTATGATAGGCTATAGGTACAAGTTAAGGTATAGATTGGTTCTCCTGTGTGAAGATGCTCAGCAAAGAAAAATATAGAATGCATTGTAGCCACAATTAAAGGGTGTCCAGGCCTGCCTGCAGCTGAAGCTGACAGCTGTAGGCACAGGCTCTGTCACCCATGACCCTGGACTCCTATAACGTCTTGGATGGAATAAACTGCATTTTGGAGAGCTGCCTGGAGTCCTGCATCCCTCTTTGAGGCTCTTACATTTCATGTCTTTGCTGCAGGTTCCTCAGGTGGTGAAGGTCTCCATGGAGAGCTCCCCTTACTTTCAGCTCTCGTGCTCCAGCGATGTTTTCCGTCTGGTGCCGCCGGGCGCCTCTGCGCCTGTGCACATCCGCTTCACTCCCAGAGAGAACAAGGTGGGACTGGAGGAGCCAAAACACAGAATGATCTTGTCTCGGTTTGGAAAGACAGGAGTCTGCTAAGACAGGAGCCTCTTCTGAAATAGAGAATGTAAATCCTCTCCACCCCTCCGAATTGGTATAAATTTTAAATTAAGAGGCTCTCAGGCAAAAATATGGAAGCAGGAAGTAACAGTTCTTTAATAGGGAAAAGAATGCAGCTCACTAGAACAACACTGACAGAGTCAGAACACAACCTGACAACCTGTGGGGTGTCTCAAAATGTCTGGATTATATCTGGGTAGCAATGCTTGCCTCCTCCCTCTGGGCAGAGCATCTCACAATGGGATGTCTGTTCTTATCAGTCATGCAGTGACATTCAATAGTCTGTTATCAGCAGATGTCCCCTCCTGAGGGAGGTGTGCATGTGGTTACTCAAAGAGAGAGATAAAGCAAACTGCCCACTTGACAAAGATAATCTGCCATACAAATGGTAATTGAGAACATCTTGCATTGCAATCTTCAACATGTCTCCACAGCCACTGTTCTCCCTGCACTCTGGCTCCAGCCCATTCCATGTTGTGAGCTGGGCTCCAGTCCATGGGCAGGCAGCCTGCAGCCAGTCACACCTTGGCACTGCTGGAGGGCACTGCAGCCAGGCCTGACAGGCTCTGCTTCCCTCCCTGCACATCCCTGAGCATTGCCAAGGGATGATGCACAGGGAACAGTGAAAATGACAGAGGGCTGTTGATAGATCTTTGGCCATCTCTAGGTGTGACAGTGTTCACAGGGGTTCTTGGATGAGCGAAGAGACAAGGATCTGACTCCATGTTTCAGAAGGCTTCATTTATTATTTTATTATATATATTGTATTAAAACTATACCAAATGAATAGAAGAAAAGGTTTCATCAGAAGGCTAGCTAAGAATAGAATAGGAAAGAATGATTACAAAGGCTTGTGGCTTGGACAGAAAGTCCAAGCCAGCTGACTGTGATTGGCCATTAATTACAAACATCCAACATAGTCCAATCACAGATGCACCTGTTGCATTCCACAGCAGCAGATAACCAATGTTTACATTTTGTTCCTGAGGTCTCTCAGCTTCTCAGGAGGAAAAATCCTAAGGAAAGGATTTTTCATAAAAGATGTCTCTGACAGCCCCATGTTCCTTAGAAGGGACTTAGGAATTCTTTAACATCATTAAAATTTAGAGTAAAAATTGTGGTAGCCTAGGGCAGTTCTCTGGATGACCCAAGTGACACAAGAGCTGAATGCCACTGAGATAGGTTTTGCAAAGTGCACTGGTGCCTTTAAAATGTGACATATTAGTAGAACTTAGTGTTGATTTAAGGGTGCAGTAGGTAATTTTTTGCCCTTGAAGGGTTATAGAAATGGTTTTTCTTCTACCACGGGGATGGCACTAAATGTCCTCTGCTGAGCCAGTTTCTTTTCCTGCAGGATTATTCCCATGAACTCGTCTGTGTCACTGAAAATGAGAGGATAGTTGTGCCAATTCGGGCCATTGGTGCCCGAGCTATCCTGGACCTCCCTGCCCAGCTGAACTTCTCCAAATGTCCGGTCAAGGTCAGCACCCAGCAGACTCTGCTGGTGCGCAATGTCGGTAACCAGGCAGCTCGTTACCAGCTGAGCACCCAGAGGTGAGGATCTGTCCTTGTGCAAAGCACCTTTGGTGATAACAGGGCTGGGGAAGAGCAACAGAAGGAACTAGGCTTCTCCATCAGCCAGCAGTGATGTTCTCACCAGGGGGAATGGGAACTTTCTTATTATTGTGTGTGATGGTTCATCACCAATCTCTCCAGAAGACACTTTTGAGTGACAGAGTGATCACCAGCAAAGCAGCAAGGCCCAACAAAAGGAACTTTTGTTTCCTCAGTGGGGCTGTAGAAGAGCACAAAGCCCAGCAGCTGCTGGGCTGGAGCACTGAGCTGTCCCTGAGCATCAAAGCACAGAGTCTTGTGTTTGTCAGGCAAGAGCTGCTCACCTGGTGACCAATCCTGATTGCTCCTGTTAAATCCAAAGTGCACCAAGACATCTGCATAATTATTTCCAACACATTGCACAGAGTTTGTCTGGTGGGCAAGCAGACAGTTACCAGCCTGCATGACAGCCCAGAGTCCCTGACTGCATTGCTGGTAAACACACAGAAACCTCCGGTTCTGCTTCCTTGATGTGCCCCTGCTCATGGTGCTTCATTTAGCTGGGATTGGACCCTTCAGACTGTAAATGGCATCCTCCTTTTGGGTTTCCCTGTCACTGTATTGCTCTAATCTGCATTTGCACTCTCTCAGAATTTTGATTGCTCCTTTCCCTAGAGCTTTCATTGAAATGTTGATGAAATGTGCCCTTTTTAGGCTAAACTGGGATGTTTTCAAGGTAAAATAAACCAAAAGAACCACACTGCAAATTCAACAGTAATTATTCCTTGGTCTCCAAGGAAAAGTTCCTTCTCCCTGTCTGATTCCTAGGCTGTAATCTCCCAAGACAGGGAGTGCTCTAACATTTGCATCTCTTGAGATGAGCTTTATAAACAGCAGGAAAAGAAATTCCTGAGGCAGTCAGTGTCAAGTTGTGCATGCAGAATGGCCCTGAAGCCTCTCTGTGCTTTTCACAAACCATTCTCTGATGGGATTGCTGGCAGTGAGACCCTTGAGTCTCATTGCAGAGGGCTGGATGCACAGTCTGGGGGAGGTGAGGTCATTTTACCCCACAGCATCTTTTGAGGGCTGGATCTCCTCAGCAGTGGCTCAATTGCCCTTTCTGACCCTGCTCTGTCTTCTGCTGACTGTGATTCGTTTGCTCCCTGCTTGCTCCGGTGTTGTAAACACCAATAACTTGTGTTAAAATTTTAAAAGTTTAACAGTAATAAAATAGTTATAACAAGAGTAATAAAAATTAGAGCGATAACAATTTGGACAATCTGAGTTAGTACAATAAAAAAGCAAAGAATTATGGACATCCAGGCGTTCTGCTCCAGCAGAGAACATGTTTTGCCAACAAAGGATTAATCCATAAAAGCAATTGCCTGTTGCATATTCATATATCTGATATGTGATGCAAACATTCCTTTCGAATTAGGGATTTTTCTGTTTATTGTCAGCTTCCCCCCCTCATCTTGTAAATCAGTCATCTCAGTCCCCACAAAGTCTAGTTCTTCCTGATAAGGAGGCAATAATTCTTCTCTTGAGGTTTTGGGTGTCATGCTGCTGTTATCTCTGTGTCAATAATTTCTTGATTATCTTATCCATTTCTTGAGCTAGTTAGAACAAGTATCTTACATCACATAGTTTATATTTTAATATTATGTTGCAGCCTAAAACGACATTTAGCACACTACTTAAAAAGGATGAATACAGTACTACAAAATATTTTCTCAACATAACACATATAGTATGTGTTATGTTTATTTAAAAATACAAATTTATAAATTTATAAATATAAAAATATTTTCAAATATAAATTATAAATGTATATAAATTTTAGTATAAAATTCAAATAATTTTAATTATAAATTAATATAAAATTTATTTAAATATATAAAATTTTAGATTTTTATATAAATTTTTATAAATTATATAAATATATAAAAATAAAAATATTTAAAATAGAATATATTTAATAATAAATATAAAAATAAATGTATAAATAATGATATTTAATTTTATTTATAATTTTATATATTTGTATAAAGATAAATTTTAATTTTTATTAAAATTATAAATATTAATTTTAATATTTGCAAAGAGCCAATCATATAATATGCATTTTTCACACAAGTGAGCTGAGGTGAGCTGCACTGCAGAAGGAATCTCATGCCCAGGTGTCCCCCAGCCCTGATCCCTCTCTTTGTACTGCAGTCCTTTCTCAGTGGTGCATTTTGAGTGTGTTGTTGCTGTTAGCTCTATGTGAATAATTTCTTGATTTTTTTATCCATTTCTTGAGCTAGTTAGAAAAAGTATCTTCCATCACATAGTTTCTAATTTAATATTATGTTCTAGCCTAAAATTACATTTATCACACTACTTAAAAGGATTAATAGAGTACTACAAAATAACTTCCCAACATAACCCACATAGTAGGTGTCCTGTTTATTTATAAAGATAAATTTATAAATTTATAAATATAAAATATTTATAAAGATAAATTTTTATATAAATTAAAGATGTATATAAATTTTAGTATAAAAGGTAATTTTTTCATAAAATTAATTTATATAAAATTAATTAAAGAAAATTAAATTATATTTAATAATATTTATATTTTTATACAATTTTATAAAGGTAAATGTTTATTTTTTATAAATATAAGAATATACAAATATATAAAATTATAAATATAGATATAAATATAAATATAAATATAAATATAAATATAAATATAAATATAAATATAAATATAAATATAAATATCAGTATGAATGTAAGTATAAATATAAACATAAATGTAAATATACATATAAATCTCATGCCTAGGTGTCCCCCCTGCCCTGATCCCTCTCTTTTTGTTGCAGCCCTTTCTCCGTGGTGCCAGCCATAGGAATTCTGGGTGCTGGTGACACCGTGCAGGTGACAGTGGAATTTCACCCGCTGACCAAGGGTGACCATTGCAGCCTCCTGAGCTGCAGCACAGGTGAGTGCTGGGCCCTGCACTGTGTCTTGGTTTGGAAAGACAGGAGTCTGCTAAGGAAGGCAGGAGCCTCCCCTGAAATGGAAAATGTAAACCCTCTCCACCCCTCCAAATTGCTATAAATTTTAAATTAAGAGGCTCTCAAGCAAAAAATATGGGAGCAGGAAATAACAGTTCTTTTATAGGGAAAAGAAAAAAAAAAGGACAAGATCAACAATGCAGTAAAGTAAACAACACTGACAGAGTCATACCCTGTGGGGTGTTGGTAGCAATCCAATTGGAAATGTGGCTGCAGTCCTCCTGCAGTGTCAGGTGTGGTTCTGTTGGAGCAAGTCAGATCTGTAGAGAAGGATGTATTCTTCCTCCGAAGATCCAGTGGAGGAAGAAGCTGCTGCTATTCCTCTGGGAAATCCAGTGCAGAAAGCGGTGCCGGTGTCTCAAAAGCCTCTGGATTATATCTGGGTAGCAATGCTTGCCTCCTCCCTCTGGGCGGAGCATCTCACAATGGGATGCTTCTGTTCTTCTCAGTCATGCAGTTGACATTCAATAGTCTGTTATCAGCAGATGTCCCCTCACGAAGGAGGAGTGATTGTGGTCACTGAAAGAGAGAGATAAGGCAAACTGCCCACTTGACAAAGATATTCTGCCATACAGATGCTAATGGAAAACATCTTGCATTGCAATCTTTAACACACAGCTAAAAGCTGTGAGACTTCCTTCTATGCCCTGTGGTTTGCTCTGTTCCTTGTGCTTCCATCAGCAACTGAGCTGAGCAAAGACTCCCCTTTGCTTTGTTCCAGGTGAAGAAAATATCTACACAAACCTGCATGGAGAAGCTGTAGATGTCAATGCTGGCTTGAGCACAAATTCTGTGGAGTTTGACAAGACTTTCATCACCATGTCAAGCCACAGAACCCTGTTCATTGAAAACAGGAGCAACATCAAAGCCCACTTCCAGTGGAAGGCTTTTCCTACTGAGGAAGAGGAGAATGAAGAGAAGAGGAGGTTGGTTTGAAAGATGCATTTCAGTGAGATCCATGGCCCAAGACTAAAACTGGCGCGTGGCCTCAGAGGGGTGTTGGTGCTTCTGAATGGTTTAGGCCAAGTAAACCATGCCTGGCACTGGGGTGTGTGTCCCTGGGCTTCAGGAGCTCAGCACTCAGCATTCCAGTTCCATTTATACTCCAGCCAGGGATGGCATTTTGGGAAGGAAAGGTTGGTTGCGATGACTGGATTTTCTCAAGTTCTAATTGGGCTTTTGCCTCTCTAATCTTCTTGCTACATGACCTGGCAACATCCTTGAACAATTCACTCTTTCCATAGGTGATACACACCCTCTTTTTTCCCTTGGTTCCTTCAAAAGCTCCTTGTCCATCCAGGCTGGTTGTCAGCTTTATCTTTCCACACACAGGGACAGTCTGTTCCTGTGCCTTCCAGACTTCTTTCTTGAAGTGTGTCCATCTTTCCTGGACCCCTTTGTTTTTAAGGCTGTTGCCCAGGGTACTCTCCAAATCAGTCTCTTGAACAGGCTGCCCTCCACAAGTCCACAGTGGAAGTTTTGTTGATGCCCCTCCTCGTTTCACCCAATATTGAGAACTCTATTATTTCACAGTCACTGTACCCCAGACAATGGTGAACAGATTAAGTTCATTTAGTCATGAGGGAATTTCCTGGTGATATCCAGTACCTGGAGCCCAGGGAGGCAGCAGACTGTCCTGTGGAATGGATCCAGTTGACACTCAGGGCCCTCAGTTCCCCTTAAAAGGGAGTCACCTACTACCACTCCCCTTCTTTTCTTCTCAAGACCTTAGGCTGTGATCTGTCTAACAGACTAAGTGCAACTGGGAGCCTGTGCAGACAGAATTTGTTCTTTAGTGTCATCTGCCTGACGCTCTGGAGCCAGGGCCTCACACCTGTTCTGTCAGGGCACATGGGCAGGTGATGGGGGTCAGGATTAAGAGCCTGAATGAGGGATGTGGGACTCCAGGCAGCTCTGCAAAATGCAGTTTATTCCATCCAAGAGGTTATAGGAGTCCAGGGTCATGGGTGACAGAGCCTGTGCCTACAGCTGTCAGCTCCAGCTGCAGGCAGGCCTGGACACCCTTTAATTGTGGTTACAATGCATTACATACTTTTCTTTGCTGACCATCTTCACACAGAAGAACCAATCTATACCTTAACTATTATCTATAGCCTATCATAACTACTATCATTACCATATTCATGTTACTATTCTCCAATCACTAAAAGTTAGGGTGTCACAGTTGAAGCTAGAAGTTGTTACTCAGTTTTCTTGCAGTGGAAAATTCTGAGACCGTTATTCTACTTGCAACTTTGCTGACTTGTTTGCCAGTGCTATCTTTCTGCTTGATAAAAAGATCTTCGTGTTTGAGGTGGGTTTATCCTTTGTTCTAAGTCATAAAACCCCCTTCTAACTCACAGACCCTTTGCCTCCTTGGTCATCCAGTAAGACTGGCTCAGCAATTCTTTTCTTCTATATCAAAACTTGCTTCCATCTCTATTCCTTCATCAGACTCCACATTTAAAAATCTTCCTGCTAAGCCTACATATCTGTGAGACTTTCTTGTCAAACTTTCATCCTTCCCAACAAGGATGGCATTTTATTACCTCTCCAGCAGAGACCCATTTCCATTCTCCACTGTCTCCTAGGTCTCCTCCTTCTGCCTGATCCTAGGAAGGGCAGGGCTCCTCTGGCTCCTGCTGAGCTTCTCTCAGGGTTGGTTTTATTTCTGTTTCACTCTCCCTGATGCTCCTGCGCCTTTCCACTGCTTCCTTAAGCTCTGCCACTGGACAGAGCAGAGCATTCAGTTGCTCACAGCACACGCAGGTGTCTTTGGCACCATCCTCTGATCTTAGCACCAGGCTCAGAGCCTCCCTGCAGCCAGGGGCTGGACAGCTGCGTCCTTCCTAGGGGTTCTCTTTGAGTTATACACTCCTCCTGGCAGCAGCAATGGCTTTGCATAATTTGTGAACTGTTGGAGAATTTTGCTCAAACATGGCTTGAGGAAAAAAGGCCATGAAAATATACAGCTGATGGAGAAGTAAAAGGCAGTTGTAAGCAGCAGTTCCCAAGCCTGTTTCTGTAAATAATAAGGTTCTCAGGCACATTTTTATAAACAGCAGGGTTCTCAGGCAGTTTTCTCATAACAGGTAAACATTCTATCTTTGGCTGTTTTGGGAAAGTAAAAGTAACAAACATGGAGGTTTTGAGAACCATTCATAGCAGGGTGAGAACACAAATCTTGGTTTCAATAACAAACCACAGGTATTGAAAACAAAAGGAGGGGTTGGTGTTTAATCTGTAACCAATGATGAGCTCGGGTTTTGCAATATATATGAACTTAATTAACCGTTATGAAAATGTGCATGGTTGATCACTAAATCGGAGTTCGATGCTGATCAAAGGATGGGTTGTCTCCCTTCGCTTTCAGTAGTGAACCATAGCTGGGAAAGGGGAAAGAGGAAGGGAGGGAAGGGGAGGAAGGAAGGAAGGAAGGAAGGAAGGAAGGAAGGAAGGAAGGAAGGAAGGAAGGAAGGAAGGAAGGAAGGAAGGAAGGAAGGAAGGAAGGAAGGAAGGAAGGAAGGAAGGAAGGAAGGAAGGAAGGAAGGAAGGAAGGAAGGAAGGAAGGAAGGAAGGAAGGAAGGAAGGAAGGAAGGAAGGAAGGAAGGAAGGAAGGAAGGAAGGAAGGAAGGAAGGAAGGAAGGAAGGAAGGAAAAGAAATAAAGAAAGAAACAGCAAGCACCTCAAAACCAGCAAAAAGACACAACCCACTACACAAGGAGGGTGGGTGGCTGCAGCCTTTCAGCTAAGCCTGCTTGTGCCAACTGCCACACAAAACCTGACAAACACCGTGCAAAAACTGCTGTGCCAAAAAGCCATGCCAAAACTGCTATGCCAGAACTGCTGTGCCAAAAAAGCCATGCCAAAACTGCTGTGCCAGAACTGCTGTTCCAAAACTGCTGTGCCAAAATTGCTGGGCCAAAATTGCTGTGCCAAAACTGCTGTGCCAAAACTGCTGTTCCAAAACTGCTGGGCCAGAACTGCTGGATCAGAACTGCTGGGCCAGAACTGCTGGGCCAAAACTGTCGTGGCCAGCCCCTGTTTGCTGCGGGCCAGGTCGCTTGCACTCCCCAGAGCCATTTTAAATTGCCTGCAAAGGACCAGGAGAGCGACCCTTGCCCACCTGAATGGCTGGTAAGAGGGTCCTTTAGTGCCCTGGGCTTCTTGGTTTTCCACTGTTCTCCATCTCCTTACACAGTGTCTGACTCCCATGCAAGCTCTGTGTGTTAAAAGAAAACTCCATGACCTTCTCTGGCTACTTCCCTGGGCTGTTTATTCCCATTTTTTCCCACTTTCCTGCCTTAGCCTGGACTCCAGGTGATCCATTTTCCCCTCAGAAGCAACTAGGCTTCCCAAAGTAAATTTCAGCCTGGTTTTCATTTTGTAGGTTTTTTCCCAATTTCATCAGTTTTCATGCCAGTTTGTGTCCTAGACTGTCACCAGGACATTTTGTTCTTCCTTATTTCCAGTCTTAGGCATGACTGCAGCTCCGAGGCCACTGCCCTGTTGTCAGAGCAGCTTTTGAGATCTCAGAGCAGAGAGGACTTTTTAATGAGAGGAGATAGTGTAGGATCCTTTCCCTCTCAGGACCTTCTACTGCCATGCACTGGGATGGGAGCCAAAAAGCTCTGGCTCATGGAAAGGTCTCTCCAGGAGTTTGCTGTCTCCCTCCTGCACAACAAAGTCCCTTCCCCTCTCAGAGCCTCTGTTTTCATGCATATAAAACCTTGAATGTCACTCTGAAGGGTTGTGGTGCCTGAATTCATCAATTTCCTTTGGAAGTGCTCTGGGATGCTCTTGTGAAAGGTCCAAAATGGAAGGAGCAAAGAGTGATGCTTGTGAAAAACGCCAATCACTTGTTTTCGAATTTTTAAAAGTTTAACAGTAATAAAAATAGAGTAATAAGAATTTGGACAATTAGAGTTAGGACAACAAAGGGACAATAAAAAAGCAAAGAATTTCAGACAGCCTGTTGCATATTCATATATCTCATGCATGATGCAAACATTCTTTTCAAACAAAGGGTGTTTTCTGCTTATTGTCAACTTCTTCCCTCATCTTGAAAGTCAATTGTCTTGGTCCCTCAAAGTCTGGTTCTCCTCAATAAGGAGGCAATAATTCTTCTCTTGGGATTTTTGGTGTGTTGATGCTGTTATCTCTTCTTGAGCTAGTTAGAAAAAGTATCTTACATCACATTGTTTCTGTAGCCTAAAACTATATTCACCACACTACTTAAAAAGATTAGCATAGCACTACAAAAAAAGGATTAATATAACATAACTTTCCAACATAACACATATAGTATTCATTTTAATATTTGCAAAGAGCCAATCACATAATGCACATTTTTCACGGTGCTGGTAACATGTAGCTTCGTCTCCCCTTCCCAGGGAAGTCCTGCTCCTTGACCATTTGTCCTAGTTCAGAGCAAATTTGGCAAATTCAGAGCAAATTTATCTGCCTCCCCCAGCAGCTCAGTGGTAGGAAAAGCCACTTGAAGTGGCTGGTGGATTCTCCCTCAGTTTTTTGGCAGAGGCTTTGAGCCAGGAGGTTCTCTGGAGGGACGCTGGCTCTGGAAATCTCTCCTGAGCTTGCAGGTGTAGACTAAAACTCTCTGCTAGGCCAGTGAACAACAAGTTATCCTCTGATCCATCTGGAACCCCCATGGCTGGGGGTCAGCCCTTGCTGGGGAGCTGCTGCTTGGGAGAAATAGCCACTCCCTTTTCATATGTTTAGAAAGGTTTATTCAACCTTTTCAAAAATACAAGAGAAGACTGAATGGAGAAAATGTTACGGCGCCAGGAGCAAAAGATTTTTCCCACCATGTGCTCACCCACACAATGGAGGTTTTGCCTTTTAACCATTTAGCCCCTCCCAAAACTCTGTCCATTGACCCCTTCTTCACTGTCCAGTGGTGGAGTTTACTTCCTCAAATCTTGATTGGAGTTCAGATGTCACTGTAGTGACAAGCTGATCCTCCCAAATATCCCAACCCCAGCTGTCCCTTGATAACAACTCAGGGTTTAAAAAAAAATTTTCTTAACCTCTATACATGATATTTGTCTGTTAATTGTGAGGGTCAATCATTGTGGTATTCACATTCTCTGAACAGAGAGACATAATTCTCTCTCGCAGGGTATTTTCCTGGATAAGCACAGACAGAACAGAGAGAAAACAATCCTTACCTCTACTTGCTGCTTCTGTTGTTTTTGCACATGTGGAATATATTAGGAAGATTGTTTACCTGAAGTGATTTATCACTTGGGTTCTGCTGAAGATTGTGTCGTTTCCTTGGCCAGCTGGAAAAAGCTGTGTCCGGGCTGTCTGGGGACAATCACAGGTTTTCTTCAGTATTCTTTGTGGTATAGTATGTATCTTTAATAAAGTATAGTATAATGTGTGGGAATCTACAAAATCAGAGGGTTTTGGGAAAGCTGCAAAAGGCAGGCCCCAGAGACAGCAGAATTGTGATTAGAGCTAAGCAGCAGCCATGAGATAGGTCATCAGAAAAAGTATTTAAACTGTAGAAAAGCAAGGACAATTAGAACAATGGTCTGTGGATTAATGCTTGTCTAGAATAACTCCCTAAGCTACAGAAAAGTTTATCTAGCAAGATATTAGGAAAGCTGAAGCTTGATAATGGAGCCCTGTGCATTGTGTTTTAACTTACAAGCTGGTATTGTATTCAAAGTAAGCAAGCATTGTTTTAACCAAAGGTACATGTGCTTCTAGTGGTTGGATAGAACTACTGTCAATGTGCTTTTGTTTTGTGTAATTGGTCAAAACACTTATAAAGGAAGTTGTAACGTTAGGTTCTTTGTCTGTTGCCTGGGATGTGAGCTGGTGGCATCTTCCCATTGTCATAACCATGCAATGAGACTGATGCTGAAAAATATAACAGCTCAAGGCGCGTTCCACAGCAGCCCCGTCCCGTTTGTGATTTGTACAGAGCCCCTGGCCGGTGATATCATGTAATATAATATAATTTAATAAAGCAAATGTTCAGCATTGTGAATCAATGGAGTCAGCCACCAATCATTCCCTGCCTTGGGGCATCCTGCTTTTCCATAAATCATCTCTCACACTGCTGCTCCTCCCCAGGTGCTTTGCTCTCCTGCACTGACATTTCTCTCTGCCAATCTGTGACTTATTAAACCCTCTGCTGGCTTTGTCTCTCCTGTGGCTGCAGGCAGCATCGATTCCTGCGGACACAGAGAGAGCTGTGGCTGGAAAAATTAAAGGAGGAGAGAGAAGCAGGGAAGGAGAAGGGCTCTGGTGAGGTTCGCGCTGCCCTCCTGAGGCTCCCGGGGGAGATGGCAAAGCTGCACCAAGACCCCATGCTGTTCTCCGATGACATTTTTTTCATTGAGCCAATGGTAAGTGACCGCTGATGTAATTAATCAGAAGCATGACTAGGCCAATATTCAAGCAGCAATCAATTTATTAATTAATAAGGAAAAGTATGAGCAATACAGCGCTGGGTACAGTGGGGGAAGTTTTCCCTCCAACTGCACAATGATAGTTGACGTTTACAGGTATTTATGGGGGTACTCAAAAGCTTTCTCAGCAGTTTCTATTCCAATTTTTACTCATCAGCAGTTTCTATTGCCAACTTTTACATCACAATTCTATACACTATTGTGATTTAGTTTTTTCTCAGGATGTATCCCAAAAGGAGTATTCCCAGATAGTTGTGGTCCAGTTTCCGAATGAAGATGAATCCCATCTGGTGAGATCCAGCTCCCCAGATGTGGGTCCACCTTTTGATTGCAAGGACTCTAAATCTCATAACAATGATGTCCAGCTTCCCTTGGTCGAAACTATAAATCCATTAGTTGATGTTCATCTTCCTTTCTCAAGCTTTTCTCTGCTTTATTAAGGCGCAAGATAAGCATATTTCCTTTATATGTATTCCAAAGCTATAGTTTCAAGGATACAAGCAATATTCTAAAATTATACTTCAAAAGGTTATTATTGCAGAACTCTTTAAGGATTAACTACAAGCATAAAACAACATCCTTAATGCTTTAATTCCAGTGCTCGTAAATCAGCCAAAGTTAATTGCAAACAAAAGACAGGTTCAAAGGCCTTCTTCCATGCTTTACTTTCCTCAGTTATTATTAGAATTTGTCTTTATAACTGTCCCATGGTCGGTTTCCACATATATCACAATCAGAAATACACACATTGCTTGTATGCACCTGACATGAAACACAGCTTTGTATTTCACACTGAGAACCCCATTTTCCTCCTCTTCTTCCTCCTCTTCTTCCTCCTCTTCTTCCTCCTCCTCCCACCCACTCTACCCCTGGCTGCAGTCACTGGGCAGATCCTCAGCTAGCTCCATGTGCTGGGAGGGAGGACATTGAGTATGTGGTGCAGCTGCAGAGCTCACCTAAAAATGCTAAAATGCTAAAAGCATTTCTGCCCTGGAGGCTCGAGGCAGGGCTGGGAGCCTGACAAAGCCCAGCTCTGCTGCCAGGCTCGAGCTCAAGGCACTGTGTGCGTGTCCCTGCAGTGGCACAGGGAGCAGTTCTTGTAGGGAGGGGCTCCCCACAGATGTGGGGTTCAGCAGAGGCTGTTGGAGCACTGCCAGCTCACACACTGACCTGAAGCTTCCAATGGTTTGCTGGGAAAAGGAGGCCAAATGTACCAAATGTGGGAATCTACAAAATCAGAGGGTTTTGGGAAAGCTGCAAAAGGCAGGCCCCAGAGACAATAGAACTGTGATTAGAGCTAAGCAGCAGCCTTGAGATAGGTCAGCAGAAAAAGTATTTAAACTGTAGAAAAGCAAGGACAATTAGAACAATGGTCTGTGGATTAATGTTTGTCTAGACTAACTCCCTAAGCTACAGAAAAGTTTATCTAGCAAGATATTAGGAAGTTCTAAGCTTAATAATGGAGCTCTGTGCATTGTGTTTTAGGGCTTACAAGCAGGTATTGTATTCAAAATAAGCAAGCATTGTTTTAACCAAAGGTACGTGTGCTTATGGTGATTGGATAGAACTACTGTCAATGTGCTTTTGCTTTGTGTGACTGGTCACAAAACTTATAAAGTAAGTTGTAACATGAAGTTCTTTGTCTGCTGCCTGAGATGTGACCTGGTGGCATCTTCCCATTGTCATAACCATGCAATGAGACTGATGCTGAAAAATATAACAGCTCAAGGCACGTTCCACAGCAGCCCCGTCCCATTCGTAATTTGTACCTATACCCCCAACCAGCAATAGCCAAATTCAGCCCAAGGTTAATGACAGAAATGCCAATCCCCTCCTGTAAGCATGCCTTGCATTATTTCTGAGTGTCCCTTCCAGTGTCCTCTGTGAGCCTGGACACGAGGGTGGAAGGTTCAAATGGGCCTTTGGAGTTGTCCTGCACATAGGGACAGAAAACCTTTTCCTTTTCTGTTTGTGCAAGCAAACCACCATGTGCTCCCATCACCCTGAGCCCTGATTCTGAGTACTGGCATTGCAAGAGATGATGAATGCCTGGTGTCTCACAGCGCAACATCCCTTCTCATCTTGGAGTAAAGCCCAGAATAATGCCAAGCTATGCTTTCTTTCAAACGAGGTTAAACTAATATTTGTATTTCCAAGGAAGGGGATCATGTTCTCTTCTTGTGAAGAGCCGGCAGTGCACAGTGGCAGTTACAACCCACTGTAGCTGACAGCAGCATGATGTGAGCAAGAGCTTGTTGTCAGAGCAGCAGGAATATTGTGGAGAGTGGGTGACACTGGCAAGGGGTTTATTTACAGATGCAAACAGAATGGGGCTGCTGGGAAAGTGCCTCGAGCTATTTATTTTTTCAGCATCAGTTTCATTACATGATTATGATCGTGCGAAGATGCTAACAGCCCACAATCCAGGCAGCAGGCTAGAAAACTTACTTTATAAGCTTCTTGACGGATTACAAAAAGCAAAAGCATGTTGACAGTAGTTCTATCCAGTCACCATAAGCACACACAGCTTTGGTTAAAACAATGCTTGCTTCTTTTGAATACAATACCCGTTTGTAAGAGACAACACACAGAGCTCCATTCTTAAGGTTAACCTTCCTAATATCATGCTAAATAAACTTTCTGCAACTTAGAAAGCTATATCGGCAAGCATTAATACATAGGCCTATTGTTCTATTTGTCCTTGCGTTTTCTACAGTTTAAATAATTTTTCTGCTGACCTATCTCATGAGTGTTGCTTGAGCACTGTTCACAATTCTGCTGTCTCTGAGGCCTGCCTTTTTTAGCTTTCCTAAAACCCTCTGATTTTATGGATTCCCACAATTCCCCCTCTCCCAAAAAGAAACCTTCATAATTGTGTCATTTATTACTTGTGTTTTGTAGCCTTACTATAATAGTTTTGCTTATTATCAGCTTAAAGCATGTTCTTGCTGGCACTAAGCATTGCTATATTACAACACAGCAATTTAATGCTGTGAAGGTCTAGTCAGTGGAAAGGGCATAAATCACGCCTGACAATAGTTACAAGTCATTGTTCCAAAAACTCTCGTGGATTCCCGGGTCCTAACTCAAAACCTTCCTCCATTTCTATACCTTCATCCACCATCTCCGTGAGGTTTCGAGCACTTTCTGTGAATCTACTTCTTACTTCTCTCTCTTGTATGATAAAAACTTCTTTGACAGTTTTGTTCATCATTCGTCGCACACACTGAATTATACAGGGTAGTACTATTAACACTACTACCAAAACAGCCCTGTGTTGAGCTGGGTTTGGAGTGTTTCCTTGGCTCCTTGTGTTGTTCACTCATCAATGATGCTCTAAACAAAGGCTTACAGGGCTGTGGTTGCAAACAAGCAATGTGAAGTTTGAAGAGAAGTGTTTTGCTGTCTCTTTCTGTTGCAGGAGGGAGAAATTGGGCCGAATTGTTCGGCCGAAATCAAGGTGACCTTCAAACCCCTGGAAGGACTGGAGTACCTAAGCGTGGCTTACTGCAGCATCTCAGGTGCAGCTCATTTGCTTCTCTCCCCCTCAGTGAAGCCATGGTGCAAGCCTGAGCCCACTGGGCTCCTATGGAAGGTCTGGGAAGAGTCCCTGGTCAGCAGGGCAGTGCTGGCACATCCCCCCTGGCCCTGCAGCTTCCAGGGAGTCTCCCGTGCCAGGCCAGGGCTCAGGATCCTGTCTGGATCTCAGAACAGCCCAGGCAGTGCAGGGAGAGATTTTCATGCCATGGCTCTGCCAGCATTCCCTCAAAGGCCAGAGAGTTCCGGAGCAGAACAGCTTCAGTGAACAAGCCCTAAGCCCCTCCATGTGATCATGTTCACAGGGGTTCGAGGATGAGGGAAGAGACAAGAGTCTGACTCCATGTTTTAGAAGGCTTGATTTATTATTTTATGATATATATTATATTAAAATATACTAAATGAATAGAAGAAAGGATTTCATAAGAAGGCTAGCTAAGAATAGAAAAAGAAAGAATGATAACAAAAGCTTCTGTCTCTGACAGAGCATCCGAGCCAGCTGACTGTGATTGGCCATTAATTAGAAACAATTCTATGAGACCGATCACAGATATACCTGTTGCATTCCACAGCAGCAGATAATCATTGTTTACATTTTGTTCCTGAGCCCTCTCAGCTTCTCAGGAGAAAAAATCTTAAGGAAAGGATTTTTCAGAAAATCTCATGGCTACACCTGCAGGGTGGGTCCATTTGACATGGATCCATCATCAGGCAGCAGGAGCTGAGTTGGAAATGTGTTCCCTGAGCCTGGATCACCTCCCAGTGCCCAGACACCAGCAGAGCAGAGGTGGCTGAGCCCCCCTGAACCCAGGGTGTTGGTAGAGGGAGCAGCCTTGGCTAGCAGCTGCTTCTCTCCCTGTGTGGGAATTGAGCCCTTGCAGCTCTGTCTGTGGAAACAGAACACAGTGCTGAGTGTCAGGAGTTGGGGACTTTGGCAACAAAGTCCTGTGCTCCTGGGCCAGGGAGTTTGATAATTGCCAAACTCTTTATGAGGCAATTTTTGAACTGAATGGATTTCAAAGCTCCTGTAAGTGCATGGGAAGGAAAGCACAGAATCACAGTATGTTAAGGATGGAATGGACCTTAAAGGCCTCTGGACAGGGACACCTTCCACTATATCAGGCAGCTCCAAGCCCCATCCAGCCTGGCTTGGAACACTTTCAGGGCTGGAACCTCCACAACGCCCCTGGGGAACCTGCTCCAGTGTCTCACCACCCTCACAGTAAAAAAATTCTTCCTAGTATCTAACCTAAATTTCCTTTCTTTCAATTTCTACCTGTTACTCATTGGCCTGTCACTACAAGGCAGCAGAGATGTTTTAAACTCAGCAGACTGGTGGCTGAAATGGGAAAGCAGCCCAAGGAATGGGTTAGAAATTGCAAGTGAGGGAAGAGAAGGGTCCATATCTTCTCCTGCAGCATCAGGAGCTGGTTGCATCCAGCTCAGAGTCAGGGACCAGCACTGAGGCAGCCTGGAAAATCCAGTGGAGCAGAGGGAATGATTGTACTGCAATGGACATCTCTCCCCAGGCTGTGAGAGCAGGCTGCCCCTGCACCTCTCAGGGGAAGGCCAAGGACCCTTGATTGAATTCAGCTCTCCTACTCTGAACCTTGGGGACATTTCTATCGACAACTCCTATGTCTATGAGGTGAGCAGCAGGGCTTGGGGTGGATCCTGATGACTCCTGAGGCAGCAGCAAGCCTGGTGGAGCTGTGGAATTGCTGCAAGCCTGGGCAGTTGTGAGCAGGGAATATTTGATGTACTGGTGAAATCTGGGTGAAATTCACCCCTATCTGAAAGGTGTGTCTGTTGTTCCTGAAGCCCCAGTTCCTTCTTTGAGGATCAGCTGGGAGGTTTCCTGCAAAACAACCCCTTGGCACATGAAACCAAGCCTGGGTCAAAAAGGAATGTTCAGAGGCTTTTGTGGCAGTGCCAGATACAAGGCACCTTTGGACTGGGCTGTTCAGAAGCAGCTGCAACAAACTGGCTGCCTTTGAGCTTCAGCCCACTGCCAACAGCTCCCAGTCAAGTGTCTCCTGCTTATCGCTGCAAGTCACAGGAAAGCCATCCAGCCTCCTGGCTCAGTGCTGGCCCTTGCAAAGGGCTTGGGAGTTCTTTCCCTTGCTGACCAGTCCCTCATCACACTTCAGCTTCGGTGCATCTCTGGCTCTAGAAAGAGAAAACTGTTCCTGGGAATAAAGCAAATGATTTTTCTACCTATTTGCCTCCCTCCCAATAGTGTCAAGTTTGCAAAAAAAACCAAAGAGAGTGCAGCTGAAAGAGGTACAAAATGAGGCACTACATCATGCCAGACAGTTCCAAAAGCTTGGCTGTGGGAGGCAAAGACACGCTGAGTTTTCTTACCAAAAGATGGTGCTGTCTGTACATTTTGATGCTGATGCCTCATAATCAATGTATTGTTTTCATTACATGGGAAAAGGTGGATGAGTAGATGGTGCTGTTGGAGCTGTGCTCACTGGGGCAGCAGCAGCTCTGGGGTGATTCCCTACGCAGCTGCAATCAGCCCACGTTGCTCTCAGGGCCAGCTCTCAATGAGCTTGGTGCTGCTGAGCAGAGGGGCACTGCTCTGTGTCCATGGGATAAGCCAGGGTGACTGCAGTTCTGTGGAGTTACCACTGCTCTGCATGAAAACCCAAAGGCAGAACTCGTCCTGTTGTATTTTTTTGCCATTCAAAGCATCGTCTGCCCTTTCTGTGTGTTAATTGCATCATTAGACAGTAACTCACAAGAAGGGAAGATTCCACATGTGTTTCCATTTTGCTCTCTTGCTGCTGCAGGTGGAACTGATGAACCTAGGAGCTATTGATGCTCCCTTCACCTATATCCCTTCAGCTGCAAACGTGGGCTTCTGCTTCAAGTTTGCGCCCGAGCAGGGCATCATTGCAGCAGGTGGGAGCCAGATAATTCATATCTTCTTCAGTGCCACCGTGGTTGGGAGGTTTCTGGAAGAATTCCAGTTCAGCGTGGCTGGATCTCCTATGTCTGCAATCCTGGCTGTCAGGTGAGGACCCTGGGAGCTGGGTGGGCACATCTGTGGCTGTTTCTGGGACATCCCCCACCTACCTCCTTTTGGGGTTGAGCAGAGAAAAGAGGTGTTTCCTGAGGTGTGAATCTCTGCTGTGATCCTGGCATTGCCTTAGTGTGAGGATGTTAGCGTTCAGAAACACATAATCACGAGAATGATTCTATGCAGGTGCTTTTATTGAAGAGCTCTGGGTGTCAGGGGTACAAACCCAAATCTGACTCCTGACATGGGTTCAGAATGAACATGTTTTTATATTCTGTCGTTATATAACTTTCATGTTAATTATTAAACTTATATTGTTCTATTGTATACATAGATTTCATCCAAGCATGGGCTACTCGTGGTCCCCCTCAAACTTCTAACATAGTTTCTCATGATTCTTCTTACGCTTAAACAATAATTATATTCAATTACTAAACAATCATCACATCTAACAATTATATAATTTATCATATACTGCTTACTGCAATTTCACATGATCTGGCAAACACAAAGCCTAACATTTTCAGAGTCTATTTTTAACATTTTTCCAGGGCCCCACTAAGTCTAGCTTCTTTCTAATTCCCCAAATTTTATGATTTTAAAACCTTTTACTATCAAGGATGCCTGCTGCCCTGTGTGGTACCTGGGAGCTGGAATGACTCCTCCTTGCAGGGATCTCCCTGTGCCTTGGGCCATGGCAGGCAGTGGGATGGATCAGCTTTGGGGCAGCAGCTGCTCTGGGATGTCCCACCTGAACACCCAGCAAGGCCCCCAGGGCTTTGCAGATGGGCCAGCCTGGCTGATTCTGCAGCAGCAGCAGTGTTTGTAAAAACTTGTGTGAATAATCCATGCCAGATGGGCAGCAGCAGTGTTTGTACAAACTTCTGTGAATAATCCATGCCAGAAGTGCAGCAGCAGCAGTGTTTGTAAAACCTTGTGTGAATACTCCATGCCAGATGGGCAGCAGCAGCCTCAGCTCACCTTTAATGGCCATGCTGTGGGGCACAAGCTGTGCTCCCAGCTCCTGTGCACAGAGGGCTCTGGTGCCTCCTTTGCACAGCCAGCAAAGGGCTGATGTGGGAGTCAGGAACTGTGCAGCAGGAGCTGTGCCAAGGACTGGGGCACCATCCCGTGGGCTGGTGCCATGGCAAGAGACAATCCTGGCCCAGCCAAAGGGAGAAGGGCGGATTATAGGGGAGGCAGAGCTCAGTGCTCAGCACCACAGCAGCGTGAGGCCTTGTCCCTGCCAGCCTGAGCCATGTGCTGCAGGATAATGGAGTGGAAGCAGGAGAGCTGGTGCTGGCTGCTCTGCAGCTTTGGAGCTGGGCTGCTGCTCTTGGGAGGCACTGGCTCAAGGCAGTGAAGGAATGAAAGGAAACTGCAGTCGATTTTACCAATGAGATGAGGGAGATGGATTTTAAAGAGCAAGAAAGTTATTACTGAGCAAAAGTGGCGAGTAGGTCTGCCCATAGTGGAGAAACAAGTCTGCTGGCTTTGTTTTTGGAGGAAAAGTGCTGCTTTTTTACTTTGGAGATCAAGAGGGAACCTTTCGCCATCAAATAATTGATTGTCCTCAGTCCCTCCCCAAACTGTTCATGGGATGTTATTGCATAAGCAGCTTCCTCCTTGAGCAAGGGCAGGTGTCTGTGGCTGAGATGTGCAGAGCAGAGCCAGGGGCAGTCCTGTGAATACAACAGAGGACACAGTTCACTGGTTCTTGATTTTGAACCAAAAGGCAGAGTGGGCATTGATTGGCATCAAGCATGAAATCAACTGGTGAGTGTTGTGCAGCTTCAAGTGCTGATTTCAGTGGATGTTGGTGGCTTTTGGAGACTGAGTTCAAGGACAGGTGAGGTGCTGTGCTAGATTCAGGACGGCCAAGTTTGGTTGCTGAAGCTCTTGCTCTTGGCTATGCCAGCTGTGCACTGGTAACAAGCTGGTCTTTTCCTCTAGGATTCATCTGTGCCCTGGGTAGAACTGCTGCTGCTCTTTTCAGAGGATGTTTGGGGCTCCCCTGGATTCATGTCTCAGAACTCTGTAATGATTTTGTGGTTCGAACTCTCCTGAGAAAGCTTCTCCATGGGAACAGCAGTTCCAGCTAAGAAGGAGCAAAGCAGGAAAGGCTGCTTACAGAAGTTTCTGGGGACACCTCTATGTCCATCACATTACAGATGGGGAAACTGTGTCGCTGGCTGGGGGCTATTTACAAATCAGAAACAGGATGGGGCTGCTGTGGAAAGTGCCTTGAGCTGTTTTATTTTCCAGCATCAGTCTCATTGCATGGTTATGACAATGGGAAGATGCCACCAGCTCACATCTCAGGCAGCAGACTAAGAATTTAAGGTTACAACTTCCTTTATAAGTTTCTTGACCAATCACAAGAAGCAAAAGCACATTGACAGTAGTTCTATCCAACCACTAGAAGCACATGTACCTTTGGTTAAAGTAATGCTTGTTACTTTGAATACAATACCAGCTTGTAAGCCTTAAAACACAATGCACAGAGCTCCATTATCAAGCTTCAAACTTGCTAGATAAACTTTTCTGTAGCTTAGGGAGTTACTCTAGACAAGTGTTAATGCACAGATCATTGTTCTATTTGTCCCTGCTTTTCTACAGTTTAAATATTTTTTCTGCTGACCTGTCTCATGGCTGCTTAGCTCTAATCACAGTTCTGCTGTATCTGAGGCCTGCCTTTTACAGCTTTCCCAAACCCTCTAATTTTGTGGATTCCCACAAAACGGAGGCACACAGTCTCAGTGGGTGTTTGCTCAGAGTCCTTCATGGGACCACCAGCAGCTCAGGGGCTTTTCCTGCCTGCCCTGTGCCCAAAGGCCATCAGGGGCTGTTGGCTGCTGCCACTTGGCTTCAGCTGCCTCCTGTGCACAGGGCACTGTGCTGAGCACATGGTGCTGTGTTTGTTGGAAACCCACAGTGCCCTGACACAAGGTTTTACACCCCTGAGCCACAAGAGCTTTGCTTTAATTCCCTTTAATTTCCCATTTCCTCCTGTGTCCTGGCCATGCAGGGGCTGTGTCACCGGACTGCGTTCACGCTTTGAGGTCAATGAGCTCGACTGTGGGGACATCTCCCCTGGTGAGTGTTCCCTGATCTGTGCCTTCCAAAATGGAGCACTTGAACATAAAAGCATCCCTCACTCATGGTCTGCCACAGCAGCCTCTTCAGGGTGTGAACTCCAGGGCTACTGGGTGCCTCAGGTAGCATTTTGCCACTGTGAGATCCAATAGAAGCAAGGAATAGAAATTTTCTGGTGTCCCTGTCCTACTTTAAAAGACAGATGTCTGCCAAGGAAAGCAGGAATCTTCCTGGAATGGAAAGATGAGTCCCTCCCTCCAAATTAATATACCCTTGAAATTGCAGGGCTTCCAGGCAACAAGATGGGGAAAGGAATAACAGTTCTTCACTAGAATATGTCAGCACAAACAACAACACAAAACAGAAGTTTCCAACCTGCCAAGTGCTGTTTTTCCCCTTTGGTGTAGTTATGATCACAGGCAGGAGGAGCTGGAGGAGAGGAGAGGAGAGGAGAGGAGAGGGAGAGGGAGAGGAGAGGGAGAGGGAGAGGGAGAGGGAGAGAGGAAAAAGCCCACAGCCAAAACCCCTATCCTCCTTCCCAGACCAAGGGGAGCATTCACTATGAAGCCTATGCCCTGAACAATGAAGTTCATGAACTTTTTAAGAGAACTAATTGTCTTTCCTGATCTGCTTCTTCCTCACCCTGCATCAGCACTGAGGCATTTGTTAAATTGCCTTTTGAATAAATGAAACAAGAAAGGCAGCAGCAATCCCAGTGGCCAGCATGGGTGTGAGCTCATGTTGACTCACCCTTTGTGTGTCTTGAAAACGGTGGGAGTGTTGGCAGGCTGAACAGAGAATTTGACAGCTTGAATTCTCACAGTAAATGCTGGGTCTGGGTGCACACTCATCACTGAGAGAGAACTGGTGCTGGTTTGGGGCAGGGGAGGGAGCTCCTCCCCATCAGAGAGAGAAGCTTGCAGTGTTCAGCAGGGCTAGGAGTGGGCATTTCCAAGGCTGCAGCCCGGAATCAGTGTCAGAGGGAACTCAGTGACCATTAATTCCTCATGCAGCTGTAGTTCAGATAACAAAGAGCTGAACTCCAATCACACTTTCACCCTTTCAGGTTATTCACAGCAGCAGTCATGCCATAATTGGTACCTAAATGGATATTGACCTTTGTGTCCTTTTCCTAGGCTCTACCTACACTGTGACCTCTTCCCGCAGTAACACCTCCCCGGTGTCTCGTGCCAGCCTTTGGGGAGAAGCCCACTCCCCAAATCTCCAAATCCAGCCCAGCACCCTGGAGTTTGGCTGCCTGGTGGGTGGCACTGCAGAAGAAAAGTGTTCTCTGGAGATGGCCAAGTGCAGCTCCCTCCCTATCCAGCACCACTGGTCAATCTGTTCCAGCAGCCAGGAGAACAGCTTGAAGTATGTGCACTATTGCCCTGTCCTCAAAGCTCTTCTTGCTGATGTGTCAGGAAGGATGAAAGTTTGTCAAGAAAGTCTCACAGATATGAATGCTTAGCAGAAAGATTTTAAAATGTAGAGTCTGATGAAGGAATAGAGATGGAAGCAGGTTTTGATGTAGAAGAAAAGAATTGCTGAGCCACTCTTACTGGATAACCAAGGAGACAAAGGGTGTGTTAGTTAGAAGGGGGTTTTATGGCCTAGAGCAAAGAACAAACCCACCTCAAACAAGAAGATGTTTTTACCAAGCAGAAAGATAGCACAGGCAAACAAGTCAGCAAAGTTGCAAGTAGAAAAAAGGTCTGAGAATTTTCCACTGCAAGAAAACTGAATAACAACTTCTAGCTTCAACTGTGATGTACTGACTTTGAGTGATTGGAGAACAATAACATGAATATGGTAATGATAGTAGTTATGATAGTGTTAGCGTTCAAAAACACATAATCACGGGGATTATATGCGGTGCTTTTTATTAAGAGCTCTGGGAATTGGGGTATATTCAACCCAAATCTGATTCTGACCATACATTCGAAATGATCATGTTTTATATTCTATCATTACATAACTTTCACGTTAATTATTAAACTTATATTGTTCTATTGTATACATAAATTTAGCCCCTCTCTGAATTTCCAACATAGTTTCTCATTATTCTCCTTATGGTTATATAATAATTACATTTAATTACTAAACAATCATCACATCTAACAATCATATAATTCATCATACTGCTTACGCAGGTGCAGTTGATCTGGGAAAGCACAAAGCCTAACATTTTAGATTCTATCTTTAACTTTTTCCAGGGCTCCACTATCATTCTCCCCCCTTTGAAAGCATTTTCACTTCACTATAGGTGTAAATGTTTTCACTTGATACAGTCCTTTATTCCTCAGTTCGTACTTGGTTCTTCAAATCCAGGGTTGATGTAAACGTTGTCGTGGATGCTGTTACGAACTGGAGAACCAGAAGATGGTGGGCATGGATCTCGTGTTAGTGCCTTTATTATCCTCTGGTTCCAGGACGTTTTCTTCTGTATCTCTCCCTTTAAGATGCTGTAAACTAACCAAATTGCTAAGAATACAATTAGTAAGATTATCACACTCTCAATGATAGATTTAATCCATGAACTCACATTCCACCCTAATCCTTTAAAGATTTTTCCTAACCAGCTTGCAGCCAAATCCTTTTGCTCTTCTTGTGCTTCATGCTCTATTTGTTTCAACTGTTTGATGTCATATTCTACATCTGCAGTTACATTTGGGATATGAACGCAGCAGTGATCAACTTGTCCCTTTAAAAATCCACATACTCCATGCTCTTTCAGGAGTAACATATCTAGGGCTAATCGATTTTGTAAAGTCATTTTTGTGGTGGCTTGTAATTGTATATTTAATTCTTTAAATCCTTCCTGGGTGACTCTTGCCAGTCTACCTACCTGACCTGTAAGTTTGTACAGCATCTTTCTACTCTGATAGTTTGCTATAGGACTGAGCAATGACTCTAGGGCCCATTCAAATTTCACTCCACTAGAGGGTTCTTGCCAAGTGTCATCTGGATTTTCATTGTCTAGAACTTCTCGTCTTGCTCTTATCTGCAGAAGTTCATGTTTTCCATTAAATGGGGACTTTTTCCAAATTGGACATGAGGTTGGGAGGCCTAAATAATCTCCTTTATTTTCCTGTCTACAGGCAGATGTGTTGTCCAGGTACCATCACTTGCTGCCCATACAAATTGTCCTGGACCTCAGACTGTAACCCTGGTACACCCTATAATTACTCTATAATTCACTCTGCCTTGTTTATGTTTGATCCCTCTGCAAGCACAACCAATTTGTAGGGCTATTGCCAGCGGTGGCATCTGTTTTACCTCTTCATCATCTGAAGTGCAGTCGTAAGTTTTATTACATGCCCACCAACTTACTTTGTCTGCCCTCGTTCTGCTACTAGTGTCAGTGTTCGTTATTGCTGGATCTGTTTCATTCTCGGGGCCTTCCCACTTAATATGCCAAGAGGTGTTTGCCATATATTGGAATCTTTGAAGATTCTATCTGATCTTTCCTATCCTTGGCCTCATATTTCCATACCAGAGTGGTTTCTGTAACTTGCCTCGATTCAGGTACCTGTTTACATGTAATTGTTTTGTTCTTTTGTATTTCAGGTAGTTTTGATGTATGATTCCCCAATTTACTGGATCTCCAGCTGCCTTTGGTATTGGCAGACAGGCAGTTATTCGACTGGTGTTTTGCATTTTGGCAAAATCTTTGACTAATCCAATCATTACATTCTCAGCCCGAGCTGCGTTAGAAACCTTTATCACCTGTGTTTCTGTTTGTACCTCTCTCTTCATTCCAGAATGAAGAGTGGTTAGATGATCATTTTGCATTCCACATCCCAAAGATACTAATAACCATAACGTTAGCACAATTACTGATAGCATTCTGAAAGCAATTAAACACATCTTATCTGCAGCCTTTGTTCATTCTGTGATCCACGATGGACTTTCTTCATTCGGGTATAGTGAATCCAGGGGTCCACGCTGGCTTCTTTGACTGCTGTAAAGGTGGTCAGTAGTACCTGATGGGATCCACTCCACTTTTCTTTCAGAGGTTCCTCGTTCCAGTTCTTGATGTACACCTCGTCTCCTGGATGCATGTTATGAACTGGGTTCTCGAGAGTCAGTGGTCCATTCCACACAAGGGTACTCCGGAGCCAAGCTAAAGTTTTCCCGAGAGACAGAACATAATTATACACTTCCTGCTTTCCTGTGACGTGTACATTAGGGTTAGGCTCAGGAGATTCATATGGTTTCCCATACAATACCTCATAAGGACTGACTGACATCCCACTCCTAGGCTTTATCTGAATCATCAACAGTGTTATTGGCAGAGCCTGGGGCCACTGCAATTTGGCTTCTTGGCATATTTTACTGATTTGCCTTTTTAGTGTCTGATTCATCCTCTCTACCTGTCCACTTGACTGGGGTCTCCACGGTGTGTGGAGGTCCCAAGTTATCCCCAGCAATCTACTTACCTCTCTTACTACTGTAGCTATGAAATGGGGTCCCCTATCTGATGATACCCCTAGAGGTACCCCGAATCTGGGAATAATCTCCTGTAGTAACCACTTAACTGTTTCCTTTGCTTGGTTCGTGCAACAGGCAAGGGCTTCTGGCCACCCAGAGAATGTGTCCACCCCCACTAACAGGTATTTGTATCCTCGAGTTCTTGGTAGTTCTACAAAATCTACCTGCCAATAGTCTCCTGGCTCTATTCCTATCCGAATTCTTCCTAGCTGTGCCTGTCGCCTGACCACCAGGTTGTTTTCCAAGCAGATATCACATTTTGACATTACTGATTTTGCCACTGTTAACATCCGTACTGAAATTAGACTCTGCTTTAGCAATTTTACCAATGCCTCTGCTCCCCAGTGACATTTGTTATGTTTAATTTGTAGAACTTCTCTCATTATCAAGGGGGGTACCACTATTTGTCCTTCTGCAGTCACATACCACCCCTCTGAATTCTTTTGTGCATTTAGCAAACGTGCCAGTCTCTCATCTTCTACTGAATATTTTGGTTTTGGAGGCAAATTGAATTGGGATACATTAAGCTTCAAAGGTATCAATGCCATTGTTGTTTGTACCTCTCGAGCAACCTGTCGGGCTGCCCAGTCTGCCTTTCGATTTCCCTCACAGATTTTGGAGTTTCCTGATTGGTGTGCTTTGCAGTGTATGATTGCCACTTGTTCAGATTTTTGTACTGCCTTTATCAATTGCAGGACTGCATCCTGATGTTTAATGTGCGTACCCCGAGAAGATAACAGTCCTTTTTCTTTCCACAGTGCTCTGTGTACATGCACCACTCCAAAAGCATATTTTGAGTCAGTCCAGATATTTACCTTTTTCCCTTCACTTAATTCTAGTGCCCTGGTTAAAGCAACCAGTTCTGCCTTCTGGGCAGATGTATTTGGTGGTAATGCCTTTGCCTCCACTCACTGTATTGATTGTTGTTACCGCATATCCAGCGTATCTGGTTCCGTTTTCCACGAAGCTGCTCCCATTTGTAAACAGCTCCCATTCCGGCTGCTCTAGTGGGATGTCTTTCAGGTCTTCTCTTGCTGAATAGGTGTACTCTATTACTTCCCACAGTCGTGTTCTAATGGGCCTTCTTCAGTTGTGGTACCTAGGAACAAAGCTGGATTCAAAAGGTTAGTTGTTTTTAATGTGACATCATCCTGCTCAGTCAGGACTACCTGGAATTTCATCATCCTGCTGGGAGATAGCCAATGGCCCCCCTTTTGTTCTATGTACCATGTGTGGTACATAGACATCTATGTGCCTTCCCATAGTAAGTTTCCTGGCTTCTTGTATCAGGATCACAGTAGCTGCGACCGCCCGCAGACATGGGGGCCACCTGGCACTTATGTTGTCAAGTTGTCTGGAAAAGTAGCCCACTGGCCTTTTCCAGCTTCCCAGACATTGGGTCACGACTCCTAGTGCTAGGTGCAGCCTTTCGTGTACAAACAGCTGAAAATCTTTAGACAGATCAGGTAACCCTAATGCTGGAGCAGTTGTCAGTACTTCCTTTAATTTTAGGAAGGCTTCTTTCTGTGGTTTGCCCCAGGTGAATGGCTGCGTCTTCTGAGCTTCATACAGGGGTTTCACAATCAGTCCATAGTCGATGATCCACAAGTGACACCATCCTGCCATCCCGAGGAAGACTCGCAGCTCATGTAAATTCTGGGGTTCTGGAATAGCACAAAGAACTTGGATACGGTTTGTACCTAGTTTTTGTTGCCCTTGTGAAATTTCACATCCCAGGTAAATCACAGTCTGTTGTGCAATTTGTGCCTTTCCTCTGGATACTTTATAGCCTCCCATTCCCAGTGAATTTAAAATCTCAATGGTTACCTTTATACAGGTTGCTCTTTCTTCTGTAGCTATTAGTATATCATCAATATACTGCAACAATAAGTATTGGTCTCTTGGTACTTGCCCATTTTTGGTCCAAATCTCCAGTTCCTTTGCCAGTTAGTTTCCAAATAGGGTTGGCAAGTTCTTGGCGTGTCCAGGTGAGCTGGGTCTTTCTTCCGTTCCCTGGGTTTTTCCACTCAAAGACAGTTTCCTACTTTCTTTGTCAAAGAGTATGCAGAGAAAGGCATTTTTAAATCAATTACAGTAAACCACTTATATATATCCTTTATGGATGTTAGCAATGTGTGAGAATTTGTTACCACTCGATAAATGTCCTTTTTATTTATTGCTCTCAAATCCTGCATTAACCTTTATTCACTTATTTGGTTTCTTTACTGGAAATATTGGTGGGTTAAATTCTATTGTGTATTTGTAGTGAGTTCTTGAACCTGTTCCACAGGTTCAGTTAGTTATATTCTCCTAACACCATGGCTTTGGCAGCGTTTCCCTGCTGGAACTGATTGTCCTGGTGAAATAATTCTGGACAATCTCGCTTCCAATGTCCCACCCCATTGCAATATGTACATTGATTCAGGCTTAACCCCTGGGTAACTGGCCTCCTACCCCGACCACTCCTGTTACGTCCCCTGTAATTTGGGTTCCCTTTCCCCCGTATTACTGCCAAAAGATTCTGCTGCTGCCTTTTACTAGCTTCTTTTTCCTGATTGTTGTGTACCTTCCAAGCAACCTCAAGTAACTTATCCAAATTCCTTAATCCTTCCCCTTCTAATTTTTGCAATTTTCTACGAATGTCGTCCTGTGATTGGCCCAAGAATATGAGAGCGAGCTGAACCTTTGCTTGCTCTGTATCCATTTGGAGGTCTGTATATTTCCTTGCTACCTCCTTAAGCCTCTCCAAAAACACAGTGGGAGATTCCTTCTTTTCCTGTCGAACCTCATATAGTTTGGACCAATTTATAGTTTTGAGCACAGCGTTCTGAACTCCTATTTGGATCCACTCTTGATATTTCCGTAATTTTCTCATATCGCACAATAAATTAGGGTCCCAATTTGGATCCTCAATTGGGAAATTCACATCTAAATTCCCTGTTACCAGCCCATTTCTAATATCTTCTCTTCCCTTTCTTTGGCTGCCTTAAGTAACATTTCTTTTTCAGTAGAATCCATCAGAGTATCTAATATTACTTGTATGTCATCCCAGTCAGGATTTTGAGTTTTCATAACCATTTTTACTACGCGTGCCACTTTATCAGGATTTTCTCTATAAGTTCCGGCTGACTGTTTCCAAATGACTAAGTCTGCCAGGGAAAAAGGCAGTTTTACAAATACTGGCCCTTCCACTCCGACACCTAGTCGCAAGGGGCAATCACAGTCCGTTTTTGTTTGCTTATGCCTTTTCTATGCACAACTGGAGCAAGCTTTGCCCGACCCCGGGTTCTATGGGCTATTGGGGTCACTGATTCATTACCATTGCTATCTTTTTCACTCGCATACCTTTTTCCCCTTTTTATCACAGTTAAGTTTTGCTCATCTTCCGAGGAAGAGGGATCAGGTGATGATGTGAGAGGTGGATAAAGAGGAAAAGGTGTACTAGACGAGACAGGTTCAGGACTAGGTGGGTGAGGAGCAGGTAGTGGGATAGGGACAGATGAAACAAGTGGGATAGGGTTAGGTTCTCTAGTAGTTCTTATTGGAGCTACTTGTAAATCAATATGTGTATAATTTTCCCTACTCAAGCTTTCTTTTAACACCAAGTGTTCTAAACAACGTTCCTCACAAATCCCACACTTTGCAGATGTTTTAACCACTAATAATCCACATTCATCCTGCCATTCTGGCTTTCCCCATAAATAGAAAAACAGATCAACATATGGTACTTCATCCCATTTTCCTTCTTGTTTACAAAATGACATTAACTGCGAAATAATGTTATATTGCAGAGTACCGTATTTTGGCCATTTTTCACCGTTCTCCAAGGCATATTCTGGCCACCATGAATTACAATAATCAATCAACTTAGTTTTACGTAATTCTTCCCCAAAGTTACCTTGTTTCCAATGTGCTAATAAGCACCCCAAAGGAGAATTTTGCGGGATAGGAGTGTTACTGCCCAAAATCCCTTTAAGTTTCTCCATTTCAAATACACCACAAATGCCAATCCCGCATTGCTTTTGCAATTGTCTTACAGAACAGCGCCTAGGCTTGTACCAACAGGAATTCCTTTAGCCCAACCAAGCGTAGCTTTCGC
Source organism: Zonotrichia albicollis (assembly GCF_047830755.1). NCBI lineage: Eukaryota > Metazoa > Chordata > Aves > Passeriformes > Passerellidae > Zonotrichia > Zonotrichia albicollis. The sequence goes on along the minus strand of NC_133841.1, from coordinate 8,049,455 downwards.
TGTGTCTTATTTGGCAGGCATCCAAAACCAAACGAAAGTAAAACGCACCTTCCCTTTTTCCCGAGGGCGTTTGTGAGCGGTGGGAGCAGTCGTGGCCGATGGGCTCCCCGAGAATCCCTTGGTGCCGGCTGGAGCGTGATCGAGTCGCGAACTCCCTCAGCAGCACTCACAAGGATTCCATCTGGGTTCGCCAAAATGTTAGCGTTCAAAAACACAATCATGGGGATTATATGTGGTGCTTTTTATTAAGAGCTCTGGGAATAGGGGAATATTCAACCCAAATCTGATTCCGACCATACATCTGAAATGATCATGTTTTATACTCTATCGTTACATAACTTTCACATTAATTATTAAACTTATATTGTTCTATTGTATATATAAATTTAGCCCCTCTCTGAATTTCCAACATAGTTTCTCATTATTCTCCTTATAGTTATATAATATTTACATTTAATTACTAAACAATCATCACATCTAACAATCAGATAATTTATCATACTGCTTACGCAGGTGCAGTTGATCTGGGAAAGCACAAAGCCTAACATTTTAGATTCTATCTTTAACTTTTTCCAGGGCTCCACTATCAATAGGCTATAGGTAAAAGTTAAGATATAGATTGGTTCTTTTGTATGAAGATGCTCAGCAAAGATGAGTATATAATGCATTGTAACCACAATTAAAGGGTCTCCAGGCTTGTCTGCAGCTGGAGCTGACAGCTGTAGGCACAGGCTCTGTCACCCACAACCCTGGACTTCTGTAACCTTTTGGATAGAATAAACTGCATTTTGCAGAGCTGCCTGGAGTCCCACATCCCTCATTAATGCTCTTACACTGGTGCCCTGCTTGTAATTGGCAAAGAACAAAGCTGTTTGCCTGGGATCTGACAATAACACTGACCAGCTGTGCTCAGGCTGGATGCTCAGGGAATAGCTTTTCCACCAATTTGGTGCTGCACAGCCCCCATAATGGTTTCCCTGGGAAGGCAAGCTGGGGTCAAAGCTGCTTTCTCAGACCTCTGTGGCCTGAGGCCATGTCCCCCTTGATGAAGGGCTCCCAGTCCCAGCTCCCAATGTGCTGCTGGAGACCCTTCTGGCCCCTCTGCTTTGGGATGGGACCTCTCTGCAGGAGCTGCTCTCTGCTCCTTGCCTTCCTTCATTGCATTGTGCTGGAGGATGCCCAGAAAAATCCCAACACCAGAGGAAGAGCTACCCAGTGCCTGGGCTGATGCTGAACATCCTGTTCACTTCCCTTTCCTTCTTTTTGAGACAACTCCTTTAGTGCCAGGACAATTTCTTTCCCAGGGGTCGGCCTTCAGTGGATACCTTGGATTCTTCACTCCCTTGGTGACACTTGTTACTCTTTTTGACTTTTCCCCTGCAACATGTCCCTTACGGGTTCTGTACTGCTTGACAGCAGGACTTGCTCATCACATCATCTCCTCTCCCTGCCTCCCAGAGAGTTTCTACTTTAGAGTGTGTGACCATGTTCACAGGGGTTCTTGGATGAGGGAAGAGACGAGGATCTGACTCCATGTTTCAGAAGGCTTGATTTATTATTTTATGATATATAGTATATTAAAACTATACTAAAAGAATAGAAGAAAGGATTCCATAAGAAGGCTAGCTAAGAACAGAATAGCAAAGAATGATAACAAAAGTTTGTGTCTCAAACAGAGAGCCTAAGCCAGCTGGGCTGTGATTGGCCATCAATTACAAACATCTAACATGGGCCAATCAAAGATCCACTTTTTGCATTCCACAACAGCAGATAATTGTTTACATTTTGTTCCTGAAGCCTCTCAGCTTCTCAAGAGGAAAAATCCTAAAGAAAGGATTTTCCATAAAAGATGTCTGCGACAAGAGTGAAAAATGACCTTGTCTGGGAACCATGGTCCTGGGAAGGTTCCTCAAACCATTCATTAAAACTAAAGACAGTGGAATGGATGATTAGGGATCTCTTGGGGGTTATGATGAGACTGCCCCCCCAATTCAGAAAGGAAAGCCAGCCTTAGGTCACAAGTTTGAAAGCTAAAGACAGTGATTCTTTGGGGAGCAGGTCACTGAACACCCTGAATGCCTGTCTGGGAATGGAGCATCCAGGTCATGTTTGACTGTGGGGAGCACTTGCAGCTCAGCAGGGTGAGAGGCAGGCAGGGCTCACCTGTGTCCCTCACGTGGAATTAGAAACACCAGCAGAGTTACCCTGAGCTTCAATTTAAAATGGGGAATGTGACCTGAGTCACCTGGAAGTGTTGGAAAATGCCAACCAACCCACCAACAGTGTCAGGGGAACATTCCTGATAAATCCCTGGTGGAGCTGCAGAGTTTCTGGTGTTGGGCACTGGGGTTTGCTGTGCTGGCTGGTCTGCCCCTTGGTGCCTTAAATCTCACCTTTTTGCCTCAAATCTCACCTTTTTGCTTGCCTTCTCTGTCTTTCCCTCTCCCACTGTGCTTTTTGCATCCCCACAAGGTGTTCATCTGTGACAGTGTTCACAGGGGTTCTTGGATGAGGGAAGAGACCAGGATCTGACTCCATGTTTCAGAAAGCTTGATTTATTATTTTATGATATATATTACATTAAAACTATACTAAAAGAGTAGAAGAAATGATTTTCTCAGAAGGCTAGCTAAGAATAGAAAAAGAAAGAATGATAACAAAAAGTTTGTGGCTCAGACTGTCTCTCTGAGCCAGCTGGGCTGTGATTGGCCATCAATTAGAAACAACCAACACAGGCTAATCACAGATCCACCTGTTGCATTCCACAGCAGCAGATAATCAATATTTGCATTTTGTTCCTGGGCCTCTCAGCTTCTCAGGAGGAAGAATCCTAAGGAAAAGATTTTTCATAAAAGATGTCTGCGACATTCATCCTCATCCTCCGCAGTTGCTCAGTGCAAGCATTTGCAGCTGCCTGCACTGCTGCTACCTCAGTGTCATCCCTGGGCTGCCTTTAGAACAGACCTGCTCCAGCCTGGGTTGGGAAGCGCTGGATCAAACCATTTCTCAGTTCAATGCAAAAGCACCCAGCCAGGGGCCGCATCCTGGCCAGGAGCTGCTCGTGCAGGTGTCCCTCCCTCCCACTGCAGCTCCCTGTTTATAGCTGTGTTATGTTCCAGATATGAGCCACAGTTCTGTTTTTTTCCAGATGTGAGCCTTACCCATCTAAATTCCAACCCCAACCACCAAAGGGGAAGAGACCCAGTTTGGATTCCTTGGCATCTCTAAGGAGACGCTTCAGGATTAGAAATGTGGAGGAGCCAGCCACAGCCCTGGAAGAATTGTGGGATTTTGCCCAATCACCAGGAGCAGAGGTAGATTTTCTTGTACATCCAGTGCTTGTGTTGCCTCCCCAGCCTGCCAGCACCAAGTCATGCTTGTGCTGACCTCCCTTTCTGCTGCCCTGCTGTGCTGTGCCCTGGCAGTGGGCTGGGCAGCAGGGCCAGTGGCTGAGTATGGGCTGTGTTGGGAGGGAGAAATAGGAGAGATTTCCTTGGAGAAGATGGCTCGGATCCTACAGACCTGTGTTGAGTGTGGGATTTTTTGGCCTGGTTTTCTTCACAATGTAAGATGAGGCTTTTCTCTGCATCATCATGGTAACACCTCCAGCTTCCCTCCCAGAGCAAGCTGGGATGATCCTGGTCTACATGGAGCCTCTTCCCAAAGCAGCCAGACTCCCTGTTTGCAGGGCTGTGCTTCCACCCAAGGGCTGGCATTGCACTGCTGGCCCTGAAGTGTCACTATAGGACACGAAAGAACACAGGCACACACTGCTGTTCTCAGGGTGAAGGAAAAGGGAAGTTTATTTTCTGACTCCAACATTAATAGTTTTCTAAGAGTGACAGTGGATTGGAGGGTGACAGTGCCACCTCTCCAATGACACTGGACAAACCAAGAGTCCATCAACTTTCCCCTCCTCCATAAAGGAATGCAAAACAATGAGTTATTTACAGAAAGTGTGTAAGAAAGTTCACCACAAGAATGTCAACATCAGAAGGCTTAGAAAATCTTAAAAAACCAGGGTGACACTGAAGCTGTCTCATAAAATGAGACTTTGCAAGGTGGCTGTCTCTTCCTCCTAGCACAGAAAATGGCTTGTTTTTCAGGTGCCTCCACAAACTCCTGAGCACCCTCAGCTCCCAGCAGGGCTGGCAGGAATCTCGTCCTCCCTGGACGTGCCGCACACTCCCCTGGAAGCAGAGAAGGTGAGAGGGAATCTGTCTCACTTGCCCATTGTCAGTGTGGCAAGCAGGGCTGGAGCTCCCATGCCACTGGGGGTCCTCAGCTGTGACAGTGTTCACAGGGGTTCTTGGATGAAGGAAGAGATGGGAATGTTGACTCCATGTTTCAGAAGGCTTGATTTATTATGTTATGATGTATATTTTATTCAAACTATACTAAAAGAATGGAAGCAAAGGCCTCATCAGAAGGCTAGCTAAGAATGGAATAGAAAGGAAAGAATGATAACAAAGGCTCTGTCTTGGACTGTCTGTACGAGCCAGCTGGGCTGTGATTGGCTATTAATTATAAACATCTAAGATGGGCCAATCAAAGATCTACCTGTCGCATTCCACAGCAGCAGATAATCAATGTTTACATTTTGTTTCTGAGGCCTCTCAGCTTCTCAGGAGCAAAAATCCTAAGGAAAGGGTTTTTCATGAAAAATGTCTGCGACATTCAGCATTGGCCACAGAGGGGCCACACGTCCCTCCAGGCCCATCACAAAGTGCTGCTGAAGCAGCTGCTTGTTGGAGAGGCTGTGCAGGACACGTTGTAGGGCTGCCCAAGGATGCTGTGCAGCACCTGTGGAGGGCACTGCTCCCCCTGGACTATTGCTGGACGGGGGCTCTGAACAAATCACAGATGGGATGGGACTGCTGTGGAACGTGCCTTGAGCTGTTTTATTTTTCAGCATCAGTCTCATTACATGGTTATGACAATGGGAAAATGCCACCAGGTCACATCCCAGGCAGCAGACAAAGAACTTCATGTTACAACTTACTTTATAAGTTTTGTGACCAATCACACAAAGCAAAAGCACATTGACAGTAGTTCTATCCAATCACCATAAGCACACGTACCTTTGGTTAAAACAATGCTTGCTTATTTTGAATACAATACCTGCTTGTAAGCCCTAAAACACAATGCACAGAGCTCTATTATTAAGCTTCAAACTTCCTAATATCTTGCTAGATAAACTTTTCTGTAGCTTAGGGAGTTAGTCTAGACAAGCATTAATCCGCAGACCATTGTTCTATTTGTCCTTGCTTTTCTACAGTTTAAATACTTTTTCTGCTGACCTATCTCATGGCTGCTGCTTAGCTCTAATCACAGTTCTACAGTCTCTGAGGCCTGTCTTTTGCAGCTTTCCCAAAACCCTCTGATTTTGTGGATTGCCACACTGGACCTCAACAGGAGGTCCATAGGAAATTTTTGCAGGAGCTTTTGCTGAGGCACCTTGAGAAAGCAGCATTTAAATCAGAGAGAGAGAGGAAAAGCCTCAGGAGTCAGATGAGCAGGGCTGGAGTCCTTCCCTGAGCTCCAAGAGCTCTCACTCTGAGTCTCCTCCTTTTCTAAAAGCAGTAAGAAATGCTTTTTAATGGCAAGCTGTGCATCAGAGAGAATTTCTAGTGCCAGGAGACATCCCAGTTCACTTTAATGTAGTGTATGAATGAATGCATTGATCCCTGTGTATGGGAGAATATTTTCCCCATGGTCCCTCCATTAGTCAGTGGCACAGATGCAGGATGAGATTAGGGTGATTCTGGCTGTGTTTGGGGAGTTGGCCCCTGTCACGATCCACTCGTACAAACGGGGGTTGTGATGGTTCATTAACTGATCTCAGAGTGCAAAAAAACAACACAGAGGGAATTTCAGTATTAATCAAATCACCTGATATTGAGTGCTCACAGCAAATGTGAGTGAAGGGTTGGAAAGGAGATAAAGGAAAGAGAGAGAGAGAAAAGGGGGGAATAGCTACCAATGGAGAGATGAAATCCTCATGGTCCAGCCTATAGATCTGTCTTGTCACACTGGTGAGAATCTCCAAGTCTTGGTTAACTCGGGAGTCTTTTATAGTCCTTTGCTGAGGGGGGAACAGTTAAAAGACAATGGAGAATAAGTTTATTGACAATGGGTACAGATAGTCCATGTTCCCAAACAGGATAAGTAAATCTCAGCAGTGGGTGGGACCATTGTTTCAGGACTGGCTCCCATGGGAAACCAGTCTTGGTACAGCAAACACACCTGCAGGCAACACTTGGCAGAAATAATGCTTCAGTCAGGCCCGCGCCCCCTGTGTTAGAATTACAGGGGTCTCAGTCTCAGCCCTTGGGAGGGGGCTTCAATCTCCCTCTCTCATGGCGGTCATGAGGCAGATTGTTGGGAAGGATGAAAAATTGACAAGAAAGTCTCAAAGATATGTATGTTTAGCAGGAAGACTTTAAATGTAGAGTCTGATGATGGAATAGAGATGGAAGCAAGTTTTGCTATAGAAGAAAAGAATTGCTGAGCCAGTCTTACTGGATAACCAAGAAGGCAAAGGAAATGTTACTTACAAGGGGTTTTTATGGCTTAGAGCAAAGGATAAATCCACCCCAAACAGAAGATGTTTTTACCAAGCAGAAAGGTAGCACTGGCAAACAAGTTAGCAAAGTTGCAAGTAGAAAAAAAGTCTCATAATTTTCCACTGCCAAAAAAAACTGAATAACAACTTCCAGCTTCAACTGTAATGTACTAACTTTTAGTGACTGGAGAACAGTAACCAGAATATGGTAATGATAGTAGTTATGATAGGCTATAGATAATAATTAAGGTATAGATTGGTTCTGCTGTATGAAGATGCTCAGCAAAGAAAAGTATATAATGCATATTACTGCAGCAGGATCTCCCTGGGGCAGCCCATGAGATGAACAGGTTAGCAAAACTTGGGAGTCCAGCAATGCTTGTGAAGCTGGGCAGGCCATAGAGGAAGCAGCCAGCAGAGACAGCGACTTAGAGGCTGTCTGCCAAAAAAATAATCTGAACAGTGTTTGTTTCTTGCTGCCTCAGGTTTCAGATACAGAAAACATCCTGGGGATTGTTCAGGCTGAAAACATCAAAATCTCTGCAGAGGTCTGTGATGTTTCTCTGAGCACCGACATGCCTGAAGGTCAGTGGGTGCCTCCCAAACAAAGCAGTCCAGGTGGAGCAAGGAAGAGGAAAATGTCTGATCACGTGTGTCCTCCCGCTAGCCAGGCCTGGGCTGTCACCCTTGGGACTTGGTGGCCTGTGGGCATGGCAGCCATGCTTGCAGAACAGTGTGTGCTGTGCTTAGGGATGTGTCAGGATGTTTCCCTGGAAGTGCTGGGATGGGGAACTGCCTGGGGAACTCCCTGCAGAGGGAGGAAGGCTTGGAGCTAGGAAGCCTTGAACATGCAGGTATCTGTGCACGTGAAGGGGGCAGGTGGAGCTCCCTGCATGCTGACATGCCTTGCTCTCCTCCTTAACAGCTGTCAGAGTGAATCACATCGAGTTTGGGCACTGTCCTGTCGGAGAGTCCTGCTGGAGGGCCTTGACCATCAGCAGCCACGCACAGACCAAGGTCATGCGCTTTGAGTGGGAGGCAGACGCCCCATTCTGCTTCTCCCCCAAGGTGAGCATGGACTGCTCTGCCTCTCCCCATTGCTCAAGCCCTGCCCTGGTGTGCCTGGCAGCTGGCAGGGAGTCCTCACATGCCACTGACAGCCCATTCCAGTGCCATGGAGGAGATACAGTCCCTGGCTTGGCTGGGCCAAGGCTGCCAGCCTTGCACAAAAGGCTTCGTGTTATGGCAGGTGGCACCTTCTGTTCACACTTTTGTCTGTCAAACTTCCCATAAATCCACTCTGAGGTGCAGATTCCTGGCACAGCTGTTCACCACATCTGTCCCTTCTGCTGTCACTCCTGCCCTTGGCAGTGCTCCCAGTTTGGTCTTGACTCCCTGATTCTCCCTAGGTGGGACACCTCCATCCTGGCTGTGCCAAGGACATCACAGTGACCTTGAGATCAGATGTCCCAGCCACCTTCAGAAGGCACCTGGTGAAATGTAAGGTGACCACAATCAACTTGGAGCTGCCACAAAGGAAGGTTCAGGACTGGGATGACCAAATGACCATCACCATGTGGAAGAATACCACTGGGAAAGACCCGGCAGCCAGGTGGCCCCAGATAGAGAGGGTAAGAAGCAGAACAGCAAAAAAAGCCAACCCAGCTTTTACAAGAAGAACCACCATAACACCATCACTGCTGGCTGACCAGCTCCTGCTTCCTCTGACATTGGACAGCCGTGAGCTTCACCAGCAGTGCATTCCAGGGAAGAGGTGGATGCACAGTGACCAGATACACTCACACAAGATGGGGAAGCCTTTTGACAAGAGACCTTTAGCCACACACAGCTATCAGTCTGGGCCACAAGCACAAGTGTTGCAGCCCATGCTGAATGGAAGGCAATGCTTTATGATTTTATCCCATTTGGTGGTGTTAGAAATCTCTTCATCTGATTCACCTTTTCACCAACAAAGAGTTAAGTCTACTGCACTCTGCATCTTCTTTTGAAGTGGAGGGAAATCCACTTCTCCTGCATATGCTGGTGAACTGCGAGTTTTGTCTGCATGAGGATTTGGTTGTGGTCTCTGTATTGTGTGGGATATCTCATCATGGAGTAGCCCAGGCACTGTGTGACTCTATGGAGGAGTCCAGAGAAGGATCATCTCCAGAGACTCTTGCTTTTATTGTCATTATTGCCAAACACACTCATCTTGGGTGAAGGTTCTTTCCAAGTTCCTGGACCCTTTTTAGGCCTCTAAACCATCCCCCTTCCTATCAGAATGTCTGCAGTTGGAGACTTTCTCAGTGAGATCTTTCCCATCCCAAAATGCCCATCCCCAGCTCCCAGCAGTGTGGCTGTTGCTGCAGGCATGACATCTGGAGAGCACTTTCTCCTAAGACAAGAAGAACAAGGTTCATTTTAGAACTCTTCAGTCTTGGGCTTCTCCATCCACAGAGCTCCAGCAGGGCAACTTCAGCCTAATTTTGAGACCTGCTGGGTGTATAGGGGAGCAGGAAAAAAGCCAGTCCCTCTACAAGGTTGAAGGACAGGGATTGGAATGCAGCTGCAGTCTCCATGGGGATATTAACAGCTGTGGTAGTGACTGCTTGGATCAGTGGCTAGAAATAGCTACTGTAGCAGAACAGTCCCAATTTTGTCATCTTTGCAGGGAAGTAAAAGGGAATGGTTCTTTCTAGTCCCTCTATGAGGCTGAGCTTGGAGGTCAGAAGATTGCCCTTGTGAGCCTGACTTTGTGGGCTCTGCTCAGTGATTCCTCCCTCGTGTGTTTGCAGGTGGTCAAGGCAGTGCCAGAACCAGCTCACACTGTGCTGGAGGAGAGCAGCCAGGAGGTCGAGGTGTACCTCAGTGCCGTTGTTGCCCACGCCCAGTTCCAGCTGAGCACCACCAGGGTTCAGTTCAAGGACACCTTGCCCTTCCAGACAAGGACAGCCACGTGAGTGCTGGAGGCCAGGCACAGCTCCTCCTGGGAGCAGGAGCTGCCTTTGCCCAGGGCTGGCCCAGGGCCGGCTTGCCAGAACTCTCTCCCAGCCAAAACTGTCATTGCCTGGGGCTCTATGTACAAATCACAAACGGGATGGGAATGATGAGGAACACACCTCGAGCTGTTTAATTTCCAGCATCAGTCTCATTACATGGTTATGACAATGGGAATATGCCACCAGCTCACATCTCCAGTAGTAGATAAAGAACTTCATGTTACAACTCACTTTCAAAGTTCTTTGACCAATCACACAAAGCAAAAGCACATTGACAGTAGTTCCATCCAACCACTACAAGCACATGTACCTTTGGTTTAAACAATGCTTGCTTATTTTGAATACAATACATGCTTGTCAGCCTTAAAACACAATGCACAGAGCTACGTTACTAAGCTTAGAACTTCCTAATATCTCACTAGCTATACTTTTCTGTAGCGTAGGGAGTTATTCTAGACAAGCATTAATACACAGACCATTGTTCTATTTGTCTTCACTTACTTTCTGCTTCTATAATTTTTCTGCTGACAAATCCTATGGCTACTGCTTAGCTCTAATCACAGTTCTGCTGTCTCTGAGGCTTGCCTTTTGTAGCATTCCTAAAACACTCTGATTTTAAGGATTCACACCAAAACCAGCACAGGCCCCTTTACGTGCACACAAGGCCAAGCAGGAGATGGCGGTCAGGAGAGGCTCAATGCTGCCGTACCTTTGTGCTGAGAACAGCCATGGCTTTGCTTTCACTGCATGTCACCGGTCCTCATCTGCTCAAGAAGTTTGCAGTCAAAGCAAGACCTAAAGTCCAGAGGAAGCCCCTTAGCTTCAGTGTCCTGGGCACCCTGTTGGCCCTTTTCTCCTAAACTTGTAAACTGTGAAATACTTTCTTGGGCCAGCCAGGACAGCAGTCTGAGCATGGCAGGGTTGCCTGGGGAAGAAGATGCTCCTCAGGAGAAACTGGTACCAGGAGTCCATCAGACAATATTACTGTACTCTTTGCTTTATACTTAAAGGACTTTTTTTTTTTTTTTTAATTCTTCCTTCTTGCTTTTCAGTTTCATGATGCACAACACAGGGGAGGTAGCCCTGAAATACTCCTGGGAGAAAGCTCAAGAGAGTGAACCAGTGAAGAAGCCATTCCCAACCACTCTGATGCGTAAGAGCATTTCACTTGGTAGCTGAGGGCCTGGGGAGAAGACCCTGCCACTTGACTGCAAAACATGAATTGCTTTTTCATCCTTGTCCCCACATCCACTTTCATCAGCATCTTCCCAGCCGCAGCTCTGTCTCCATGTCCCCCTCTGCCTTTCAGCCCCTTCTCTTCTTGCCCTGCCACTTCCGCTGTGCAGAGGATCTGAGCCAGGCTCTGGGGACAGGCATGTGCTTGGTCAGGACTGGCTACGGAGACATCAGGTCATCTCTTGGAGAAGTCTGAGACTGGGAAAAACAGTGGTGTAAGGAGTGAGCTGCCCTGAAGTCCTTGTCTGTGTGCAGTTCTGCACTCCAGGGCAAATGCAAAGTCAGTGTCTAAAACCAACTCTCCTGCTTTGGCACAGGAGTATGTGCTGCAGGCAGAAACCCTGCTCCAAGACGCTCTATTTCCTGCTAGAATAAAGGACTTGGCCAGAGATGCCCCAAGTGCATCCCAGCTCTCTCCCACCCACCTGCAGCAGGAGGAAGAGCAACCGGGAACAGAGGATTTTGTCTTTGAAAGGTGTCCTCTTCCTCCCTGCAGGTCGGTTCCTCTCCTACAATCCCGTGAAGCAACAGAAAAAGCTGCTGTGTCTTTTCTGGTCGGAGCAGGACCATCCTGCTGAGAGGTCTCCTAAAGTGTGGCAGCAGCCGGATTCTGGGAAGCAGCAGGAGGAGCAGATTTCCAAGCAGCAGGAAGAGCAGGTTTTCCAGGAGGAGAAGCCTGAGCAGCCGGACTGCTCCAAGAATCTGCGCTGCTCAAAACAAAAGAACCTCTCTCCAAAGCGTGCCAGCTCCTCCCTGGAAGCCTTCCCAGATGATTCCCATGACCTGTTCTCCATCAACCCCTACTGTGGCAGCATCCCTCCTGGCTACAAGCAGACCTTTCAGCTGCAGTTCTCCCCAAAGCACATGGGGAAGTTTAAGGCCACCCTGCTGTGCAGGTGGGAAATGTTGAGGCATTTGCCAACTCCTGCTACTGATGGGTGTCACTGAATCACAGGGTGGGACAGGGTGGAAGGGAGCACAGTAGGTCATCTGGTCCCACCTCCCTGCTCAGGTGGGCTCATCCCAGACCACATGGCACAGGGTTGTGTCCAGAGGGCTCTGCAATAATTCCAGTGGGGGACACTCCACACACTCTCTGGGCAACTCATCACCTGCACAGGAAAGTTCTTCCTCAGGTTCAGGGGGAATTTCCTGTTCAGGTTCTGCCCATTGTCTCTTGTCCTACTGCTGGGCATCACCAAGCACAGCCTGGTTCATCCCCTAACACCCTCCCTTCGGTCCCTCTGACTGGGATGGGGAGGTGGGAGACAGGCAGCCCCAGAGAGGCAGCAGAAGCACCCACAGGAGCACAGCAAGATCCTCATCTGGCCTTGGTAGGGAGGCATTGGGAAAAGACACTGCATGGAACAGTAAGCTCCTGGAGGGTTGCTGTCAGTTTCTCCGGGTCTGGATTGAAGGCCCTTGAGATAGTAGTTCATGTTTGGACTCAGGTGTTTATTATTTCTTATCAGTAAAGCAGTCTCACAACCATGAGTTCAGCAGCTTTTCATTAGCAAGGCACAAAATGGCTATCTCTTGTTACAAGGTCTTTTAAGACTAAACTCTCCAATTAAGACCTGACACCTCGATTATTTTCCCTTTTAACCCAAGAACTGATCCCACAGAGCCTGCAATGCAGACTTTTCTGTCCAATTACAAAACATCACTCAAAGCCATGAAGAAGAAGGAAGAAGCAGCATGAAGAAGAAACTCAGGATGACACCCTGTGCCCTCCATCTTCCTTCCATCCACAACATGCTAAAATCCCAAAACCTAAATTTCTCACAAAGTGATACACCTACACTACTCTCTACAATCTCTTTCACTCTTTTGTGGATTCTAGTCTATCTTGACGGCTAGAAAACTTTCTCCATGAATGAGGGTCAAAGTCAGTGGGGGTCGGGACACCCCAGAGCAGACAGAGAAATATTCTCAGTGCCCTGGGTTTCCACAGTTGCAAAATCTGGAACGAGAGATCCAGGGAGCAGCCAGTCCCTAGCTCTGCTTCCTTTTGGGACAAGCAAGGCCTGCTTCTCTCCATGGAACCCCACGTGCTGTAGTTGGTCCCCAGGCATTTAACTGGTCATGTTCCTGCCCTTGCACCTCTGCAGCCTCCATACAGCCATTGCAGTTGTTTGAATTTGCTGCTCGCTGCTTGCACAGGGAGAGGATGCAACACTGTGTGCTCTGCAAGGAGACAGAGAAGTGGCTGGCTGGAAATGTTTGTCTGGCTAATAGCAGTCCCTTTCTTCCCAGGATTCCTAACCTGGAGCCAGCTCAGAGGATGGGGCAGGTGATTGTGGAAGGCAGAGTCCAGGAGTGGAAGAATCTTGATGAACCATTAGAGTAGAGGGAGAAAGGCCAGGGAGCCAAGAAGGAGGCACTCTGGAGAGCACCACCCGAGGGACAGCGCTTCTGTCAGCTGGAGAATTTGGCAGGAGCCGGCGGCATCGTGCCTTCTGCTGCTGATGGTCTCCCACCCTTCACCAGAGACCTGCCAAGCTCCAGCTTACTTTTTAGTTAGCTACGTTAATTGTTTGTTAGATAGATAAGTAGTTGATAATTGTCAGTTAATTGTTAATAAACAGTTGTTAATAAATTGTTCATTGTTGGCTTGTCTTGGTTTGAAAGGCAGGTGTCTGCGCGACCTCTCTGGAATGGAGAATGTGACCCCCTTCCCTCCAAATTATTGTAACTTTGAAATTAAGGGGCTTTCAGGCAAAGATGTGGGAAAAGGAGTAACAGTTCTTTGCCAGTACAACAAGGCAAACAAACACCACCACCGGCAGCAACAACAAACAGAACCAGATACCCAAGCACAGCCTTCCCTCAGCTGCAGGCACTTTCCCTTTGGTGTCGTTCCTGTCACAGCCAGGCAGGGAAGGCAGGCAAATAATGAATAAAGTGATTGCTAGAGAAATCTGAATTATTATTGAGGGCCCAGAAAGGGACACAGCACTCAAGGTGTGGCCTCACCAGCGCCCAGCACAGAAGGACAATCACTGCCATTGTTGGGAAGGATGAAAGTTTGACAAAAAAGTCTCACAGATATGGATGCTTGGCAGAAAGATTTTTGAATGTAGAATCTGAAGAAGGAATAGAAATGAAAACAAGTTTGGATAGACAAGAATTGCTGAGCCAGTCTTACTGGATAACCAAGGAGCCAAAGAGTGTGTTATTTAGAAGGGGCTTTTATGACTTAGAACAAAGGATAACCCCACCTTAAACAGACAATTTTTTTTTAGCAAGTAGAAAGATAGCACTGGCAAACAAACATGCCAATGTTGCAAGTAGAAAAAAAGGTCTCACAATTTCCCACTGCAAGAAAACTGAAAAACAACTTCTAGCTTAAACTGTGACATCCTAACTTTTACTGATTGGAGAATAGTAGCATGAATATGGCAATGATAGTAGTTATGATAGGCTACAGGTAAAAGTTAAGGTATACATTGGTTCTTCTGTATGAAGATGCTCAGCAAAGAAAAGTATAGAATGCATTGTAACCAAAACCAAAGGGTCTCCAGGCCTGCCTGCAGCTGGAGCTGACAGCTGTAGGCACAGGCTCTGTCACCCACGACCCTGGACTGCTGTAACCTCTTGGATGGAATAAACTGCATTTTGGAGACTGCCTGGAGTCCCACATCCCTCATTCAGGCTCTTACTGACCTGGTCCTGCTGGCTACACTATTGCTGATCCAGGCCTGGTGCTATTCGCCTTCCTGCCCACCTGGGCACACCTGGTCTCAGGTTCAGTTGTTGTCAATTGGCTTCCCAGCCACTCTTTCCACAGCTGGGAGCTGCAGAGGGTTTGTGTGGCCAAAGTGTACGACCTGGCAATTGGTCCTGTTTAACCTCATGCCAGTGGTCTCAGCCCACGGATCCAGCCTGTTCAGGGCCCTCTGCAGCCTTCCTGTCCTCCAGCAGATCCACCAAAAAATATTATTGCAAGCACTGATTGGCGAGGGGCGGCATGTCCACCGCCTGCGGTCCCAAAGCCCAGGGATGGGGAGAGAGGATCTTTGTTTTCCAGCCAGGCTCCCGGCCAAGAGCAGCCAAATCCAAGGGAGAAGAGAGATGTTGTGAGGCAGCCAGGAATTCAGGGCAAAGCTTCCTTTTCTCCAGAAAAAAAAAAAAAAAACAAACCCAACATTTAAACTGTAAGGGGAAAGTCTTGTTCCAGCCCCAGCCTTGGCCAGAGAGTGTATGTGCCATATCGTCCGGGAATTGAATGTAAGGAATCCAGATATGCCGTGTTATCCAAGAATCGCATGTAGGAAATCCATGAGTGACCTGTTATGTAGGAATCACACACTGGGAGCCTGACACAGCCTATTGGACAGTGATTGTATGCAAGGAATTCAGATGTGACACATCAGATGGGGCTGGATGCAAAGAATCCAGACGTGGCACATCAGATGGGGGCAGGATCCAAGGAATTCATATGTGCTGTGTTATCCCAGAGCAGCACAGGGGGTGTGCAACAGGCAAACACACAGAGGCTGCACCTTCTTTGGGAGTGCTTGACCTCTGAGCCAGCTTGGCATCATCCAAAGAAGGACATTGAGGTGCTGGAGCAAGTGCAGAGAAGAGAAAGGAAGTTGATGAAGGGTCTAGAGAAGAAGTCTGATGAGAAATGGCTGCGAGAGCTAAGGGAGCTGGGGAGGGCTCAGTCCTGAGCAAAGGAGGCCCAGGGGGAACCTTGTCCCTCTCTACAACACCCTGAGAGGAGGCTGGAGTGAGATGGGGATCGGGCTGTCCTCACACACAACCAGGGACAGGACAAAAGGACACAGCTTAAGCTGTGCCAGGGAGGTGAAGTTGGACATCAGATGGAATTTCTTCACAGAAAGGATTCTTCAACATTGAAGGCACTGCCCAGGGAGCTGGTGGAGCCACCATCTCTGAAGGTGTTCAAGGACCAGCTGGACGTGACACTCGGTGCTCTAGTCTGGTTGACAAGGTGGTGTTTGGGCTAAAGCTTGATGCAATGATCTCAGAGATCTCTTACAACCAAATTGGTTCTGGGATTCTCTGAAATGAACACCTGGTAAAGACAGGAAAGCTGTTCAAGTTAGGTATGAAAAACGATAAGGTTTTGTAAAACGGTTTCACAGGAGCTCACCTATTCCCCTGACCCCACTATATGATAGACATATATCCCTAGAATTGTTAACTCTTCTCTGGTCTTTTTATCCACAAAGCACACGGTATTCTGTGAGGAGTGACTCAGGGACTTGCAGTTGTTTATCCTGGAGAAGAGAAGGCTCAGGGGAGACAGGGCAGTGTCAGGGCACAGGTTGGACTTGATGATCTTCAAAGTCTTTTCCACCCTTGCTGTTTCTGGGATTCTCTGGAACCACCCATGCAGCAGTTGCAGGATGAGCCCTGGGCCTCCTCTTGAGAAGCTCCAGCAGCCCAGGTCCCTCAGCTTCTCCTGCCAGCCCCAAAGCCCATCCTGTCAGTCCTGCAGAGCCTCTGCAGCCCCTCCTCACTGCCCAGAACAGGGAGCCCCAGAGCCAGACACAGCAGCCCAGATGTGCCCCCCTGGCCTGGGGTGCCTCTGGCAAGGGAGCAGCACCAGGCACTGTGGGAGCCTGCAGACAATTCCTGCAGCACTTGTAGGATGATCCTGCTGCCCAAGGGATATTCCCATGGTGCCAAGGCAGGAACTGCAATGGAGAGTGGGGCCAGAGAGCGAAGGGCAAACAGGGATGGGCTGTTTGCAGGGCAGGGAACAGGGGTGGGCAATAGGAAGAAATTTCAATCAGGGAAAGAGGAAAGAAAGCAAAGGTGAAGCCAAGGAAATGCTCAGGGCAGTTTGGGGGTGGCTGCCAGGCAGCCCTGGCCCTGAGCAACAGCATCTGCAGTGGACAGGAAACTCCCAGCTGATGGGAACAAACTTTCTGGCTGACTGCAGAGGCCAGGACAAAGCTGAGTGGTTTCCCTGGTGTCTCCCAGCCCTTGGTGGCCCCAGAGGCTGATGGCATTTGTGCTCCCTCAGGTTCATGTCCCCACACCAACAGCATGGGGGTGCTCCCTCTGCTGTGTGCAATGCAAACAGGGGCTGCTGAGCCAGTGCTGCCGTGTCTGTGCCTGCAAGGATGGGGCACCTGTGTGAGCTGGGGGAGAGGCCAGGGCTGCAGAGGGGGGATGTTGTTGGCAGCTCCATGAGGATGCTCTGGAATCTGCCCTGGGCTGTGCAGTGCACTGGGGATGGATCAGCCCCTGCTCTGCTGCTCCTTCCTGTCTGCCCCATGGCCCTTGCAGAGCACCAGCCATGCTGTTTGCCCCCAGCATGCCCATGGGCAGCCTGGGGCTGCTCACGGGGCTTTCTGTGCTAAGCATTGGCCTGGGTGGGTTCTTGAGAGAGCCTGGGCAAGGAGCCTGGAGCCCCCAGGGCCTGGCCTGAGGTGTCAGCGCTGCCCCAGCAGTGCCCATGGCCTGTCCCTGCTGCAGCCCCGGCACTGCCACCCCCAGGGCTGTGCACAGCCCCGAGAGCACTCAGGCCCTGCAGCAACACTAGCGCCACCAGGGCAGCGGGGCAGGGCCACGGCAGCAGCACTGACAACAACACCAAGTGCTGCTGCTGCTGCTGGGCACAGCTGCTGGGCCAGCCCTGATCTGCCCCCAGCTCTGCACACAGACATTGCTGCTGCAGCTCCAGAGAGGGAAACCAAAGGGGCATCTTCAGTGAAAACTTTGCTGGGAGATCCTTTAGTTCCTTTACAGCCACCGAGAACGCAACCCCTCATTGACACAGTCTGTGGCCACAGGGAAGTGGGAGAAAGCAAAATGAGAAATGGCAAAAACAATGACATTTCTTTGTGGGCAATATGAAAAAACTAAAACAAAGGGAAAAAAACCACTACCAATCAAGAAGTATCAAAGATTAGTTTTATTGCAAGTGATTTGCAGAAATTGGCCGGCAGTTTAATGTTCCTGAAAGCATCCAGTCATCAGTGTCCACACTGCAGCCTTGAGCTCCTGGTTCCTCAAGCTGTAGATGAGGGGGTTCAGGGCTGGAGGCACCACCGAGTACAGAACTGAGAGGCCAGATCCAGGGATGGGGAGGACATGGAGGGGGCCTTCAGGTGAGCAATTGTGACAGTGCTGAGGAACAGGGAGAGCACAGCCAGGTGAGGGAGGCAGGTGGAAAAGGCTTTGTGCTGTCCCTGCTCAGAGGGGATCCTCAGCACGGCCCTAAAGCTCTGCACATAGGAGGAAACCATGAACACAAACCAGCTGAGTCCTAAATAGGCACAAACTGCAATGAGCCCAAGTTCCCTGTCATTTGAGTGTGAGCAGGAGAGCTTGAGGATCTGTGGGATTTCACAGAAGAACTGGCCCAGGGCATTGGCCTGGCACAGGGGCAGGGAAAATGTATTGGCTGTGTGCATGAGAGCATGGAGAAAGGCACTGGCCCAGGCAGCTGCTGCCATGTGGGCACAAGCTCTGCTGCCCAGGAAGGTCCCATAGTGCAGGGCTTGGCAGATGGACACAGAGTGGTCACAGCACATGATGGTCAGGAGGGAAAGCTCTGCTGAAATGAAAAAGACAAAAAAAAAGAGTTGGACTGCACATCCTTTGTAGGAGATGGTGCTGGTGTCCCAGAGGGAATTGTGTCTGCCAATGGCAGCAGGAGGAAGTGCTTGATGGAGCTGCTGTTGGACATTTGCTGTGGCCGGGCATTGGGTTCTGCCATGGGGAAAAAAGACAGTGAAGCGTTAGAGCAGATAACTGTACCCAAAATCAAAGCCATTTCTCCACCTCATGGCTCAGCAGGAGTTTCTCCAAGAAAGAAACAAAGCTTTTGCCTGAAGCTCCCACTGTGCCCATGACAGGAACCCCTGTGAGTGTCTGGGACATCCTGGCTCTTTGGCAGCCTGGGCACTCCTGGGATGTCACCGTGGAGTCCCCATGAGCGCCTGTGACAGATGGGTGCCTTTGCAGCCCAAGGTGCCCTGGGATGTCACCATGGAATGACTGTGACTGCCTCTGACCACAGGGCTCTTTCCCATCCCCAGAAAGCCCTGGGAGGTCTCTATGGAGCCCCTGCCTCTGTGTGGGACATTCCAGGCCCTGAACAGCCTGGAGATTCTTGGAAAGTGCCCATGGAACCCCTCTGAGGGCCTGTGGCAACTCGGTTCCTAAGCAGGCAAACAACACCAGGCCCCACTGTTGCTATGGTGTGTTAGTTTTTGTCCTGCGGTGACGTTATGATGCTTTCTGGAGCGGCCCTCCTTTGCAGATTCTTTAAAAAATTTGCCCTAAACCAGCACAAAATATTTGGCGCCCAACGTGAGGCTCGAAAGAGAGAGAGTGGTAAAACCCTGTTTTGACTGCATTTTGGTTGCTATTACTCTGTGTTCATTTAAATCAGCTAATAGCCATGCTTTTTGGATTCATAATGTCTATTGGGGTGAAGGTTTGCATGCATTTCTGGTCCCTAGGGTTTTTTGAGATTTTAATACCTCTCTGGTCCCTAGGTTTATTTTCTTATCCAGAAATAGCTTTAGTATTGCCCCTAATACGTAGTTTTTACATCAGAGGGGCAGTGACCAGAGTAGCTATCCTGCTGGGCTTTGTGGCAATAATGTGCAAGAAGTTATAAACATGCTAGGGTCTGCTCCAGGTATGAATGGTTCATGGCTATGGTTATGCATCCAGTTTGTTGCAGGAGGAGCAGGAGGGAATGAGGTTTTTCAGCCTCTGCTTTACTCCTTCTCCTATGAATAAGCTGCATCACTAGTGAAGGATGTTCAGTTTCCCCTCAATGTTAAAGAATCCATCTTCCTGGTATTCAATCTGGTAACCTTCCTCTATACAGCCTGCTGCTTCTCTAGAATGAGGGCTGAGATTTCTAGACGGGCTGATGAGACCCCTGACTCAGGAGTAAAGCCCGGTGTGGAAAATCCTAAGTGGTGTGGGAAATGGGAGGATATGGGCCAAATCCTGAAGGAATTCTCTGACCCTATAGTCTGGGATTTTCCCCATGAACAAATTCAGAATCCAGCTGAGGTGGGGAAATATCTGAAAGAGAAGTACCAGGATGAGCCTAAGGAGAGGAAGGTCATTGCAGTGAGCTGGGCCCTGGCATATGCTTATCGCACACTGCTAGATACTCTAGGGCAGCAGACAGAGGCAGGGGGGCAGGGAGATAAATCAGCAACTGTCCCGGTGACTCAGGCTGCAGCCAACACCCCAGGCTCGAAGCCAGCATCTAAACCCATGGCTGTTGCTACCAGCACTAGAAGTGGGAAATGCACGGACAAGACCAATCGACCAGTGGACGATGATGATGATGATGAAGGAGAAGGAACCTCAGTGCCTCCTGACGTAAAATCAGGAGTCAAAGCAGCAGGTGCAAGATCAGATGCCAATATTGAGTCCTTTTCCCTGAAGGACCTTCGTGGCCTACGGAAGGATTACACTCGAAGGTCTGATGAATCCATAATTAGTTGGCTGGTCCGTCTCTGGGATGTTGCAGGCGAGGCTACAATTCTGGATGGCACTGAAGCCGGGCATTTGGGATCCCTGTCACAGGACCCTGTCATAGACCAAGGAATGATGAGGGGGGCTAACTCTCACAGCCTCTGGGAACGGGTCCTAAGAAGTGTAGCAGAAAGATACCTGTGTGCAGACGATCTCTATATGCAGCAGACACAGTGGAAGACAATAGAGCAAGGGATCCAACGCCTGACAGAAATGGCAGTGGCAGAGATTATCTTCTCAGATGATGTAACAACTAGGAACCCAGACTTAGTACCATGCACGTCTGTGATGTGGCAAAAACTCGTACGACTTGGGCCACATGAATTGCTTCTGCCTTAGCCATCATGAAGAGGGATGAGAGGGGTGAGACTGTGCTTGACATGGCAAAGAAGCTCCGAGCATATGCCGATGCTGTACATGGCCCGACACATGCCAGAATCGCAGTGGTAGAAACACGTCTGCAGAAGTTAGAGGATAAGATAGAGGAGAACCACGAGAAGCTTAGAGAGGAGATTAAAGAAGACCTTCTCCAAATCTCGGCAGTACAGATCTGAGGTTCCGGTATCCAAGGCAGACTACGTATCCAGACTACATTTCCCAGATGGTGAGAGAAGGTACACCCCACGAGCTGAGCTGTGGTTCTACCTGCGTGATTGTGGGGAAAACATGAGAAGGTGGGATAGGAAACCTACTGCTGTTCTGGCACAACGGGTGCGTGAACTGAAGGAAGCCACCAGAAGGAAAGCAGCTCCAGTTGCCCGTAGCCGAATGGCCAGGTATGATGATGATGACATGTCTGATCCCCTCGAAGGAACACCCAAAACATACACCCAGGGAAAGAAGGATAACCAGGCTTGGAGGGGCCCTGCCTCTAGCCAGGTAGAGGCCAGGGAAAATCGTGTTTTCTGGTCTGTGTGGATTCGTTGGCCTGGTACATCGGAACCACAAGAGTACAAAGCTTTGGTCGATACTGGTGCGCAATGCACATTAATCCCATTAAGACATGTAGGGACAGAGTCTGTTTCTATTGCTGGTGTAACAGGGGGATCCCAGGATTTCACTTTGGTGGAAGCTGATGTGAGCCTAACGGGAAATGAATGGAAGAAGCATCCTATTGTGACTGGCCCAGAGGCCCCATGTATTTTGGGCATAGACTACCTTCGAAGTGGGTACTTCAAAGACCCAAAAGGACTCAGACGGGCATTTGGAATAGCTGCTGTAGAGACAGAGGGCATCCAGCAATTGAACACCTTGCCTGGGTTGTCTGAGAATCCATCTGCAGTAGGATGCCTGACGGGAGAAGAGCAACGAGTGCCAATTGCCACTTCCATAGTGCATCGACGACAGTATAGGACCACTCGAGATGCTGTGATCCCCATCCATAAGATGATCCAAGAGCTGGAGAGCCAAGGGGTGGTCAGCAAGACCCACTCACCCTTCAACAGTCCCATCTGGCCTGTGCGAAAATCTGAAGGAGAATGAAGATTGACAGTGGACTATCGTGCATTGAATGAAGTGACTCCACCACTGAGTGCTGCCGTGCCAGACATATTAGAGCTCCAGTATGAGCTTGAGTCCAAGGCAGCAAGGTGGTACGCCACTATAGACATAGCCAATGCATTTTTCTCCATTCCTCTGGCAGCAGAAGGCAGGCCTCAGTTTGCCTTCACATGGAGGGGAGTGCAGTACACCTGGAACCAACTGCCCCAGGGGTGGAAGCACAGCCCCACCATCTGCCATGGACTGATCCAGGCTGCACTGGAAAAGGGTGAGGCTCCAGAACATCTGCAGTATATTGATGACATCATTGTGTGGGGGAACACAGCTGTGGAAGTGTTCGAGAAAGGGAAGGAAATCATCCAGATCCTCCTGGGAGCTGGTTTCGCCAATAAAAAGAGCAAAGTAAAGGGACCAGCTCGTGAGATTCAATTCCTGGGAGTGAAGTGGCAAGATGGATGGTGTCAGATTCCTACAGATGTCATCAACAAGATCACAGCAATGTCTCCACCCACCAATAAGAAAGAGACACAAGCTTTCTTGGGTGCAATAGGTTTTTGGAGGATGCATATTCCTGAGTACAGTCAGATCGTGAGGCCTCTCTACCTGGTCACTCGCAAGAAGAACAATTTCCAGTGGGGCCCTGAGCAGCAACAGGCCTTTGTCCAGATCAAGCAGGACATTGCTCATGCAGTAGCTCTTGGCCCAGTCAGGACAGGACCAGAGGTAAAGAACATGCTCTACTCTGCAGCCAGGAACCACGGCTTGTCCTGGAGCCTTTGGCAGAAGGTGCCTGAGGAGACTCGGGGTCGACCACTGGGATTTTGGAGTCGAAGCTACAGAGGGTCTGAAGCCAACTATACTCCAATGGAGAAAGAAATCCTGGCTGCCTATGAAGGAGTCCAGGCTGCTTCAGAGGTAATAGGCACTGAAGCACAACTCCTCCTGGCACCCCGACTACCAGTGCTGAGGTGGATGTTCAAAGGCAAGGTTCCTTCCACTCACCATGCTACCAGTGCTACATGGAGCAAGTGGATTGCTCTCATCACTCAGCGCACCCGTATAGGTAAACTGAATTGCCCTGGGATTTTGGAGGTCATTACAAATTGGCCCGAAGGTGAGAATTTTGGTGTCACAGATGAAGAGGAACAAGAACCAGTGACATGTGCTGAAGAGGCTCCTCCCTATAATCAACTGCCTCCAGAGGAAACACGCTACGCTCTTTTCACTGACGGTTCCTGTCGCATCGTAGGGATGAACCAGAAGTGGAAAGCAGCCGTATGGAGCCCCACACGACAGGTTGCACAAGCTACCGAAGGAGAAGGTGGATCAAGCCAACTTGCTGAACTCAAAGCTGTTCAACTGGCCCTAGACATTGCTGAGAGAGAGGTGGCCAATGCTCTAACTCTACACTGATTCATGGATGTAGCCAATGCTCTGTGGGGATGGCTGGAGAGGTGGAAAAAGGCTAACTGGCAATGTACAGGGAAACCAATTTGGGTTGCTGCTGAGTGGAAAGACATTGCTACCAGGGTAGGGAGGCTACCTGTGAAAGTCCGCCATGTAGATGCCCATGTACCCAAGAGTAGAGCCAATGAGGAGCACCAAAACAATGAGCAGGTAGACCAAGCTGCAAAGATAGGAGTGTCCAAAATAGACCTAGATTGGGAACATAAGGGAGAGTTATTCCTAGCTCGATGGGCCCATGATGCCTCAGGCCACCAGGGCAGAGATGCCACCTATAAATGGGCACAAGATCGAGGGGTGGATCTAACCATGGACAGTATTCCTCAGGTTATCCATGACTGTGAAACGTGTGCTGCCATCAAGCAGGCCAAGCGAGTGAAGCCCCTGTGGTACAGTGGGCGGTGGTCCAAGTACAAGCATGGGGAGGCCTGGCAGATTGACTACATCACACTGCCCCAGACACGCCAGGGCAAGCGCTACGTGCTGACCATGGTGGAAGCCACCACTGGATGGCTGGAAACCTACCCTGTGTCTCATGCTACGGCCCGGAACACCATCCTGGGCCTTGAAAAGCAAGTTCTGTGGAGACATGGCACCCCTGTGTCACCCTTTTTTTTAAGATTTTCTAAGCCTTCTGATGTTGACATTCCTGGAGTGAATTTTCTCACACACTTTCTGTAAATAACTCATTGTTTTACATTCCTTTATGGAGGAGGAGAGAGTTGATGGACTGTTGGTTTGACCAGTGACATTGCAGAGGCCAGATGTCGCTGAAAGACACGAGAGAGCACAAGCACACCACCACTCAAAGTGAAGGGAAAAAAGGGAAGTTTTATTCTCTGACTCCAATATTTATAGCTTTACAAAAGTGACAGTGGATTGGAAGGTGACATTGACACCTCTGCAATGTCACTGGTCAAACCAACAGTCCATCAACTCTCTCCTCCTCCATAAAGGAATGTAAAACAATGAGTTATTTACAGAAAGTGTGTGAGAAAATTCACTCCAGGAATGTCAACATCAGAAGGCTTAGAAAATCTTAAAAAAACAGGGTGACACCCCTGAGAGTATGGAGTCTGACAACAGGACTCATTTCAAGAACAGCCTTATCAACACCTGGGCTAGGGAACATGGCATTGAGTGGGTGTACCATATCCCCTATCATGCACCAGCTGCAAGAAAAGTGGAGAGGTACAATGGACTACTAAAAACCCAGTTGAAAGCTTTGGGTGGGGGATTTTTCAAGAATTGGGAGCAGCATCTGGCAAAAGCCACCTGGTTAGTTAACACCCGAGGTTCCACCAACCGAGCAGGTCCTGCCCAGTCTGAGTCCCTGAATGTAATAGAAGGAGACAAAGTCCCAGTGGTGCATATCAGAGGTTTGTTAGGGAAGACTGTGTGGATCAATTCTGCCTCGAGTACAGACAAACCCATTCGTGGGGTTGTCTTTGCTCAGGGACCAGGTTGCACGTGGTGGATAATGCAAAGAGATGGAACAACACAATGTGTACCTCAGGGAGATCTGATTGTGGGGTAAGAATGATGTGCAATATCACTGTTCATTGGATGTTACTGCCATTGTCTGTACATTAAACCATACAGACATGAGATAGAAGGAAATGTGTAAGAGTTGAAGGTCTGGGCAAGTGGAAGACGGAGAAGGAAATGTGTAAGTGTCGAAGGTCTGAGCAAGTGATAGATGGAGCTTTAAGTGACTAAAGTGAAAAGGGGGAATCCTGCAGCTCTGTAATATAGGGCCTGGATTCAGTGGTCCAGTGTGGGGATGTGATGAAGGCATGATGGGTATTGCTTGTAATTTTGGGGGAACAGATAGAAATTTTGTATGAATAATGCATGATGTGTTGTAGTATGTTGATGATATGGGGATAAGGAGTGGAATGTCCTGGGGTGACGTTATGATGCTTGTATCCCCATTCATCTGTTCTGTGCCTTTAAGACCGGCTCTGAAGAGTGGAAGTTTTGTTTGGGTTTCTCTTATCAGGGACACAGAGACAAGCAGTACATAGGGCTGTTTTTCACTTCTTGCTTTCAGCTTGCTACTTTGCTTGCTCCCTTTTCTGCTCTTGCTTCTGCTCTGCTTTGGCCTCTGCTTATTAGCTAGTTCTAGCTAAACAGTCCAAATTCCTTCCTGGACTGTTTCTCCTCTCCTGTTTCTGTGACCATCTCGAACCTGCTCCGGACTGGGACCCGGGAACACCAAGGGTTCGGCTGCAGCAGCTGCCCCAGTGCCGGAGGGACTGAGAACAGAGCAACCACCCCCGAAAGAGACTTTCTGATTTTGTCATCTTTCTCGGAGCAGTGTCATCGGGTATTGTTCATTTTGTGTGCTGGGGGGTGCTGGGCCAGTCAAATAAACAGGTTCTTTCTACCTCTCTCCAAGGAATTTTTTCCCGAACCAGTTGGGGGGAGGGGCCGTGTGGGTTTGCTTTCTGGAGGGGCCCTCCTTTGCAGATTCTTTAACAAATTTGCCCTAAACTAGCACAGTTTTGCATGGAGGCACTTACAAAAGAGATGCAAAGAGAAGCTGCTAGCAGTTTCCTCCGTGTCTGACACAGAAACCAATCAGTAATTAGCTTTGAGAAATGACAATCTGTTAAACCACTGAGAAAACTGATGTGCCTCTGTGAACATGCACATAAAAAGGGAACAGTTCTGGGAAACCCTTCTCTCTTTTCCAGCTGGCAAAGAGCTCACTGGCCATCCTGGCCCCCATCTTGGCTGGGGCGGGCTGGGCTGCCTCTGCCGCGGACTGAGCCCTTCCTGGGGAGCCCCCAGGCCCCATGGGCTGCTGGGCAGGGCCAGGGGAGGCCGTGGGGCCGAGGCCGGGCTGGGCCGAGGCTGTGGCTGCTGTCATCTTGCCACTACTGAGCCCTGCCCTGCTGCCAGGCCAGGCTGAGCCAGGATCTACCGGGCCCCAGGAGCAGCCCCAGGCCGGGCCAGCTCAGACAAGATTCTGCCTCACTTGAGATTCGTCCATGTGCTCGGGTGATGGTATGATGATTGTATCCCCAGTCGTGTGTTCTGTTTATGATGGATATTATATTCCGTGCCTTCAAGACTGGCTGAAAGTGAAGGTGGGGAGAAGAAGCACAGAGTTTGTTATCAGGATCTGGACTCACTCCTCCACAGTCTGCTGGAACACTGCTGTTTTCAGGGCACAGACAGGGCAGAGCACCATACTCCTTTTGCTTTTGAGTTAGTTTAGCTAGCTGAGGCAGTCCGAGTTTTCCCTGCATTGTTTTTTCTTTCCCTTTTCTCGGAACCATTTGAACTTGCTGCACACCAGGATCCAGGGAAACACCAAGAGCTCACACTTTGCATCCTGCTGGAGGCCTACTCTGGGCAACAGCCTTTGCCAGCACCGGAGGGACTGATAACAGAGCAACCACTCCCCGGAGAGACTTTCTGAATTTGTCATCTCTTCAGAGCAGTGAATGAGGTTTGTCATCTGCTATTGTTCATTTTGTGTGCTGGGGAGTGCTTGGCCTGTTAAATAAACAGGTTCTTTCCACTTCTCCCCCAGGAAATTTTTCCCAAATGCAGTGGGGGGAGAGGCCGCATGTGTTGGCTTTCTGCAAGAGCCCCTTTTGGAGGTTTTCTCCTAGATTTGCCCTAAAATTTGGGAGAAACCCTAAAACCCTAAAAGGACAGCCCAAACCCACCAGGCAGGTGGAGGAGAAGCCATCGGCTCCCAGCCGTGCTGCTGCTGTGTTCTGGCCTGGCCGCTGAGATCCTGGCCCTGCCCCAGAGCAGCCCATCCCGACACAGCCCCAGCGCAGCCGCTGCAGAAACCTCCATCGTAAAACAGCTGCGGCCACAAGAGCTGTGCCCCTCTGGGGCTCCATGGATGGACATCCCAGCTTAGTTCTGCTCTCAGAAGAGGTTTTGGTTCAGCAGCTGAATCCAGCACCTGCTTCCTTCCCATGAGCTCGGGACAAATGTCAAGAGAGCAAGAGGTTTAGGCTAAACACATCTTGACTTCTGCACTTTCAGCTTAAAAGACACTTGAGTCCAATTGAATTGGTTCAGGTCATTGTTTCCTCTTGCATGATGTTCTCCATGCCAGCTGTGTCCTGGCAGAGAGGAAAGAGTGCTTGTGAAGAGTTGGCAAAGAATGGCTTTTGCCTAGGAAGAGAGAAATGAAGGGCTGAGCTGGCATCAGAGATGGTTTGCAGTGTCCTGATCCTCCCCCTACCTTCCTCCGAACTGGTGAGGGGACACCAGGTCTAGCCCATCTCCAGGAGGAACCCAGGTCTAGCCTGGCTCCGGAGAGACACCAGGTCTACCCCTGCCACCGCAGACGGCAGCAAACGGGCTCCCTCGCACCGCGCTCCCGGCAATGGCAGAGCTGCCGCCGCCGCCTGCGCAGCCAAGTCCCAGGCCCGTGTCTCGGACCTGGGAGCCGCCGCGCGGAGGAGAGCGCCAAGGCGGGACCGCGCTGGGGCCCTGTCGGCCCCGGCCCGCCGAGGGAGACCTCGGAGCAGGAGGAGGAGGAGGCGGAGCGCGCCCGCAGGCCGGAGCGGCGGGCCGGCCGCTGGTGCGAGAGAGAGAGCGACAAAAGATTGTGTGGAGGGCTGATTGTCAATAGATGGCAGCGAGGGAGCTGCTGTGCTCCGTCCGAAAGCCTGCACCAGAATCAGGTGGTTTAGGAATTATTTAATCCGGGTGCTCCAGAACGATGCAGTCCGCACCAGGGCAGAGGCGGCCCCGGAGCCGGCTGGCCCTGCGGTGCCAACGTCCTACGGTGACGCAGCTCCGGAGCCGGGGTAGACCTGTTGTTTTGTTTGCTTGCTCAATTGTGCTTGTCTTCTGTCATCTGAGTCATCTGCTGCAAGCATGGGCTACAGGTGCACAGCCTGAATGGCCAAGAGGGGCATGAGAGCTCCTTGATGCCCTTGAGCATGCTGATGGGGAGCCCAGGGACATTGCCATGTGGATCTCAGCACCCAAGCAAGTGTGCCTGAGTGAGGAACTTTGCCCGCAGTGCTGCCCTGCATCCAAGTGTCCCAGGTGAGCTGTGGCACTGGGGTTCACCATTTGAGGAACGTGAAGGGAGATGACCACATCCTGATTGATGAGCATCGATCTCTGATTTACTGATCCAGCTTACACACTTTTATAGTAGTGTTAATTAAGTCCATACATATTGCAAAACCCGAGCTCATAATTGGTTACAGATTACACACCAACCCCTACTTTGTTTTCAATACCTGTGGTTTCTTGTTGAGGCTAATACTTGTTTTTCTCATCCTGCTGTTGACTTGTTATTGACCATTCTCAAGGCCTCCATGTTTTCCACCACGTTTTTCTCATCACTTTACTCAAGGACACGGTGTTTATTGTTTTTAAGGAAAAAGCCTGAGAACTTGCTGCTTACAGCTGCCTTTTACTTTTTAACCAGCTGTATGTAATCATGGCCTTTTCCTATAAGCCATGTCTGAACAAAACTCTGCAATATATTCCCCATTTTTCTTTTTTTTGCTCAAGGAGGTTAGTCTGCCAGGTTTTTCTATCATTCTACTGACCATATCTTGAATACAATTAAAAATACAAGGTAAAATAAGCAAAAGCATTAAAAGCACACCTAGTATCCCCATAAGGTTCCCCAGCCACGGTCCAAGCAATGGCTTTTACCCCAAAGGGTTAAAACCACCCCCAACTGAGCCATAATGTCCTGCCTTATCAGGCATTGCAAGGTAGGTGGTAATTGGACTACTGAAAAAGAAAGCTGTTAGCTGTTTTTCATTCATGTGAACCCGGAGAGGAGGCAAATGGCTAGGGCTAATAATGCTGGAATC